>NC_086322.1:288193834-288556334 GCF_036172605.1 Pelobates fuscus
GTTCAGATGGGGAGACAGAGAGGAGGAGGAGACGAGTTGGAAGCAGGGGGGGGTCGTCGCAAGGAGCTAGTGGCACAGTCAGACAGCATGCATCGGCACCCGGGGTCAGCCCGACAGCACGCCAATCAACGCATGCTGTGTCCACCACCAGAATGCCGTCATTGCAGAGCTCAGCAGTGTGGCATTTTTTTTGTGTGTCTGCCTCTGACAACAGCGATGCCATTTGCAACCTGTGCCAAAGGAAACTGAGTCGTGGGAGGTCCAACACCCACCTAGGTACAACTGCTTTGCGTAGGCACATGATCTCACATCACAAACGCCTATGGGATCAACACATGAGTACAAGCAGCACGCCTACTCTAAGCCGCCATCCTCCTCCTGGTCCAGCATCTTCAGCCACGTCAACCACTGCTGTCCTTCTTGCCCCCTCTCAACCATCCGCCACTCCGTCTCCCGCCTTGAGCAGTTCACGCTCATCTGCCCACAGTCATGTGTCTGTCAAGGACATGAGCGTAAGAAGCCAATGTCACCAAGTCACCCCCTTGCCCAGCGTCTGACAGCTGGCTTGTCCGAACTATTAGCCCGCCAGCTTTTACCATACAATCTGGTTGAGTCTGAGGCGTTCAAAAAATTTGTAGCTATTGGGACACCGCAGTGGAAGGTACCCGGACGGAATTTCTTTTCACAAAAGGCAATCCCCAACTTGTACTCGATTGTGCAAAAGGAAGTCATGGCATGTCTGGCACACAGTGTTGGGGCAAGGGTCCATCTGACCACTGATACCTGGTATGCAAAGCATGGTCAGGGCAGGTATATCACCTACACTGCGCATTGGGTAAACCTGCTGACGGCTGACAAGCAAGGAATGCGTGGCATTGCAGAGGAGTTGGTGACACCGCCACGAATTGCAGGCAGTCCTGCTGCCACCTCCTCTACTCCTCCTACTCCATCCTCTTCCATAACCTCCTCGGCTGAGTCCTCTTGTGCCGCTGCTTCTTGCTCCACATCAATGGCACCCCCCCAGCTCCCCAGGTACTATTCCACATCCCGGATACGGCAGTGTCACGCCGTCTTGGGTTTGACTTGCTTGAAAGCAGAGAGTCACACCGGACAAGCACTCCTGTCCGCCCTGAACGCACAGGTGGAAAAGTGGCTGACTCTGCAGCAACTGGATATCGGCAAAGTGGTGTGTGACAACGGAAAAAAATTGATAGCGGCATTGAAGTTGGGCAAGTTGACACATGTGCCGTGCATGGCACATGTGTGTAATCTGATCGTACAACGCTTTGTGCATAAGTACACAGGCTTACAGGACGTCCTGAAGCAGGCCAGGAAGGTGTGTGGCCATTTCAGGCGTTCCTACACGGCCATGGCTCACTTTGCCGATATCCAGCGGTGAAACAACATGCCAGTGAGGCGCTTGATTTGCGACAGCCCTACACGTTGGAATTCAACACTCCTAATGTTCGACCGCCTGCTCCAACAAGAAAAAGCTGTTAATGAATATTTGTATGACCGGGGTGCTAGGACAGCCTCTGGGGAGCTGGGAATTTTTTTGCCACGTTACTGGACGCTCATGCGCAATGCCTGTAGGCTCATGCGTCCTTTTGAGGAGGTGACAAACCTAGTCAGTCGCAACGAAGGCACCATCAGCGACATCATACCATTTGTTTTCTTCCTGGAGCGTGCCCTGCGAAGAGTGCTGGATCAGGCTGTAGATGAGCGTGAAGAGGAAGAGGAAGAGTTGTGCTCACCATCACCACCAGAAACAGCCTTATCAGCATCGCTTGCTGGACCTGCGGCAACGCTGGAAGAGGATTGTGAGGAAGAGGAGTCAGAGGAGGATTGTAGCTTTGAGGAGGAGGAGCAAGACCAAACACAACAGGCATCCCAGGGTGCTCGTTGTCACCTATCTGGTACCCGTGGTGTTGTACGTGGCTGGGGGGAAGAACATACCTTCAATGACATCAGTGAGGAGGAGGAACGGGAAATGAGTAGCTCGGCATCCAACCTTGTGCAAATGGGGTCTTTCATGCTGTCCTGCCTGTTGAGG
The DNA here is from genome assembly GCF_036172605.1 of Pelobates fuscus. Classification (NCBI taxonomy): domain Eukaryota; kingdom Metazoa; phylum Chordata; class Amphibia; order Anura; family Pelobatidae; genus Pelobates; species Pelobates fuscus. The sequence continues at coordinate 288,195,888 of NC_086322.1, forward strand.
GACCCTCGTATAAAAAGGCTGAAGGAGAACGACCTGTACTGGGTGTCCACGCTACTAGACCCCCGGTATAAGCAGAAAGTGGCGGAAATGTTACCGAATTACAACAAGTCGGAAAGGATGCAGCATTTGCAAAATAAATTAAAAAGTATGCTTTACACAGCGTATAAGGGTGATGTCACAGCACAACGGGAATCTAACAGGGGGAGAGGTGGAAGTCATCCTCCTCCTCCCACGACCACGGGACAGGACGCTTTAAAGACGTGTTGTTGATGGAGGACATGCGGACCTTTTTAAGTCCTATGCATCGCCACAGCCCTTCGGGATCCACCCTCAGAGAGCGACTCGACCGACAGGTAGCAGACTACCTCGCCTTAACTGCAGATATCGACACTCTGAGGCGCAATGAACCCCTTGACTACTGGGTGTGCAGGCTTGACCTGTGGCCTGAGCTATCCCAATTTGCGATAGAACTTCTGGCCTGCCCCGCTTCAAGTGTCCTGTCAGAAAGGACCTTCAGTGCAGCAGGAGGTATTGTCACTGAGAAGAGAAGTCGCCTAGGTCAAAAAAGTCTAGATTACCTCACCTTTATTAAGATGAATGAGGGATGGATCCCGAAGGGACTGACACTGGGCGATACAGTCGCTTAAAAAAGGCCTGATGAGATGAGCTGCCTTGGGCTAAAAATGGTCCACACGCTGCTGTATTTTAGCTCTGAATGACGTTTGACTTGCGTGACTTATCCGCCACCAACTAGGGTTCAAGCCGCCATGTTTTAGGGCACTTTCTGCCTGTGAAACAAACATCAATTTTTCTGGCCGCTGCTACAGCAGCGGCTGCAACAATAACAAATTTTTCAGGCATGTGTACATGCCTAATTTTTAGGCCCACTGGTGCAGCACTGTGGCTTCAAAAACCAAACCAAAAACAAATCCTCCAAGATGGCACCAATATACCAGTGGTCTAAGCATCTTCCCACCTTGGCCTAAAAAGGGGAGGTGATTCAACAATTAAAAATCTCTGCCATTTACACGTCCACTGATAGGAGACGCGGAAGGTATTAAACTGATATGAACAATACTAAACTCCTATCAGTAGGTCCGTCCCATTGTGATTTATGCCCACCGCGCAGGGATGGGGGCCGGTGGGGAGGAAAGTAGGCCCCCCCATTGTGATTTATGGCCCCCACCCACCGCGCAGGGGTGGGGGCCGAGGGGGGGAGGACAGTAGGTCCCCCCATTGTGATTTATGGCCCCCACCCACCGCGCAGGGGTTGGGGAGGACAGTAGCTCCCCCCAGTGTGTATCATGGGCTTTGAGGACAGATGTCAATCCATACCTGCCAAGTGACCCTATGTAGGGGTAACAGTCCCTATTCTGCTCTGTGTCAGTGTGTATCATGGTCTCTGTGGACGGGGAACAGTATCTATTCTGCTCTGTGTCAGTGTGTATCAGGGGTTTTGAGGACAGGTGTCAATCCATATCTGCCAAGTGACCCTATGTAGGAGGAACAGTCCCTATTCTGCTCTGTGTCAGTGTGTATCAGGGGTTTTGAGGACAGGTGTCAATCCATATCTGCCAAGTGACCCTATGTAGGGGGAACAGTCCCTATTCTGCTCTGTGTCAGTGTGTATCATGGTCTCTGTGGACGGTGAACAGTCTCTATTCTGCTCTGTGTCAGTGTGTATCATGGTCTCTGTGGACAGGGAACAGTCTCTATTCTGCTCTGTGTCAGTGTGTATCAGGGGTTTTGAGGACAGGTGTCAATCCATATCTGCCAAGTGACCCTATGTAGGGGGAACAGTCCCTATTCTGCTCTGTGTCAGTGTGTATCAGGGGTTTTGAGGACAGGTGTCAATCCATATCTGCCAAATGACCCTATGTAGGGGGAACAGTCCATATTCTGCTCTGTGTCAGTGTGTATCAGGGGTTTTGAGGACAGGTGTCAATCCATATCTGCCAAGTGACCCTATGTAGGAGGAACAGTCCCTATTCTGCTCTGTGTCAGTGTGTATCAGGGGTTTTGAGGACAGGTGTCAATCCATATCTGCCAAGTGACCCTATGTAGGGGGAACAGTCCCTATTCTGCTCTGTGTCAGTGTGTATCATGGTCTCTGTGGACGGTGAACAGTCTCTATTCTGCTCTGTGTCAGTGTGTATCATGGTCTCTGTGGACGGTGAACAGTCTCTATTCTGCTCTGTGTCAGCGTGTATCATGGTCTCTGTGGACAGGGAACAGTCTCTATTCTGCTCTGTGTCAGTGTGTATCAGGGGTTTTGAGGACAGGTGTCAATCCATATCTGCCAAGTGACCCTATGTAGGGGGAACAGTCCCTATTCTGCTCTGTGTCAGTGTGTATCAGGGGTTTTGAGGACAGGTGTCAATCCATATCTGCCAAGTGACCCTATGTAGGAGGAACAGTCCCTATTCTGCTCTGTGTCAGTGTGTATCAGGGGTTTTGAGGACAGGTGTCAATCCATATCTGCCAAGTGACCCTATGTAGGGGGAACAGTCCCTATTCTGCTCTGTGTCAGTGTGTATCAGGGGTTTTGAGGACAGGTGTCAATCCATATCTGCCAAGTGACCCTATGTAGGGGGAACAGTCTTCTTCTGCTCTGTGTCAGTGTGTATCAGGGATCATTAGGATAGGTGTCAATCCATATCTGCCAAGTGACCCTATGTAGGGGGAACAGTCCCTATTCTGCTCTGTGTCAGTGTGTATCAGGGATTTGACTATCTTTATTCAGATTGAAAAATTACAATTCCAGGAAAAATTTAACAAACATTTACAAGAACATGTTATGCACATCATAGAAACAACGTAAACCTCTTTAAAGCCACAAACTTAAGACAAAAAATACGTACACACAATGTGTAAGGGTTTGAAAGAATATTCTGAATCCTTACACGTTTACTTTATCGTTTGTTTGATTTTTGTGAACCATATATAAACTACAAGCAGCATGAAAACTATAAAAACTCAAGTGGCCATGCTGATCAAATTAAATAGTATGCTTTACACAGCGTATAAGGGTGATGTCACAGCACAACGGGAATCTAACAGGGGAAGAGGTGAAAGTCATCCTCCCCCTCCCACGACCCCGCCATATCTGCCAAGTGACCCTATGTAGGGGTAACAGTCTCTATTCTGCTCTGTGTCAGTGTGTATCATGGTCTCTGAGGACGGGGAACAGTCTCTATTCTGCTCTGTGTCAGTGTGTATCAGGGCAGGGCTTTGAGGACAGGTGTCAATGTTAGGTGATTTCTGCCCTTTATGGATTAAAAGCAGACTCTGCATCAACTGTGCAATTTTCCATGGGAGTTTTGCCATGGATCGCCCTCCGGCATGCCACAGTCCAGGTGTTAGTCCCCTTGAAACAACTTTTCCATCACTTTTGTGGCCAGAAAGAGTCCCTGTTGGTTTTAAAATTCGCCTGCCCATTGAAGTCAATGGCGGTTCGCGCGGTTCGCCGGTTCGCGAACATTTGCTGAAGTTCGCGTTCGCCGTTCGCGAACCGAAAATTTCGGGTTCGCGACAACACTAGTTACAAACAGTCCACCAACCTGTCCCACACTGTATACTGCAGGCACAGGTATATTACTTGAATTGATTACCTTATAGGATGTGTATTTGCAAATGTGTGTTCATAGTCAATAATATTTACTATACTAATACTAGCCCTTTTGCCAGTCTTCACTAGAGAAATATTTTTTGTCTGGACCAAAACCATTGTGCGGATACGTTTTTACTTTTCGGCGTATTTATATTGATACCATTATGCAATCTACTTGGCATTTCACGTCTCACGTGTCTGATCAGTTTTTTTTATATTAACCTGTTTTCAATTTAATGAAATACATTTTTTCATTTTTCACCACAATCCCACAAACCGAATACATTTAAAAAATAAAAATAAATAAGATTTGGGATCCATCGGACCCTATAAAACCAGAGAGGAGCCAATGCTTCTTGCCTTCCTAGTAGGTGAAAATGAAAAGAGTTTTAACTCATGTATATACTAATACTATTCTTTATTTTTTTGTATTGTCCATTAAGATATTTTTTATGTATTACTTTTCTATCCATATTCTCACATTCATGTTTTTTCACTGTCTCTTTTTTTATTACCCATAACCCCTGCTTGGCCTTTTACGTACCTCTACACTCCCTCGCCCATTGTGACTTTTTAAAATCCGGCACGACCTTACAATGCTCTACGTGAAATGACACCCACTGTAAATCTTCTGATTGACGCATGTGTTCTGGATAATTCTTTGTATTCAATGTAACAAAGTCCGGTGTTCTCAGCGCACTAAGTGTTTGGTAAAAGCTGTTATTACTTTGAGTACAAGTTTTGTTATGACACTTCAATGGGTTTATGTAATAACACGCTTTCCCCAGCCATTAATTTAAAGCAGTTGTAGGTTTTTACATGGTAGAATCCGTCCTAAGTGCGTTATGTAGCGGTAAGAATGTTTTTACGATTTATGCAATTACTAAACAAAGGGAATTTTTAGAGAGTCACACATATATACCCTGGTATCTTAATCGTCAGCTTTTTGTAACAGATCCATTCTAACCAAAATGAATATTCTTAGTTTGTAAGGACAGCAAATTGGACTGACCAGATCAGTTTTAATCCTAGAGAAAATTATACGTAGAGCACATATTTCACATCTGTTATATAGTTATGATATCGTTTTCAGCTCACACTACGTATTTTTCTTTTCCGTTTTGTTAGAAAATCTCTTATTACCATATAACTGTAAAACATTCTATATAGTTTCTTCTGTTCCCATGTCTCCCAACTGCACGTTTAATTATTATCTATTGCTACAATATTAATCCATAAAATATCTTTAAAAATAATCTTACTCCATATAACCTCTCTATAACTCCTCCTATTACTCCATATAGCCTATATATAACCCCTATTACTCCATATACCCTCACTCTATAACACCTCCTATTACTCTATGTAACCTCTCCCTATAACTCCTCTTATTACTCTATATTATCTCTCCTCCTATTACTCAATATAACCTCTCCCTAAAACTCCTCCTATTACTCAATATAACCTCTCCCTATAACTCCTCCTATTACTCCATATAATCCCTCCCTATAACTCCTCCTATTACTCCATATAACCTCTCTCTATAACTCCTCCTATTACTCTATGTAACCTCTCCCTATAACTCCTCTTATTACTCTATATTATCTCTCCTCCTATTACTCAATATAACCTCTCCCTATAACTCCTCCAATTACTCCATATAACCTCTCCCTATAACTCCTCCTATTACTCCATATAATCCCTCCCCATAACTCCTCCTATTACTCCATATAACCTCTCTCTATAACTCCTCCTATTACTCCATGTAACCTCTCCCTATAACTCCTCTTATTACTCCATGTAACCTCTCCCTATAACTCCTCCTATTACTCCTTATAACCTCTCCCTATAACTCCTCCTATTACTCCATGTAACCTCTCCCTGTAACTCCTCCTATTACTCCATATAACCTCTCCCTATAACTCCTCCTATTACTCCATATAACCTCTCCCTATAACTCCTCCAATTACTCCATATAACCTCTCCCTATAACTCCTCTTATTACTCTATATTATCTCTCCTCCTATTACTCAATATAACCTCTCCCTAAAACTCCTCCTATTACTCAATATAACCTCTCCCTATAACTCCTCCTATTACTCCATATAATCCCTCCCTATAACTCCTCCTATTACTCCATATAACCTCTCTCTATAACTCCTCCTATTACTCTATGTAGCCTCTCCCTATAACTCCTCTTATTACTCTATATTATCTCTCCTCCTATTACTCAATATAACCTCTCCCTATAACTCCTCCAATTACTCCATATAACCTCTCTCTATAACTCCTCCTATTACTCCATGTAACCTCTCCCTATAACTCCTCTTATTACTCCATGTAACCTCTCCCTATAACTCCTCCTATTACTCCATATAACCTCTCCCTATAACTCCTCCTATTACTCCATGTAACCTCTCCCTGTAACTCCTCCTATTACTCCATATAACCTCTCCCTATAACTCCTCCTATTACTCCATATAACCTCTCCCTATAACTCCTCCAATTACTCCATATAACCTCTCCCTATAACTCCTCCAATTACTCCATATAATCCCTCCCTATAACTTCTCCTATTACTCCATATAACCTCTCCCTATAACTCCTCCTAATACTCCATATAACCTCTCTCTATAACTCCTCCTATTACTCCATATAACCTCTCTCTATAACTCCTCCTATTACTCCATATAACCTCTCACTATAACTCCTCCTATTACTCCATATAACCTCTCTCTATAACTCCTCCTATTACTCCATATAACCTCTCACTATAACTCCTCCTATTACTCCATATAACCTCTCTCTATAACTCCCCCTATTACTCTATATAACCTCTCTCTATAACTCCTCCTATTACTCCATGTAACCTCTCCCTATAACTCCTCCTATTACTCCATGTAACCTCTCCCTGTAACTCCTCCTATTACTCCATATAACCTCTCCCTATAACTCCTCCTATTACTCTATATAACCTCTCTCTATAACTCCTCCTATTACTCCATGTAACCTCTCCCTATAACTCCTCCTATTACTCCATGTAACCTCTCCCTGTAACTCCTCCTATTACTCCATATAACCTCTCACTATAACTCCTCCTATTACTCCATATAACCTCTCCCTATAACTCCTCCAATTACTCCATATAACCTCTCCCTATAACTCCTCCTATTACTCCATATAATCCCTCCCTATAACTTCTCCTATTACTCCATATAACCTCTCCCTATAACTCCTCCTAATACTCCATATAACCTCTCTCTATAACTCCTCCTATTACTCCATATAACCTCTCTCTATAACTCCTCCTATTACTCCATATAACCTCTCACTATAACTCCTCCTATTACTCCATATAACCTCTCTCTATAACTCCTCCTATTACTCCATATAACCTCTCACTATAACTCCTCCTATTACTCCATATAACCTCTCTCTATAACTCCCCCTATTACTCTATATAACCTCTCTCTATAACTCCTCCTATTACTCCATGTAACCTCTCCCTATAACTCCTCCTATTACTCCATGTAACCTCTCCCTGTAACTCCTCCTATTACTCCATATAACCTCTCCCTATAACTCCTCCTATTACTCCATATAACCTCTCCCTATAACTCCTCCAATTACTCCATATAACCTCTCCCTATAACTCCTCCTATTACTCCATATAATCCCTCCCTATAACTCCTCCTATTACTCCATATAACCTCTCTCTATAACTCCTCCTATTACTCCATATAACCTCTCACTATAACTCCTCCTATTACTCCATATAACCTCTCTCTATAACTCCTCCTATTACTCTATATAACCTCTCTCTATAACTCCTCCTATTACTCCATGTAACCTCTCCCTATAACTCCTCCTATTACTCCATGTAACCTCTCCCTGTAACTCCTCCTATTACTCCATATAAACTCTCCCTATAACTCCTCCTATTACTCCATATAACCTCTCCCTATAACTCCTCCAATTACTCCATATAACCTCTCCCTATAACTCCTCCTATTACTCCATATAATCCCTCCCTATAACTCCTCCTATTACTCCATATAACCTCTCTCTATAACTCCTTCTATTACTCCATATAACCTCTCACTATAACTCCTCCTATTACTCCATATAACCTCTCTCTATAACTCCTCCTATTACTCCATATAACCGCTCTCTATAACTCCTCCTATTACTCCATATAACCTCTCCCTATAACTCCTCCTATTACTCCATATAAACTCTCTCTATAACTCCTCCTATTACTCCATATAACCTCTCACTATAACTCCTCCTATTACTCCATATAACCTTTCCCTATAACTCCTCCTATTACTCCATATAAACTCTCTCTATAACTCCTCCTATTACTCCATATAACCTCTCACTATAACTCCTCCTATTACTCCTTATAACTTCTCCTTATATCTCCTCCTGTTGATGATACTGGGGAGTTGTTTCCTCCTTCTTCATACTTTTGTGTATGAACTCTGCACACACAAGACATTCTCTATGTGAGCTAGTCAGTTTAATTCCATTTTTGCGAGGGGACACCCTCAGGCACGGTGCTGAATGAATGGTGCTAAAAATAGAAAATACAATTGAAGTTAAGGAAGAAAAATATGAATTAATCATCCTGTGAGTTACTGAGCGGTCCACACGCAGACGTTGTTCTTTAGTACAGTCATATTCATCATTAAACTTCAGATTTCATTAAAAAAAAAAATACGATTCCACCTTAATTAACTCAAGTCCCCTTCTTGCGTAATTCTCACCCTCGTCTACTTGTGTTTAATATTTGGAATGTGGATATTAAGAGTCTTGTATAGTGATTCTTGGATCTGAATTGGAAACATTTGGACTAAATCGAACAAAGTAAGAACTGCAGGTTATTCATTGTGAATTCAACGTGAATTTTAAAATTTACACCAATATAGCCAAATTGAAAAAAGTCAACTCTGATTTCAGTTTGGCTATTTTTGTCTATTTTTGTCTAAACTTTGGAACTCACTTTGAATTCCTGCCAGTTTGCACTTTAATAAATAATCCTGTTTATGTAAAATAATTGAATGTCAGAGAAATATGGAAAAATATGGAAAAAATAATCCAATGCGAGTTTAAGTGTCGGAGTTGGATATTCTATATTCGTACAGCTCATACCTTCTTTAACCCTTTAACGCCGATCGTGAGTCCTCCTCGGACACACATACTTAACTCCTGCGGCAATCCGCATGGTTCCCAAATAGGGGGGGACTGCCTGACAAGCCAGGCATTCCCTCTGCATCCAGATTGGTCCCTTCCGGCCCGTCGCGATCAGATGACCGAAAAGGCAGTCTGTACAACTGACAACCCAGGCAGTCTCCCCAAACTGCAAAAATAAAGGGAGTAATTGTGAGAAATCATTTTATTAAGCATGGTGGTGGCTCTGTGTTGCTCTGTGGCTGCTCTGCATCCACCTCACTAGAAACCTGCAGTGTGTAGTAGACAAGATGAATTAATTGAAGTATCAGCAAATCTTAGGAGAAAATATCATGCCGTCTGTGAGGAAGCTGAAGCTTGGATGTCATTGGACCTTCCAACAAGACGATCATTCCAAGCATAACTAAAATTCCACCAAGGCTTTTTGCAGAAGAAGTCCTGGAAAATTCTACAGTGGCCACCACAGTCACCTGACTTGAACCCCATAGAACATCTCTGGTGGGATTTGAAGAAGGCAGTTGCAGCACGCAAACCCAAGAATATTAATGAAGTGGAGGCCATTGCTCATGAGCCATGGGCTAAGATTTCTCAGGGACGCTGTCAGAAGCTGGTGTCTGGCTATGCATCTCGTTTACAGCAGGTCATAACAGCAAAAGGGTGCTCTACTAAGTTCTAAAGATGCGTGCCATGAAGGAGTTGAATAATTTTGAGACTGGAGAAGTCATTATAAGTTGCATTTTCAGTTGAGTTTTGGAAAATTATTTGAAGCATTCACCGTTTTGAGCTATTTCAATTGCTTTGTTTGATTTGTTCATTGCAAACAGCTGCAAGTCTGTACATTTTGACAATAAAACTGATTTTCAATGGGGGTTGAATAATTTTGATTACAACTATAGATATAGATTTATATATAGATATCAACATATACATAGCATGAAATTGTATATATATATATATGTAAATAAAGATATATATATATATATATATTACTTTTTATTTTAACAAAATACATGTATATTTATGCATTATTTTTATCTAATTATGTGATTTTATTAATTACACTTTGATGGACCTGCCTGACAACCCAGGCAGAAAGTCCAGAGAATGTAATTTGAAAGCCCTATATGTAGCCCTGTAATGTTCCAAATGTTAAAACCTGTATATAAGTGGTTCTGTTGTACTCGTGAGACTTTGCTAAACACAAAAACTATTTTAAAACAGTAAAATGCATGACAATGATATCTTTAAGTGAAAGAGCAGTTTGTTTGTGAAAAATGAAACAAAAAATAGGAACACAAACTGGCCAGGGGTTGTGAATAAGTGGCTACTAAAAAGAACTGGACATACCTCATTTTGAATACTCTTATTTGTTTACATTTGCAAATGGTATGCCATGGTCGGGGTCTCATTCCTTGACTGCCGTATGGTCTCAAAGGCAACATAGGCCCAGCAAACCAAACTGGTGAACTGAAATTGGCAAGCCCTCTATTGACCCTGTAACTATCCAAAATGCCATAAAACCTGTACATGTGGGGTACTGTTGTACTGGTGAGATATCACAGAGCATATATATGGGTGTTTTAGAGCAGTAAAATATATAATGCTGATTATATCATTGGTGAAAGGTAGTTTTCTTGTGAAAAATGCAAAAAACTATTTAAATGCTATTTTTGCCCAGTGTTTTTGACTAAGTGGCTACTAAAAAAAAAGTCTGGACATACCCCATTTTGAATACCCTGGGTTGTCAACTTTTGCATGGTATGCCATGATGGGGTTAATTTTCATTCCTGGGCTGCCATACGGTCTCAAGGCAACATTGGCCCAGAAAACCAATCTGGCAAATTTCAATGTGCATAAATTGTAAAGTGGAAAGCCCTACATTTGACCACGTAGCTTTCCAAAACACCATAAAACCTGTACATGGGGGGACTGTACATGGGAGATATCACTGAACTCAAATATGTGTGCTTTATAGTAGTAAAAGCTAACAGTATTATGACATTCACTTGAACTTGAAAAATAACATTTCTTAATTTCTCACACTCTTTTAGATTTATATGTGATGTGAAATGAAAGCCCTATTTCTCTTGAACAAAATGATATATAATAAGTGTGGGTGCACTTTTTATGAAAGAGGTAAATTACGGTTGCACAAATTCTAGGTATTGATTACATTTTGTCTTGATCAGAAGGTGTACAATTGCCTCAGTTTTTAAGGGGTTAACAAAGATAAGATGCACTGTGTGTTATGTTTATAGTGTAACATAACTACATTATTAACTACTAATTATAATTGTGTAAACTTCAGCACATTGTTGCAGCCTATGTGTCTCAGAAGGGTTCAGCACCTTGGAGAGCTCCATTACACCCTAGCGAACCACAGCAAATGTTAAACTTGTAAAAACACCATTAAACTCTCTATTATTTAATTCATTTATTCATGAGTTTAATGTGTTATATAAATAAATACAAACATATTATAATACTAAAAAAAATTAATCTGTAAGACAGTCCTACATTTGTAATAGATCCCCAGACTCTGCTTCCTCTTAAGTGATGTCAGGAGAGACCAGGAAGTGACAGAGATCTCTCAGCAAATCTCAATCCTTGCACGGCTTTCAGGTAATTATAGATACATTTAGCTATCGTATTGTTCTCTTGCAAGCACTCTGTGGGGTAGATATGATCTATTTTCTTAAATGGTTACTCAAAGCACCACTTCAGGGATTTGCAGTTGTCATGGTTCTTGGAGTCCATATGTACAGAGTATTCCTGCACATAAAGAGTGTAACCTCTTTGCTGCCAGAGGTATAACTCCAGCTCTGGCAGCATCTCTGGGACATCAGTAGCCAACCCGGACAGGTGTCCAATGGTGACATGTCCACATCCATGCCACCGATGTCCTTCCCTCAGCCAGCCTTTGTCATCCCTTACGTACCTCCCTCTACAGTGAGAGAGAGTGACGTCAGTGGAGGGGCATTAGTCTGCAGGATGAACTAGGCCTCAATGTGGGAAGCTATTTCTTTTATTTATTTGTTTAAGTTTAGAGGGAGGTGGACCAGGATAGGAACTGTGGGACCAGGATATGGGTTAGAGTAACCAAAAACAGTGTTTTATTAAAATACAGTTTTTTATGGTTTGAGTCATCTTTTAATGTCTGATATTTACAATGAATTAAACATATACAAAAATAAACACATTTAAAAAAAAAGAAACATATGTTCAAAGTTCCTATGCCATCAGAGGAAACTAGTATATGTTTCTCCAACCAGGAAGAGGCTGAGGAGCTGATCATTTTGATGGGCATAAGCAGTTTTTACATAGGATTACTGGATCTTCTCAATCATGTGATAACGGCTGCTCTCCGAGTATTCACAGCCGTGGACATGCGCTCAGGCGCAGATCAGGGGAAGCAGTACATCACCCTTGTAAGCCGCAAAGTCCGTGTCAGAGTGACATGTGGCATCCCTTCTGTAAGCACAGAGTTTTGGAGCTCAGCTGAGATTGTCATTGATGAATCATTTCGCTAAACTGACACTATCTGCTTTCCTTTTTATTTGCCTTTCCTGCGCCACTCCATCTTCCTTTCCATATGTCACATTCTATGCTTTTTTCTTCCTCATCTTTTTCCATATAATGCCATGTATTTGTCCTCGGTAGAGTCTAGGTCTCCTTTATCTATATGACTATCTCCTGCACCCTCAACTCATCATCCACCCTCTATTTCATCTCTATTTACAGGGCCTTTTATTCGTTCGTGTCACCTTTCTATCCCCCTTCACTTCCCCTCCTCGCTTTCTCTCCCCCACTCTGGATATCCCTGGAACTCAGACAATCTGTATGGATTGCCTCGATGACAGCACTATCAGTCAGGCTATGGAGAGGGATGCGCAATGTATTAATTCCTAGGCTTTGTGTTTGCAACTTAAAGGAGCTCGTATGAACCTCATCACTCATCTCTGCAATAAGCTGACAGCTCAGCCGACATGCCGCCGTCCTCCTTCCACATCTGATAGGAAAAGGGGTTAATTTCTCGCTGTTTACTGTTTATTTTGCTAAATGACATTCCTAGAATCCCATCCTAGGCCGCCGTAGCATCATGGGAAATGGATTTCACCAAAATATGAAGTTACATAGCTGAAAAGAGACTTGCATCCATTAAGTTCAGCCTTCACATTTTTTTTTTGCTGTTGATCCAAAAGAAGGCAAAAAAAAACAGTTTGAAGCACTTCCAATTTTGCAACAAACTAGGGAAAAATGCAGTCATATTAATCATTGGATCAATATAGATCCTTGGATCAAGATATTACCCTACATTGAAAACTTATATCCTTGAGATGGTTGCAAAGGTTGACCATCACTTTCTTTGGAATGGGTACAATCTAGGGCAGTCAACGTCTAGTGCTAGTACAAAAGTGATAGTGTTTAATTTCACTTAGGTTGTACGTACTTGGCAGAACAAACAATAGGCCTCACACCTCAATGGGCAGCACTTAAGAAAGCATTGTGTTTTCTTAGTGAGAATCTGGTGGATATTGAAAACCTGTCCTGCTATTCCTTATATTACTGTGTCAAGGCTGATGTTAACAGTAAAGACCTACATAGGAGCCTGCTAAAATAGCTAGCCTTGGAGCCTTTGATAAAATGAACTTTGTGATGTTCTTTCAATAAACTGTAGCGATTTGCCATTTGCTGTAGCTATTTATTGTAAATACCGGTCTTCCTTAAAAATATGTTACTTGGTCCAGAATGGAAAATATCTGTAATGATAACATCTATATTCAAGTAGGGATCTAATCATGGAATGTTAAGCAGAAAAGCACCATTTGTCTCGTTCAAGTACTATCCAATCAGGGCTGATTATGAAGAAGTCAGCTCCACTTTGTGTGACTTTGGAAATCTCTAAATTTAACCTAAGAACATGGTAACCTGCCAATTCACCCCAAGACCACTAAAACCTGCTAATTAATCATGCAAGTGTACTCAATCATCACCCTAAGCTAATGAGAACTTGCCAGTCGCACTGAGACCCTAATAATCTGTTCACTTGCTCTGTAATTCTCTGTAATTCTGCTTGTTTCGCTCGTTCTGTATGAGAATCTCCTCATTTGCCCTTATACCTTAGGAGGTGTGTCTGTGTGTGTGTGCGTGTGTGCGTGTGTGTGTGTTTAACTTTGAATCTTCCTAATGATTACCCATTCACCCTGAGCCTTTACCCATCCATTTGGAAATTCTATCCTCCCTCTCTAAGATTGGCAGAAAAGTCCTAAGAGCAGGGGCGTTGATCTTTTTAAGTCAATAATCTGATCTCATTTGTTGTTTTAATAAAAATGTGTTCTTGTTTGTTCTGCTGCCATTTAGATGTTCATTAATGTTTACAGGCAAGGGTGCGCAAAAATCGTCATTGGTAATTTATGAGGGTAGTAGGAACCTGACCAAATGCCCGTTGGGTCCAACAGTAAATAACATTTTGTATGGAAGAGTTCAAACTGGATATGAAAGATTGGTTTGATGGGAACACTTAATAGGTGATGAAAACTTTTTTAAATATTTTGTTTTGCCATACAATAACTAATTGTGTTTGTTAGTATTTTTTGTCTGCATATATATATTTTTTTTTAAAGTTAGTTTGTCTGAAATAAAAAAAATAGAACTTTAAAATTGGCCAGATAGCACAAAATCTGTCTGAGAATATAAAGTAATAAAGTAATGTCATTTTACAAAAATCTATTATGTGCCCCCACTGGCTCCAGTCAGTTCTTATTTAACATTGGATTGTCATGTGACTTTTCCACAAATAAAAATGTTTTGCATTCGAGCATGTACCAGTGACATCTCTCCACAAAAGCGCATGTACAGGGACATCATCACACAAATCCTCATGATGTCAGCACACATTTGCTTTCCGTGGTTGCTCTAACATCAATGGTGACATCAAAGTGCATTCTCTCCAGAGCAATACGAACAACTATAAGAATTGAGAATTCTTTAACACCATACAGAAGCTCTTATGACTGTGTATATGACTTTCATTCTATATTGTTCCCTAAACCATTTTTCCATCCACAATACCATAAAGTCAGGGCACTCTATGTGGCCTGGGTTCCATTTTTGTTTGGCTGTGCCAAATTACCCTTGTGCGCATGAGCCACCCAATGATTGTCATTTGTTTTACCATTACGCATCAAAGAGATACAGCTACAAAGTGGAACACTGCAGAAGTGTGCAATGTCTGGATATGCTCAGGAAATAGGTAAACACACTGCAGGGGATACAGAGTTATGGAACCCTGCTATGACTTTGGGCAAAAGTCAAAAGTGCCCCACCTGTGACTTTTATTGACACATCACAAAAATGCAGAATTAGTTGAATTGGGTATCACACACATTAATTGTATGCAGAGGTGTCTGAAGAAACTTTTCCAGGAGGTGCAAAGTCATAATATGTTCAGCCACATTCACATTTAGTCCATATTTTAATCAAATTCCAAGGGGACACATGCCACCTATTGCCCTATGCTGTGGATGTTCATGATTGTATGGCTGTCTTTCGTAGCTCTCGAAGTGTCACGCTTGCCTACCCTGCATCCTTCATGACATATGGACCTTGTGGAGCTGCCAGTGAAGATCTGATCTGCCTGTTGTTGCTGCTTGTGCATTTCCAGAGCTCATTTAGACGATTAGCAGAACCATGACATTCTGCCGTCCCTGCCTGGGTCCAATTAGGGCAACAAATGAGGTTTAATGGAAGGATGGGGATTCTCATCACATCCATGCAACACATTGACGATTTAAATCCCTAGATATAGGATTCTTAACCATTCACTGTCGCGAGGGGCAGGACGATATTACAGGACAATACAGTAACGTGAGGGATAATGCTATATGCTGAGTGATCTCATTAGACAGAGCAATATATCACCTTGCAGAGAGACACACACCGGCCACTCTGAACTAATGTCGCATAACATGTCAGAGAGAAAATGCAAACCTGGATTTATTAATCAGTGATAGATCATGCAGGCTTGTAGTGCAAAATGCACAGTAATTTAATAACATTCCTTGTTGTGAAATAATGAATAGATCGGTATTATCATCAAAATTTGAGTGGTATATTCGAGAATGTAATTATTCAGGGCTGTATAATAATAG
Organism: Pelobates fuscus; assembly: GCF_036172605.1. NCBI lineage: Eukaryota > Metazoa > Chordata > Amphibia > Anura > Pelobatidae > Pelobates > Pelobates fuscus. The sequence goes on from NC_086322.1 coordinate 288,211,842, forward strand.
TCAGAGGGATATAATAGCAGGCAAGGCAATATAATAATGAGCGACAATAATAAATCTCTAATAACGATGAACAGGGGTTTATCGTCTAAGTATATATACATATTATGGCATACACCTTACACGTTACACCTTAAAAATATTAGTACAGTCAGAGGAAAAATATAACATCCTGTTCTGAAGTCTGAACCAGAGGGATTGTCCCATGACTTCAGCAATGTTTGCAAATAAATGCAGTTATAAACAATTGTTAGAAGGCAGGGACACCTCATTCCACAGTAAACTATGACATGAGCATAAGTTGTTATGGTGCTGGTAGTGTCTTTTTAACTCTATTATTCTGTAACTCAAAGTTTTTTTTTCCACTAACCATAATTTTTTTTTTTTTTTACTTTTCACCATTTTGTCATTAAACGTAGTAATATCTATGCATACTATATGGAAAATTAAGTGTACATATTACTTTACAGAATGTAACGATAGAGGCATTTTTTGCGAATACTTTCACAATGTAATGTAGGTTATAGGTGTTGAACTCTAGGTTCGAATGGTCACAATCAGGTCTAGAATTCTGGATTGGTTTTGAATAGGAGGCTTTTAAAGGATCACAACTTACTAAATATTGGTTATCCTACCTATGTAGGTTAATTAAATATTACGGTGTTATTCAATAAACTCCAATTAAATTTGTTTGGAAAAACTGAGGCAAACTTCTCTTATTAAGCCATTGCCAAAAATGATGAGATTATAGTGAACAACCATGATTAGTGTCAGTGGAATAACAGCAAGGTGGATAGTGTCAGTTGACTTGTGTCTTGTTGGTAAACTTATGGTAGACGCTTCAGTGTTTACTAGAGCGAAAGAAAAACACATTGAAAAACTTATTCTGTTAAGTCTTTATGCTCTTGATCTTTTTGTTATCTCAATACTGTTTTATTTTTGCATTGTTGTTATATATTGAATTATATATATTGGTATATCGGTATATGGTATATATTATTATATATATTGGTAAATTGGTGGACTCTAACACAGTTTCACAATGTGTCTTCTTGTAGATGACTGCGGTGAAGATGAGTTCGGCCCTCACTAACCAGGACCAATGTGAGAATCTCCAACACAGTACAAATATTACAGGTGAGAATCACAGAACCTAAAACAGACAGAACCGTGCTGTAATCGGATACCTCGAGAGTTGGATCCTGACCTGGTACAATCACCAGAGAAAAACTTCCCTGAATTTAATTGTTAGTGACAACAGTACAGCCATGTAGGAGTAAAAGCCTCTCTATCATACGGCCACGTCTGTGGTAGGATCTTGACTATACAGACACCTCTGGGGTGGGATTCAGACTATAGTAAACAACGGGTCTGACCATATCACAGCTAACTTTGTGTAGGGTCCTGGCATTAATACATGGGACATATAGCTCTTCATAGGATTATTATTAAATACCTCCCAACATTTCAAATGGACAAAGAGGGACCTTTTAATTTTAGGGTTGCAGGTTGGGGTGTGGTCAGGGGTGGGAATATTCTAAGAAATCTTGGGTGACTTACTATACTAATAACAATTAAAACAAGTAAAATGTACTCTTTAGAGAGACCATCTAATTGTCGCAGGGTGGTGTTTCGCCGTGCATGCAAACTAGCTTCCCAATGTTTTCCTATGGGAAAGCATTGGATTGGCTGAGATCATCGATCTCAATGATCTCTACCAGAGAGGCGGACTGTTACGCCAGCGACCAGCACTTAGGAGAAAAGTTAAAGAAAGCTCAACTTTTTAACCCTGTTACTAGGTGACTATAGTGTTAGGAATACACATTTTGTATTAAAATTATTATTAAAATTATTTTACTTACATTTTTTTATTTTTTAATGCTACAGTGTTCTTTTAAACTATGTCTTCCTGTCTAATGTGACTAGCCAAGAAATTAGTAGTAGATTATGAATATGATATTTTAAATGATGAAAATTATGTTAGCTATGTTTAAACATGGAATTGGGATATAATGCATAGGTGCGGAGATAAAGACATTTGTTTTATTTAATGGTTGGGCTTATAGATACACAGAGCTTGTCAGGAAACCTGACCATTCGATATACTAAGGGTTTTATAAAGAAGATAGAGGTGAGAGGCATCAAAGTCATATATTACCTCAATCACTGGGGACCTTTAGGCCTCTGATGTCATAAATTGAAATATTTCTTTCATGTGACCTGAAGACGTGGCCCCAGCTGTCACTGAGATGCAGTTTGTCAGATTTATAATGCCTGTTTCTGCTCAGCTTTCAAGAGAAAAAAAAGCTCCCTGGCAGTAAACACCAGATTTATAAACTGGCCATCAAGATACAGCTTGTGAGACACTGAAACCAGAGGACCTTTTATCAGAGAACTAAATATACAGCGCTGAGTTTCCTGTTACCTGTTATTAATAATATCCAAAAAGAGTACTTTATAATAAATACAGAATAGCCAGACAGATATATAAATTGGATGAATAAATGGATGGATGGATGGACAGACTGATGAGTGAATGAATGGATGGATGGATAAAATGATCGGTGGGTGGGTGGGTAGATGGATGGATTGATGGATGGGTGGATGAATTGATGGTTGGTTGGTTGGTTGGATGGATTGATGGGTGGGTGGACTGATGATTGGCTGGATGGATTGACTGATGAGTGAGTGGGTGGATTGATGGAATGATGATCGGTGGTTGGATAGATAGACTGATCGGTGGGTGGGTGGATGGGTGAGTGGATGGATGGACTGATGGATGGGTGAATGGATGAGTGGATGGAATGGACCGATGGGTGGGTGGAAGGAGAGAGCCTTGGGTTAACCTGACGTAAAAGCTCTTAACTTATCATTGGCATCCAAGTTTAAACAGATTTACTCTGATAATTCTAAAGTGTGATTTCCACATCATTGGTGTGGCTTCAAGCTCATGGCTTGTGATGCCATGGAGAGTGGTTTGACAGAACACGAGGGAGCAGCATTCATGGACTTATAGCACCATAACCACTTCAATCAGCTGTGGTGATCAAGGTACTTAGATTGACTATTTATACATACATACACTCACTTGTATCTTCCTTGCTCCACAGTTCCCAGTGCCATCATAGTTATCCTATATAAGGCTTAAATAATACATACAACTTAATCTTCAATTATTATTTGTATGCTACTGTTTGTTTTTCCCCTATAAATATTTAATAAAAATAGATAGTTTGTATTTCATTTATTGATTTTGTGCTGTTTTCATCAGTCTCAAGACTCATCCATAATATTTTCTAGGGTCCTCTACTCAAGAACACAGCTGAGCCAGTAGCTTTGAACTAAATAATTGACAGAAGAAGTAAATTGAGTTTTGTTTGTGAATTTTTGTTGCAGTCATTCCAATTTTAACAAGATCAATGACCCTTTGGTTGCACCGTTGGGACTATTCCATAGTTTTAGGAATGAAAATAGATGTTAATGGAAGATTTTCTCACTTTAAATTGTCATGTAGCAGATTGTTGAGGCAGGATCACTTGTGCATGATTGTGTTTGAAGATACTTATTCATAGCTGTGAAAAATGTGAAATATTTTGTTCACTGTCATGGCATACAAACATCATTATCATTTCTTGGGAATAAACTGACCCCATGTCATGAAGGAGCTAAACATCGTTATCTTGTAAGCTATTTGCTGTTCTATTTATTTTTTAGTTCCTCTGATGGGAAAATAAAATAGTAAATTGTCAGTTTTTATTGAATAAACGTACAGTATTGATCATTCATTCTTTCTCCTCATTCTTGGATTTTTCTGCCAATTTTATTTTTGATAGCCAGATCAGTAAAGCACAGCATGTTAGATAAAAGAGAGTGACCATATCAGATCGAACATAATGAAAAGGTACAAATCAAAATGCTTGAGGATGATAAATCAAATCAAATGAAATGAAGGATAAAAAACTAAATGTATACATATGTAGAGAGAGTGCTGTCTGAGGATTAATGAAAGTCACACTGTAAAAATTCCTGTAACTATGACAAAATGTACTATGTTAAAAAAAAAAAGCACAGGTATTCAGACAGGTATTCAAGTAAGGCTCACTAACTCGCGTGTCAGAGATCGTATAAATGAACACTGAAAAAATGTGTAGCCGTCTAGCCGCATCTCAAAATATTATAAATAATATCAAACAGTAGTTTAGATCAATCTCTGAGAAATTAGATTAAAATAGTTTCAAGGAAACAATGTCATCTGTTTTTTCCCTAAAACATACAGAAGTAAAAAGTAGTTGATGTTAATATCACAGTGTTATTGGGGCTGCGGGTTTATCGTTGTAGAGATAGACAAAGAAAAAAACAGAAGAGAAGGTAAAGAGTAACCTCAGTCAAGGTGGAGAATTTGTGCATTTATTCCATTTTTGCCAATTAGAAGAGAACGAGGAAAGTAACATGCCATAACTGCCATAAATATCTTTCTATCTCTCATATTCTGGAAAATCACAATCCCACCCCTAGACACTGTGCTTCAGACCCCCAAGGATTTTGTATTGTGAAAACTCTGAGCAATGATCGTGGATTTGGCTTGCTTGTTGGGCATCAGTGATGCAAAGAGGCATTGAAAGAATGAAGGTGCTAGGCAGGGTCCATCATCTCAGAAATGACCCACATTCAACCGCTGTCTTCTAAGGCATCTATTCTCATTGAGGAGTAGCGTTAGCACAATTATGTGTGTCTGCTTTCTCTGTAATTCTTCTGTGTGCAACATGGAGCATTTATAGTTCTTTAGCTAGTAACTTGCTGATGTTGTCTACCACTGTAGATACCTAATGGGGGAGGTGATTCACTACCCTAAAAGGGCTTTAAGCCCTAGAAAATGCTGTTGAAAAAAATAGAATGTGGTGAAACAACAAACAATGAATAAAATATAACCTCTAATGAAATCTGGAAAAAAACTATCCAACGAATGGATATATAAAAAAACTTGTCCTGTGACAAGAAGAAAAACGTGAACCTGGGATGCAGAGTAGATATTCCCAAGGAAAACCTGAGTGTTGAAATCCTAAGGACTGAGCACCAGCATATTCCTCCCAAAGTCTGGAACGGGAAAAATGGTCCTAAGGCTGTAGCAAGCTAGGAAATTTATCTAAGTATAAATGCAGATGTATAAATATATCAGAGAGCGAGTTTGTGGTATAAGTCAGCAGTCCATAGACTATCCTATAGTATCTGGGGTTATATAAAGAGGTATGTGTGTCAGTTGGTCCCTGTGCTAGTATAAAGTTACTCAAAATGGATTTCTAATCCCTACATATTTGACAGCCGACACACGTTCCCCCATACGAGTAACCCAAAGCGCATAAATATATATATCCCAACAAGTATAACTTAAAGTTGTAACAGTTACTAAAAAAAAACTAAGTAAGTAAATGAGAAGTCTAAAAGGAGTCCTGAGTGGAGGAGTTTGAGTACAATGAAAGCATAACAAATCATAAGTAAGAAAAAAACGCCAGCTCCAAGGAATACCAAAGTCCGTACTCTAAGCGCGTTTCACCCGTCGATTGTAAACGGGATCATCAGGAGTGCTGGATGGAATTTTCCTCGATGGAATTTGAGAAACAACTATGAGCCAGTGCATTGATTGACACCATCAGACCATATTGGAAAGGTGCCATCTTTGGCCCCAAAGCATAGAGGAACAGGTCAATGATATCAGCAAAACCCTCCAGTAGCAATAACCTCTTCTTCCATGTCAGTTTCACCTTGACTTCTTGAGTCTGACAGTAGTCCTTCCATTCAATTTGTGAAGCAATGCTAAGATGTATTGTTTGTAAATTGACAATCACACCATCAGTCCACTTTTGTTGGAAGCGTGCTCAATCGCTCATTGAAAGAACTGCACTTTTTACCTGTTATCTTTTTTTTTGTCTCATGTTTATCTCTATATTTTTTATTTTGCCATAAAATTTTGTGAATTGTTTTCCCTCTACTCCATTATAGGTGTTGTGTGCAACGTATCCATTGACATTATTGGGACATGTTGGCCTCGATCTCCAGCTGGACAAGTAGTGGCCCGACCCTGCCCTGAATATTTCCAGGGGGTTCAATATAATACAACAGGTAAATACTTTTCAACCATGTTCCGAAACTATGACAAAGATTAATTTGTGCTCATTTGAAACAAAATGCATTAGATGTCTGAGTTGGCAGAGTTATCACACTTATTGTGCGCAAAGTGTCCTCTCTCATGGGCATCCTTGAAGATGATCAGGATTGGTGGCCCCAAACTAAATAATATAGGTCTTCATTTAATATGTGGGGGTTGAATATTAAGATTGAATATTTTTGGATATATATATATAGAGATATAATAAAAAAAATTAACTAAGCAATCTACAGACAGTAAAATATACAGTAAATATCTTGATGGCTTTTCATAAACTTACGAGATGGTCCAAGTTTTTTTTAGATTGCTGGTTTAGGATACTTTAAAAAATCTGATTGTGTAAATTTACACAATTTAAATGTTTAATTGATTTGTTTGTCTTTCCAGAAATATTGATGGGATAAAACGTTTTAGACATTGTATTCTAAGTTATTCGAAAAGAGTCCTTGCCAGATCTCACTTTCATTCATAGGAACATTTCAACAACCATAACCCCTACACCCTGTTACAGTGTACTGCCAATATATATTTGTTAAAAATCTCCAAAAGATTGTAAACATACTGTATGTTTGTATCTTGGCATAATATCTACATTTAATAAGTTTAGTTAACTGGCCAAACTAAGCATCTCTACTACATAAAGCATTGCAAGCTGTTGTTGCAAGCGGCACAAAAGTCCTGTAGTTTAACAAAGTCATCCTTCTCCCTATTTTGTTTGTAGAATGCAGCACTCCACTGTCTGTACAATGGGATAGGTTAAAGGTAGTCCCTCTGCAAAATGAAGTCCTGCTTAGACGTTTGTTTTTTCACCTGGTGAAAAGTGACATTTGTATGGAATGGGATGTACTATAAACGTAATTTGTTAAACTGTTGGACCTGTGTGTTTATGAAGCTTGGAGAAGCAGAATTCATTCTTTAAACCCTCCCCGTTCTCTTCTTCGATGAACGTACTAAACGTATACGTTATGATAAAAGACAAGCTTAACTTTTTCTCCAATTAATGATAGCATCAAGCTCAGGGGTGCCCCAGATGTTGTAGAACTACAACTCCCATGATGCTTTGCATGTCTTTAGAATGCCTTTAGGATGACAAAGCATCATGGGATCTGTAGTTTTAAAAAATCTGTGAATCTACCTTTTGGGCACCACTGATCTAGCGGCATATTGGACAGCTAGAAGTCCTTATATAAAGTGAGTGGAAGAGTTACTGATATTAGTAAGTTGTTCTGGTCACATAATATTTGGCTATAAATCCCATTTAACACTATACAATTTCTTGCGATCACCAGTCTCTCATTCGCGCCTTGCTGTGTAAATCTGTGATTGTTTCTGGGTATTATCGCAAGATTTTTATGTTTAGATAGACCCTCCTGACCCCAAGAAAATGAGACACAACATGCATCTCATTTCTCGTCCCAATTTCCAAACAATCCACTCGAAAAATGACTTTGGCTGTGGGTAATGAGAAACAAAGACAGGCTGGAAACCAATTATTTTTGTATATTTTAAAGGCAAAGTGTGAAATCAGGCATGCTAGATGATGCCTGAAAATGACTTGTAAACAAAACAATCTGTACAATGCCTTGACATTACATACAATGCCTGCGTATAATCAGCAAAACATAAATGAAAGTTCTTAACCCCTTAAGGACCAAACTTCTGGAATAAAAGGGAATCATGACATGTGACACATGTCATGTGTCCTTAAGGGGTTAAAGGGACACTCCACCGCCCAAATGCAAAATAGATGAAAAATCACTGTTTAGTAGATATACCCCAAATGAAAACATGCATGTATTTAATTATGTATTGTTTCATTAGGGGTATATCTAAAATCAGCTTGCAAAACCTGCAGTTCTCTTGTCTGCTGTTTTTGCAAGCCCTCCCCTTCTAGCCCCGCCCAGACTTTCTGTGTCTGTCCAATCACAGACATCCCCAACGCAGCTCAATGATAAGTCTTTGTAAGTCAGGTGCTCTGGGCAATAGCTGCCTCTTGAGGTCAGCTGCATTGAGCTAACGAAACCAGGAAGTAACATGACCAGTTGCTCGCTCGAAAGCCAAGGCGGTGTAACCAGCTTAATTTATAAAAGAATCAATTTCTATTGAAATCTGCACTTTTTGCAAAATGAAAAAAAGAAGACACACTGTTCACAAACAAAGCTTTTCAGCAAGCTGGAGTGAGAGGTCTGGAGTTACCTGTTAATTTTAATGTAACAATAACCCTACAACTTTCATTTTTGGATATATTTCAGTATGATTCTTCATGTTGCTATTTTGTCCTTTTTCATATTTTGCCTAAAGATATTTTTACTTACTGTAAAATTCTTAAAAATATATATCCGTCTCTATTATATACTCATAGATTGTAAGCATAGATTGTATCTATCATTATGTTAATCAGGGCCAGATTTTCCTATAGGCTAACTAGGCTTCAGCCTAGGGCCTCAAGATCAAGAGGGGCCTACATTCAAATTGTTAGCAAAATTAAAATTACACTATTCTAAAAACAGTGAACACTAAAACACTGAACCGAAAATAAGGAGAAATTCTACGCATATGATATGACCAGTGGCGTACTAAGGGGGGGGCGGTCCGCCCCGGGTGCCACTTACTAGGGGGTGCCCGGGGCAGACTGCAATGCCCCTCCTGCCGCGATCGCCGAGACCGGCGGTCTGCAGCTCTGCAATGTGCAGAGCTGCAGACCATAGATCTCGCGTGCACTGCCCAATCAGAGCGTTGCCGCGGGTTACTACGGCAACGCTCTGATTGGGTCTCGCGAGATCCATGGTCTGAGCTGCAGACCAGAAATGCAGAGCTGCAGACCAGAAATGAGGGCCACCGGACCACCAGGGACCCCACCGGACCACTAGGCAGCCCCCACTGGACCACCAAGGATTTAAGGTAATTTTTTTAGTCACCCCCCTCTCCTCATCACCCCCCTCCCTCTCACATTTACCCCCCCTCTCCTCATCACCCCCCTCTCACAATCACCCCCCTCTCCTCATCACCCCCCTCCCTCTCACAATCACCCCCCTCTCCTCATCACCCTCCTCCCTCTCACAATCACCCCCTCCTCTCCTCATCTCGACTTTTTATTTATTTATTATCCGTGCCACATTTTTTATAAAGGTTAGTACCAATCACATGTTTCATTTAACATATTGATATATATCACAGTAATGATGTATTTTATTGTTTCTCACGTAATTTACAAACTTAAAAATCGGAGGTGAAAGGGCCTCATAAGTGGAATAGCCTAGGGCCTCTTTTCATCTAAATCCGGCCCTGATGTTAATACTTTATAAATACTTGGCATAAACTGTATTTGTCACCTCTCTAGAAGTGACAGTTCCTCATTCCTTTACCACAGTAAATGCTTTTGAAGCGGCTACTGCGGTGAGATATCCAAAAAAGGTTAAAAAAAAAAAACACACTTACCTCTGCAACATCTCTGCTTGTAGGGCAAGATCATCTCGCCTTGGGTACACCTCAAGATTCTATAGAGAAATGCAGTACAAATGCCTGCACTCTCAAGCATTCTTTCAATCACACTGCAGGGGATAATTGCTGGGGATAATTAATTTACATTGCAGTGGATAATTTATTTACATGGTACACTTTGGCAGTGTCAGGACCGGCATGCAATTTAAATTAAAAAATAAACATAAATGATATTTTTAAAAGCCAGGATTTAACCTCTCTTTTTTGGGGGCTTTCAAATTCTTAGTAGATCGCTACCTAATCCCTGTATGATTGCCATAAAATAACAAAAAGGAGTTATCTACTAAACAACTTTCTAATTTGGTACCCTTAAATATGGAAATCCCACAAGGGTACAAATTTAAGGAGCTATCTACTAAACAGCTACAAGCTGCAGCCATGGTATGTGACACCATTCAGAATTTCATTCGTCCGAATGAAATTCCGAAAACGAAAATAATGACCGAATTTTGTCCGAAAATGAATAAACATACAGACAAAATTCAGTTAGTGTGAAACTAAATTTATTTTTGTCCAAATGTATTGGGAAGAAATCTAAATTTCAGCAACACCCAAATCTACTACATACCTTACTAGTGACACCTGCCCCTGGTGATATTAGTCTACACTGTGTGATTCATATCAGATTTAGTGCTCATTGCCTTGTGCATAATAGCAAGATATAGTTAATTAATGCATGACACATACTAAGGGGACAAGTGGAGTATAGATGGTTAATTTATCCCTTACAGGACTCACTGACACTTTCCACAGAGTAAGAATTGATTACATTGTTGTTACAAGGGCGTTGTGAAGTATTGAGTTGGATGTCTAGGAGGGTTGTCTGTTGCTGTCTTGGTTTTTACCCTTTCATCTGCTCTTAGCTTGAGTGCTGCCTCTCACCCATTACTCCTGCTTTCTTACTCGATCAGGCTGCAGGCGACCAGAGCCAGCGTGGGATGCAAGGAATGTCACAACATCAATCTTCTCTCTGGCACAGAGAGGTCCTTGGCTTCGGGACATGACAAGAGAGGGGAGGTGACATGCAGCTCAGAGAGAGAGAGCAGGCCTTGCATTCAAATTAGACTGACACTTTCTGTTACTCTTTTACACTAGTTTAATATTACAGCTGAGATGCTAGGGTAACACTGGAACACATTAGCTATGGGACATCAAGAAGAACATGTGTGACAGAAGCGTTCATGCCACAGTCTTTTGAAGTGACTTGAAGGCCAGCCTTATGCCGACAGACTATGGGCCTAAAAAGGGCAATTGTCACTGTGGGCAGAGGTATGGGGGACTCTGACCAGTGGCGTCACAAGGGGGGTGCGAGGGTGCGGACCATACCAGGGTGCATCACAGAAGGGTGACACCACTGACACCAGCAGGGCCGGCACGTCCACGTCCACTAACGGCACACGCAGCCGCCTTCAGGCGCACCGGCCCACGGGGCGCTATTTTGGAGTGACTGGCAGGAGGTGGGCTCTCGCTCCTGCCAGTCACTCAGTCAGTGTAGCGTGACTGAGCAGAGCTGTACACACCACAGTACAGAAACTGTTTCTGTTTCTGTTTCCTGTACCTGGCCGGGCTGAAAGGAAGTGCTCACTGAGAGTGCACTTCCTGTCAGTCCGGCCAGATACAGGAAACTGAAGCTCCTGTACAGCGGTCCACTCCACTTGGCCACACTACAAAGAGAGAGGTAGGAGACAAAAATGGGGGGAAGGAACACTATGGGACGGGGAGAGGGGTTGAGGGGAAGAAAACTATGAGACAGGGGAGGGGGAAGCGAAAGAACACTATGGGACACGGGATGGGGGAGAAAGGACACTATGGGACAGGGGTGAAGGGAGGAAGAACACTATGGGACAGGGGAAAGGGGAAGAAGAACACTATGGGACAGGGGAGGGGGGTAAAGAACACTATGGGACAGGGGGGGAAGAACACTATGGGACAGGGGAGGGGGGAGAAAGAACACTTACTGTGCTCCCCAGTTGGACTTGAGGACCTCTGGGGATTGCCTGGACTAATTTTACACCTCGAGCACCTGACCAGGAGATACCCTGAAATACTCTGAAACTGTTCCTTGGATAAGGACTGAGTGGAGGTCCAGTAAATCTTTAAGTGGGTATCGCTCAGTCCCCCAACCTCCACATTGAGCGCTATTTGGAGGGGAAGTCAGGGAGGAAAGGAGACAACTGAGAATAACTTGACAATGAGTATGCTCCCTTCCCTAAGGGTCCCTTTTACGTTAAAACTTTAACACACTGTAACTCAGGAGTGAATTCTCCAATCAGGATGCTATTTCGCCAGTGAGGACGCTTGTGTGGGTATATGGTCCAGGAAAAGGGGGTACTGGTAGATATTTGCACTGTACTGTGCTCTAGTACTGAGGGAACAACAGGTAGATGATTGTGTTAGCTGGAGAAATTGTTATTAAGTCCCCAGATCGAGTGCCACCAGGGAAGGACACCTGCACTGTGCATTGCTTTGCATGGAAGACCCCTTGTAGGGAGAGTCAAAACTGTCTTGTATAAGTAGCTGTATTCTGTACAATAATGATTACTTCTACCACCTACATTCAGACTCATCTAATGTGTGAGGAAAAGGCTAAGGTAAAGCTATAATCACTTTTCTATACCGGAGAGAGAATCACCTCAGTATATTCAATGCAGCCTGGTCCAGGATTGAAGAGGTTCTCAGAGACCCCAGACAAGTTTCGGTCTAGAGTACCTTGCAGCAGGGAGGAAGCTGACCTGGTGGAGGTACTCAGTCAGAATACAGGAGCACAACTTGCAACAGAAAAAGGCATTGGACAAAGGTGTCGATAACTCAGCATTTCCACCTGACAATTATGGACCCATTGTTATTGTGACTGAGCTCCCCTACTCTTGCTGAGTACCTCTGCCAAGTCCAGCATACTAGCTGCTATCAGGGACCCTGGAGCATTTGAGACCCAATATGCGAAGCTTGACTAAGGTCTCTCAGGAACTCATCTACTAGCCTTTCGGGGACTGTTCCTTAAACATGTGGTGAAAAGCATTTAAAATGCAAATATACAGAACATTGGAGAGCGAGCTATTATAATTAATACATAAACTATATAATACACGTAACATTTTCAAACACAGTAAAAAGAAACAATATATGCATTTAACTACTTATTTGGTGGCCCTAATTTGCAAACCAGCATTATGTAAATGAACAAATCTCTATTCAGGCAGCAGAGGGCGCTGCAGAGTTATCAAACTAGTTTGGTTTTCAATTTCTACCATATGGGACCAAGTCCATAGTTTATGGGCAAGAGGCTGGCCTTTAAGCCTCTCCAAAAGGACATGGCATGGGATCTTCTGTCATAGTTATCATTATAGCTACATACCAGTGCCAGAAACTTTACTAATGTTCCAAGCTTATTGGTTATCATATAGCACATGCAGTCTTGTCTATGCAACTTAAAGGTTTTCTAAGTCAATGTTCTAAAACAACAGAAGATGGAGATGTAAATAAGCTGCTCTCAGCTTTGCAATATGTGTATTATCATCCTGAAAAATGTGAACTTCATGAAAGAAAACCGTTTGCACCATAAGAGTACTCTGTACTCTAAAATAACTTATAATATGGCCATCATACGGACTTCAACAAGATGTCTGACCTCACGATTATGGATTCCTCCACCATTTTAAATGCTGCCAACAGCATTAAAAATCGTTGCATGCATCCTTAAATTTTATTTTTTTTCTAAACATAACCCTTTTCTTTTTTCCGTTGAACAGTTGCCCAGATTTTGTACACACCGTGCCCCGGATTATTGGCTAATTTCAATGCTTGTCGCAATCATTTACTAACAAGTCAGTATTTTTTTAAAATGGTTATCACTATAGTTTGTGTTTGCCAGCAGTTTCAAAGCTGCAGAATTTGTTTACCGAATTTAAATCAGCACCTGCTGAAGGTTTTTAGATTGAAATCAAGAAGATTGTTGCCTAATGCGAGGCAGCAACGTGTTTCTACACGGCTTTTATACTTCTATGCTGTACGGTTAGGTAAAAGACTGGAACTTCAGTTTCAAATTGGTTGAAGTGGAATAACATGTTGATGGTAGCAGACATGGTGGACTACACAGGCGCTAACCATGGTTCTTACAGAATATCGCCAAACACCTATTGATTCATACAAATGCCAATATCTTGTGAACTTTATTGAACATCTTGCAGAATATTACACTCCCATATAACGTATACTTCAATCCACAGCTGGTGTTAGAGGTAGATTTCAAAACCTAGTCGTCCACATGTTGATGGCCTACAATTACCAAGATTCCTAGAATGCAACAGATCGACAGATGATCTGCTGGGGGGCCAGAGTTTGATATGCCTGCCCTAATTGATTTCATTGATGTCTCTTTAGAACCTTCAACTGTCTTTCTGTCATGTTACCTGGACCTGTGCATATTGACACTGTGGATCCATCCTGTGACACTTTTGACACACAGTATTAGTTCTGTGTCTGTTGTGGTCGTGACTTAAATATGAATATTAATCTCTTAATACATAATAATTAAGCAATACAGAACAACATTATTTTTTATAGTTCATGGTATTATGGTCGAATATGTGGATAGAAAATACACAAAACATTGTAATATTAAATGTATATTTTCTATAACTATAATAAATAAACAGATGCTAGCAGAATGTCAATTTACCACAATAATTATACAATACAAAACTACAACTTACTTACAAAAGGTTGCTAAATGTTATACAAAAGGCTTTTCATATTACTTACAAGGCCCCAGCCCTTTGGCTGGGGTTAAGTCAGAGCTGGTACTACATCTTAGGTCCAGTCAGGTATAGGCAAAGAGTCAGAGTTTCTCCTACATCTGTTTTTTAATCAGTGTAAGTAGGCTGGCCTGTGATGTCACTGCCAGAAGCACATGTCTTCCTACACACTGCCCCTAGTGGTGCCTCCAAAGCATTACACTAAATATGCTTTCTTTATGATGTAAAGTCATTAATTAATAGATACCATTACAGTGTCGATATTGACGAGGCCTACTTATGCGTCCATAGTGACGCCGAGACTTATTCTAGCTTTCATTGTGTTGCGGAATACCAACTACTCTTCTGATATGTCTCTTCTTATATGTCTGTGTCATAATTGGTGCCAAGCCAAGCCAACCCACATCGCTCAAACGTCCTGTTTTAACATAATTATTGACATAGATCAATAACAGTTCCCCTTGGCCTTTATGATGAATGTTTTCTGTATACCCAAGAGTGTCTTATTACTGTTTTGGCTATTCTGTTATTTAACTCTGGCTTGTCTCACTACTTTTGCTCTCTGTAATCCTGACCTTGACTTCTGAGGTCCTCTGTTGTCCTTGACTTTGACTTGTACACGTTTCTTATGTGTCTGCTAGCATACATTTTGTTTATCTGACTATGGTGCCAGCATGTCCATCCTAATAACTGATACGCACTTCTGATTTTTCTCCCCTTAGGTTTGTCTGTTAGCGTAAGGCTAGTCCCAACACTGATTTCTGTTTAAGTCAATTTCTAAGTAGCATATTCACCATTTTCAATATGACAGGAGAATATATGTTTTGAAGTCTAGCTTTCCATAGTCTCTATTTCTTATTTTGCTGTCTCCCTCCTGTCTCCTGCACTCTTCCACACTGTAACACGTTCTACACAGTGACAGCTACCCACACTCACCTTCCTACATACATCCTTGTATAAAAAACAGGTTTTCTTAAAAAGGTTGTAGCTGTGGTAAATGTTTAATGCTTGCTTTTACTGTGATCTGTCATTATAAGTAGAGGGTTTTTTTTTTTTTTTTACATCAAGTAGGTGTCACTGTGATTCATTTTAGAAAACTTTTTATTGTGAGACAAAAATTTTATCTCAATTACTCCAATACTCTGCAGACACGTGTTTGTGCGTGTGTGTGTGTGCATATGCATGTCCATGTGCTTGTGTGTGTGTATGTTTGTGTGGAAGTGTCTTCACTTGCTTTAAGGATTGATCTATTGTACTCATAACTTTGTGAGAATTTAAGGAAGCATTTGACATGAATAGAATACTTTTTTAACATAAATCTGGATATTTCATCCTAAAACTGAAAGCACTTTACTCACTACAACTACAATTTGCTCTTTAGTGAGTAGAGTAACCACAGTGAATTAATGTCATATTGAGTTTAGTACCAGAATGATTCTGTAAATGTGAGAAATATCCTAAGTGTCCTTCACTTTGTCTCATTCTGTCCTCTTCCAGAAGAGCAAATATAGAACTGCTGTGTCATGACCTCGAATGTGTTATCGGCCTGTTAGAAGGCTGCTGTTGAGAGTGATGAATGAGAACCTGCTCTTGGGCAAAACTTATCTCTGTCTGTACATTGAATTATTCCTGTGTTCCTGGGATTGCGTCAGGGCAGAGGTCTGTGCCCATTGAATATGTAATGGTGGGAGGGTTAGTCCACATCCATATCATACGGCCAGTGCTGGGAATGTTGAGCCACATCTCATAATTATTTTTTTTAAGTTTAAAAGTTTGTATTTATCTATAATTCATATCTATGTCACAATATTAGAAAGCCTTTCTGTGCCACACGTCAGTTTGTGGTGGGAAGATTAGTGATTATCCAGAATTCTATTCAGTATCCCTCGGTGATGAGAAGGTTCCAAAGTGGGTGGACATTTCAGCTAATGCCACACTATCGATGGAGAGGTGTTCCTTTCAGAAATGTACAATCTGTGTCACCGTGCAGTAAAATAATCTGTCCCTATCCCCTGGTTCCATTCTGTATCACACCCAAAGTGGGAATTTCATAATTTAGCCTTTTTTGTTTTCATTCTGAGGCCTTCTACACTGGAATGGACAGTTTCAGTGTTTCCATATGTCTAGATTCATTCGAGGATAAACAGCTTTTATATTCTGTCTGTTTTTGTCAACAGTCCTTAACTCTAAGCTTGTGTATTCTTCTGGTCACAGGTAATGTCTACAGAGAGTGTCATTTAAATGGAAGCTGGGCAGGAAGAGGAGATTACACCCAATGTCAGGAAATCCTGAAGCAGGAGGTATGACATTCTCTATCAAACCGAAAGCAACTTTTCACCCTGAATCGATGTCCATTCGTGGCCTTCAGATGAGGGACCACACAGTTTATTGTATCTCCTTGTGAATTAATGTTTTCATATTTTTTTCCTCCTTGCAGAAGAAAAGTAAAGTGCATTATCATATCGCAATCGTGATTAATTTCCTGGGCCACTCCATCTCCTTGTGCGCGCTACTGGTGGCATTTATTCTATTTTTGAGATTGAGGTAAACACAACACCTCTCGGACTAAATAGACATACGTTTAAATCTAAGCATTGCTCTTTGCTGCCCAAGTATTTCTTAGTAACGCCCATTGTTTAATTTGTTATTTCAACTCTCATCTGTCATCTAGAATGTTTTAAAGATTTCTTGGTAAAAAAACAAATATCTCCAATGACTTTTCTTAAAAAGACAAAAAAAAATTGCACTGTGTGTTTTGAGGAGGTCTTCATGAGGTTGAGTAGCTGGCCTTTCAATGATAAGGAATTGTAATCGTAAAAAAAAATCCAAGAAACAGGTTAATGTTGTTCACCTTATTCATAGCTCTTGATATCTGTTACAGGAGTATACGATGTCTTCGAAATATAATCCACTGGAACCTTATTACTGCGTTTATTCTTCGTAATGTCACCTGGTTTGTGATGCAACTTACACTGAGCCACGAAGCCCATGACAGCAATGTGGTGAGTTACCTTCATTATCTGCCAAAATTCTAAGGTTCCCCTTGCCCCCCCTGAAAAAAAGGCATATGTATAAATGTATAAGACAAAGCGAGACCATTTCATTTTAGGGATGTGACGGAGGGTGTGGCCAGGGCTGGGGGTGTTTTAAGAAATTTTAGGTGGCTTACTAATAATTCATGGAACTAAAATTTACTAAAGAACAAGAACAATGTATCTTATTGACACAGACTGATTTCTAAACACATTTATTGTAGTTTAAAGACACATTACTAGGAGTGTTATTGCTGTGGAGCTCTGTGATACACTCAGAGACATTACTGGGAGTATTATTGCTGTGGAGCTCTGTTACACACTCAGACACATTACTGGGAGTATTATTGCAGTGAGCTCTGTTATACACTCAGACACATTACTGGGAGTATTATTGCTGTGGAGCTCTGTTATACACTCAGACACATTACTGGGAGTATTATTGCTGTGGGGCTCTGTTATACACTCAGACACATTACTGGGAGTATTATTGCAGTGAGCTCTGTTATACACTCAGACACATTACTGGGAGTATTATTGCTGTGGGGCTCTGTTATACACTCAGACACATTACTGGGAGTATTATTGCTGTGGAGCTCTGTTATACACTCGGACACATTACTGGGAGTATTATTGCTGTGGGGCTCTGTTATACACTCAGACACATTACTGGGTGTATTATTGCTGTGGAGCTCTGTTATACTCTCAGATACATTACTGGGAGTATTATTGCTGTGGAGCTCTGTTATACACTCAGACACATTACTGGGAGTATTATTGCAGTGAGCTCTGTTATACACACAGACACATTACTGGGAGTATTATTGCTGTGGAGCTCTGTTATACACTCAGACACATTACTGGGAGTATTATTGCTGTGGAGCTCTGTTATACACACAGACACATTACTGGGAGTATTATTGCTGTGGGGCTCTGTTATACACTCGGACACATTACTGGGAGTATTATTGCTGTGGAGCTCTGTTATACACTCAAACACATTCCTGGGAGTATTATAGCTGTGGAGCTCTGTTATACACTCAGACACATTACTGGGAGTATTATTGCTGTGGAGCTCTGTTATACACTCAGACATACCAACAATATGGAGCTTCTAGAAAAGAGGGACATTAGGATAGAAAAGAAGGACAGAGTGATTTTAGCCCAAAGTAGGGACTGTCCTTCCGAAATAGGGATGGTTGGGAGATATGAGATAACACGTAAAGCTGTTTTAAGCAAACCATGATGTGAATCAAAAATAAAAAAAACCTATTGAAAAGAAAGCAGTCATTTAACAAGGAATTTAAGAATATTTAAAAGACTGTGATTATACTGGTACTTAGATCTTATGCATTGTATGAAGCTTATGTAATTGCATGCCAATTTTTGCCCTAAATCCTTTAAGTGTCACTTAGAATTATTGCATCACGGTACATTTTAATGAGTTTGATAGAGAGACAGACAGATTGTCAGACAGTCAGACACAGAATGTATTACGTAGCCAAAACGTTCCAATGGCAGCCCTGAATGAACTGCTTTATAAGAGATTTTCTTTGCAGTCTGTTTAGTTAATTATTGTACGTAGACCAGATTAAAGGATCCCATTTGGATAGAGCGCCTCACAGGGCCGGGACTTTTTACTTATCTTTAAATACAGAGTATGTTTGCAGTGCCCTTTTTATTAATAGCTGAGATTCTCCTGTCCCTGGTATGTCTCAGGTAAACGATGAGCGGCCTGGTATCGTCTGCAACTTCCGTTCAGTTCTCTGCATCTGACTCAGCACTTTGTATGATGCTGAGGGTTTGTGCAGTGGCTGCAAGTTCTCCTGCAAAGTCTGCTGTTTTGATCGATGATATCCAATAAGGGATACATTGTGTCGGATTAAAATTCCCACAACATTGAGCTTCCTGCGTGTATAAATGAGGTGTTCTATACCGGAAACAAAAATATGAGGAATGTTTGCGATTGGAGTTTGAACCAGACACAAACATTGTCACAATATATCGGCACCAAGTAGGACAACATTAAATGCTCGATATTGCTGAATGACCGGTGTATAGTCGCCATATGGGCAGTCGGAATCCAGGACAACCAACCCACATACCTTACCCAATAATGCACTGACACTAGAGATATATGGGAAAAATTGTCCACAGCTTTATTAACAATTTCAACTAATAACCATTATAATAATATCATAATATAACATAACCAAATAATTTAACATGTAAACATGGGTCATTGCCCCCCATACTCTGCCCTTGCACCCGTATCCTTCTGTCAATATAAAAGGCAATGACCCCAATATAAATAACACGTATATACAAATACATAACATATCAAATTATTCCAACATGAACCAATTTAAAGTGCCAAACCATTAATTAACCACGGCAGGGGTATACCCGGATACCCCTACCCCACCAGGTTCTGAGCCACCGACAGGACTCGAAACCTACCAACCACCAATGTCCACCATTTTCCAATTCCATCCGGTTCCTCCTGGGGAGCCTATTTCTTCTCCTTCAGCTCCCCATCCCGCCGCTGTGACAAAACGGGATACCCTTAAAAACAAAACCACAGGGAGGGTGGGCGGGACAAACTTAGCCAGGTAGGAATTAAAAGTGACTGTTATAAAATGGCTGCCTATTTAAATAGACAGCCCACTTACCCATAACTCCATTCCTATCTTCCTTCCTCCTAAGCCCGCCTCCTAACCCCTGTCAAGGCCCTTTTCCGCTAAGCTGTGCTTTTGCTCCATGGGGCTACATGACCGGTGTATAGTCGCCATATGGGCAGTCGGAATCCAGGACAACCAACCCACATACCTTACCCAATAATGCACTGACACTAGAGATATATGGGAAAAATTGTCCACAGCTTTATTAACAATTTCAACTAATAACCATTATAATAATATCATAATATAACATAACCAAATAATTTAACATGTAAACATGGGTCATTGCCCCCCATACTCTGCCCTTGCACCCGTATCCTTCTGTCAATATAAAAGGCAATGACCCCAATATAAATAACACGTATATACAAATACATAACATATCAAATTATTCCAACATGAACCAATTTAAAGTGCCAAACCATTAATTAACCACGGCAGGGGTATACCCGGATACCCCTACCCCACCAGGTTCTGAGCCACCGACAGGACTCGAAACCTACCAACCACCAATGTCCACCATTTTCCAATTCCATCCGGTTCCTCCTGGGGAGCCTATTTCTTCTCCTTCAGCTCCCCATCCCGCCACTAGCTCAGACCTTGACCCCTTAAGCCGTCTGAGCTCCGCCACCCCGAAGAAAAAGTACTTTCTGCATCCCCTCCTGCCAACCCAGGTTCAGCAGATCCCAGCCCACAGCCGAGAGATGAACACCGTCTGGGTGGTAGTAGCCTAGCAGCCCCTCCTCCAACTCACTGTGCCGCACCACTACCCCCCCAACTTCCGAATAAAGCTCGCCATCAAGCTGTTCACTTTCTTCCTGCACCTATCTATGGCCCCTGGGTCCCGAGCGTGGCGCCACCGCCGCCTCGGGACCATCTCCGACCAGACCAGCATCACCTCCGGAAGCAGGTCCCTCAACTTGTTGAGGTCCTGTTTCATCCATTTTACCAGTCGACGCTGCGGCGTCAGACCCAAGTCGTTGCCCCCGGCATGTATGACCAGCAGATCGGGCCTCCGCCCACCAGCCACCATCCTGAACACGGCCCCGCAGACATCCCCCCAGCAACCTCCCCGGTACCCAAACCATCGCACTAACAGGTGTTCCCTCGGAAAGCCCAGCTGCTGGCCTTGAGCTCGAGCTGCGGCCCTCCTTTCAGCCCCAACGACAAAAGAGTGTCCCACGATCCATGCGACCCGGCCTGGGGAAGAAATAAACAGACTGTCAGACAACCCCGTCCCCATCCGGGACCACAAATCTCAATCCAATAAACCCAAGCGAACATAAGATCGGAACCTCACCGACTCCCACCTCCCAATCCGCTTCACTAAATCGTCGCCAAACCCCAAGCGTGTGGCCTCCGTGGCCGCCCCGATACGGAAGGAATGTGTCTCAAACCTGTCCGCCTGCAGGCCCAGCTTACCCAGGCCCGACCAAAAGACTTTGGTAAATTGGAACCGGGACAGTGAAGACCCGTCCGCGTGTACCAACAACGAGCCCCCCCCCGCGGGCCTCCTAGCCAAGTACCCCGCCACTGCGGCTAGCGGGCATAGCGCGGAGCCCGGCAGGGCACCCAGCGTCACGTCCCGGCCTTTTCCCAAGACGTCCGTCTTGGACCTGGCCAGGTGCACCACCAACTTGTTCTCCAGTACCCGGATGCCCGAAAACTGCAACCCCCCGGAAACCACTCGGTTGGAGCTCACCAGCTCCCCAACCCGGAAGGCCCCGAAAAAGGCCAGGAGGAAAGCGGCCCGAAACAGGGAAACCTCAAACCCGTCGAAACAAATCTCCGGCAGGACCCGTATTAGGTCCCCAAGCACCCGCACCGACACCGGGCGCCTGGTATCAGGAGATCTCCGGCCCTTTCGGTACCCTTTGAGTGCTTGCCTAATTACGAAGGACTTGGTCAGATCCTCCTCCCCCCGGAGTTTGAACCAGAACGCCATTGCCGCCATGGCCCTATCCACCACCGCGGGAGACGCTTCCTTCGCTAGTAGCCGAAAGGCAAACCACAAAAAGGCGTCCAAGCGCGACTCTCTCACCCGCGCCTGATCCAGCCCTCGTAGCGACTGTTCCCAGGATTTCCAAACCTTATCGTAGGCGGCCCAAGTGGCCGGCGCCAGCGAAGCTTTCACTAATCCCCCAAGCAAGACGCTCCTAGATTCCACATCTCGTCTGGGCACGTCTGGCCCACTTCCAGCGCTTCCGGGGCCGCCATCCGGAATCGGGACCACTGAAAACGAGACAGAGCGTCAGCCACCTCATTCAAATACCCCGGCACATGGCGCGCGCGAAAGACTACGTTTAGTGACATACACATCAACACAAGACGCCGCAGCAGCCGAACCACCGGTTTCGACGCTGCGGACTGGTTATTGACCGCGTGCACCACGGACATGTTGTCCGAGAAGAAGATCACCTTACGATCTCGCAGCCCCTCTCCCCACAGCGCCATGGCAACAACCAGCGGGAAGAGTTCCAAGAAAGCCATATTACGCATGAGGGGGCTCGACCTCCATGCCTCTGGCCATTGCTCCGCACACCACCGACCCGCAAAATAGGCCCCAAAGCCAACGTTACCCGACGCGTCGGTAAACAATTCCAGCTCTGATGCCGATACACCCTCCTGCCGAAAAAACACTGTCCCATTAAAGTCCCGCAGGAAGGTGTCCCACACCGCCAGGTCGGCCCGCATGGCCATTGACACCCGGATGAAATGATGTGGGGAGCGCACCCCGGCCGTCGAAGCCGATAGGCTGCGGCTAAACACCCGACCCATCGGGATCACCCGGCATGCAAAGTTGAGCATTCCCACCAGAGATTGCAGCTGCCGCAGGGTCACCTTGCGAGCCCGCGCCACCGCAGCCACCACGCCCCGTAAACCTTCCAACTTCGCAGCCGGCAGCCGACATTCCCCGAGCCTCGAATCTATCTCAAGACCCAGGAAACTAAGGCAAGCTGCCGGGCCCTCCGTCTTCTCCCTTGCCAGCGGTACACCAAAATGACCCGCCACCCATTTGACCGTTCTGAGCATGTGCAGGCACGCCGGGGAGTCCGCCGGCCCCACGCAGAGAAAGTCATCCAGGTAGTGCACCAATGCACCGTTACCCGACTCAATCCGCACTACCCACTCGAGAAAGGAACTGAATTTCTCGAAGTAAGCACAGGAGATGGAACACCCCATCGGAAGACATAGGTCCACGTAATAACCCCCTTCAAAGAAACACCCCAACAGGTGATGACAAACCGGGTGGACCGGAAGAAGCCGAAATGCGGCTTCAATGTCCACCTTAGCCATCAGTGCCCCGCGCCCGGCTCTCCTTACCAGGTCGACCGCCCGGTCGAATGATGCATAAGAGACCGAGCACAGTTCCCTGTCGATGTCGTCATTCACCGACGCTCCTTTTGGATAGGAGAGGTGGTGAATGAGCCTAAACTTCCCCGGCTCCTTCTTGGGCACCACCCCTAAGGGGGAAACCCTGAGACCCTCCAACGGCGGTGCCGTGAACGGTCCCGCCATCCTACCTAACCGCACTTCCTTCATCAGTTTCTCCCGCACCACCCCCAGAAACTCCGCCACCGACTTTAGGTTGCGCAGTCCCCCCATCCCAACCCTGTCCCGGAACGGGATGAAGAACCCGTGCTCGAAACCGTCCCTGAGCACCGCGGCATCCGCCCTGTTACCGTAGCGGCTTAGCCACGGCCCCATCGCGTCGAGCTTCACCGGAGTGAAGCCCCGAGGCAGGGGACGCCCCCCCACCACCGGCCGTAGTGGGGACTCCGGCGTTCCCTGACTTCCCTTTCTTAAAGCATCGGTGGAGCCCGTGGGCGCCGCCACAGCCCGAACACTCGTGTTTGAAGCGGCATGTCGCCCCCCATTTACACTGGCCCTCATTGTAGAGCCAGCAGAAGCCCTTTTGCAAGGCGGCCGACGAGGCGGACTGCCCTTTTCCGCCGGCCGTTTGCTGAAAGGGCTGCGCTTTTTGCGCCATCATGAGTTTCATCCATAGAGGCAGGTCCATTTGGTCCCACCTCATACCCGGATTTGCCGCCAGTCTCTGCCGAAACTGCTCGTCGTACCGCCACCATGCCAATCCGCCATAGGTGCGGTACGCTTCCCAGATCCCATCCAGCTGGCAAAATAAGGATGAGCATAAACTGGGGGATTTCTCGCCCAATACACTGGCCAGCACGCAAAACGCCCGTAACCAGTTCCCAAAGGATTTTGGTATCTTCCGATACCGTTTCCTTTTCTCCTCCTCCTCCTTCTTTTCATCTTTTTTATCTTCCTCTTTGAGGTCAATAAATTCTTCCAGAGGGAGGAGGGAAAAGATCTCGCAGAATTCACCCTTCCAGATCTTTTCCTTCACCTCCGATTTTAGGTGCACCCCCAGAGGACCTGCAAACGACACGTAGGCGTGTTGCCGGGCCGCCTCGGAGACCCCACCTCCGATCAACTCGCTCACCGCGACCGACGATCCAGCCACCTCCCCCACGTCCGCACCCGAACCGGTCCCGGCAGCCACCCCGGCCCCCGAACCCGCGACCACAGCCCCTTGCGCCCACACCTGACCTACGTTCCCACCCGTACCACCCCCCGCTCCCAGTGAGTGGAGAAGTGTTTGTAGTGTGTTAACTAACGTTCCGGGATCCCCTGGGGCTGCAGTGTCCACCGCCATTGGACCAGGATGAGCGACATCCGCCGATGTCCCGCCGACCGGGGAGCCAACCCGGTGCCTCGCCAACACTGAGGAGGAGCGACTCCGAGACCTGCAACGAGGAGAAGAAGTCCTGGGAAGGGTGAACTGTCCCGCTGCCTAGTTCTCCTGCCGCGCGCCTTACGGGCCCGGGCAGCCCCGCCGCGGGGACTACGACTCCTACGATCCATACCTGATGACTGCCCCCGCTTGCCTCGCCTGGGAGCTCCTCCCCTGCCCCCGCTTGAGCTATCTGAAGTGGACCGGCTGACCCGTGGCCTACCCCCCGCCCCCGCGGACCCCCTAGCCCTAACTGGAGAAATACTACCCCCGCTAGACTCCGGATCACCCCTCAGACCATGCCCCCCTAACTGCCCACTGCTACAAGATGAACTCCTCCCGTGGCCAACAGACCCACCCCGACCCGACGCCCCTGCCCTATAAGTTGACCTACCCACCCCATGCGAACCCGACAGACTGTGACTTACTGGCCCATCCCCCACCCCCAAAGAGGACCCCCCCCTACCCTGCAACCCCTCACTCATCCCCTTTAGGTGCTCCTGAGTGGTCTGCCCAGCCACCTGTCCCCTTAAATTCCCTAGTGCCTTATTACTCCCACCACCCCCCCTTTCTACAACCCCAGTAGGCCCCCGATTACCCCCTCTCCCCTCCCCCCGCCTATGGCTCCCCTGCTGGGCACCCCCTTTATCGTGCCCTCCGAGAGGGCCCCTGCCGGAGCCCCCTGTACTCGCCTGCATGTCCAGGGGTCCAGTGTGCGACGGCCCCGCTCCGCTACCGACATCCACGGCTCCCGTCGGAGGGGGCGCCCTCCTGGGCCGCGAGCCCACGCCTCCATGTACTCCGGGGGACCGCCCGACCTCAGCCGCAGTCCCCGCTCCAGGCGCGGCCTCACCTAACGAGGGAGCCGCGCCGGCACCAGTCCTGGCGGCCGCCCGCCGCGTGGTGGCAATCCGAGGTGCCGGCAGTGCGCAGGGAGGCCGAGCCTCGACCATGCGGCTGCCGGACCTGCTGCAGCTTGCCTTGGAGCCCCGGTCAGGGGCGACGATCCTCCCGGGCCCCCGCGGCGCGCCGGGAGGCAGCGCCTCAACCATGCGGCCGCCGGTCCCACCTCGGCCCGATACAGCCGCTCCGCTGGTCCCAGGGGTGTCTTCACCGGGCCCAGCGCCCGGGCTCAGCCTCCTCGGTGGCCTCCTGGCCCGCACAGGACGTCCTCTCTCCGGATCCGCCACCAACGCCAGGGCCGGTCCAAGTTGGGCCCGCAACCAATCCGCTCCCTGGTTCTGGGCCGCCGACTGGATCCCCGCCAGCAGTCTCTCCACCTCGTCCATGGCCCTGCAGAAGGAGAAAAAAGAGAAAACCCCACCAGGCCAAATCTATGAGCACAGGAGTGCACACAAACTTAGCCAGGTAGGAATTAAAAGTGACTGTTATAAAATGGCTGCCTATTTAAATAGACAGCCCACTTACCCATAACTCCATTCCTATCTTCCTTCCTCCTAAGCCCGCCTCCTAACCCCTGTCAAGGCCCTTTTCCGCTAAGCTGTGCTTTTGCTCCATGGGGCTACAGGAGAAGGACAGATGTCAAAGACAATGGACATCTTTTTCTGTTTGCTGTTTTGTTCTACTGCAAAACATGAACTTTGACTCGACATAGAGTGACATAAGTAACAATTCGCCTAGTTTCGGCTAATAGAGAGGATGCCCACATACCCTATAGGCTCCTGAGAGGAGATGTTCCATCTATCAGAAGGAGACATAAAGGGGAATATTCCATCCAACGAACATTAACAGAAAGGGTCATTACACAAAGAGTAGATGACTATCCATTAACTAGAGGTTGTCAAAGAGGGAACAGTCGTTCCACTACAGGGCAACAGACAGTGGAACTTCAATCCACGAGAGACAGGCAGAGGACATTCCATCACCAGAGACAAGACATTCCATCCACCACAGGGTGACAGAGGGAAGACATTCTACCCAGATCTTAGTAACTAGTAAAGTTACCTTTCATATTCCATAATGTGATGGAGATTGAAACTTCCATCCACCATATCATGATAGAGAGGGAACATTCTATCCACAACACAAGGACAAGCAGGGGACATTTCATCCACCATAAGATGACAGAGAGGGGACATTCAATCCACGATAAGGTGATAGAGAGATTGGTCAGTCTAAAGCATAGCAGATCCCATTAGGATGATGCTGGCTGAGTGTTGCATTAGCATTAAGACTGAATTAATCTTCCTTTTTATTCTGTTTTTGTTAACTATTGTATGTTTGAGATCCCCATTGGACCTAGCTCCTTGCAGTGCACGGAGCCAATGATAGAATGTATCTTTTATCTACTGTAGGATGAAATGGAAATCTGCAATGTTTTGACATGGGTGACACAAGTGATGCTTGTTTTTTTGGATTCTTATCTCACAACCTCTTTGTCATTACTGTTTCGGTGTTCTTCTCTCCACAGGTTTGGTGTCGTCTGGTAACCATCGCTCACAATTATTTCTACGTCACCAACTTCTTCTGGATGTTCGGAGAAGGGTGTTACTTACATACAGCCATTGTTCTGACTTACTCCACTGACAAACTGCGCAAGTGGATGTTCATTTGTATTGGCTGGTGTGAGTGTCTTTGTCACCATAGGATTCTAGCACAGATTTCATATCATATTGTTACCTAATGCATGTGTGACCCTATTGTAATTCAGACTTCATTTCTGACCCCTGTTTTGCTGTTTCACCCTGAGGTGGAAAGATCTGCATGAGTGTGTAATACCTATCATAACCATAACTTATACATAGTATAAAGTCCAGATACAGATAAAAATGTTTTAATGTTCTTTAAAAATCCAAACTATGTGCATAAAAAAACTCAAACTCTAATTAAAAAAAGAGAAATCATTAATATGGTTTCATTCTATGGAAATAAAATAAGCAGATGCCTTAGATACTGCATCTTGACTCCTATTATCATAGAGTTTATAATGATCTAATGTATCCATTTATAAATATCTGAGTGGATCTTTAGTGACAAGAATTTTTGTGGATCCATTCTCTGTCTGAAATTGCAGTGGAAAAGTGATCAGAAATCCCACATGTCCAGTGACCCGGTGTATCAGCTATATCCATGTTCTGTGGTGTGAAAGGGAAGTATGGATCTGTGTTCCAGAGTTCTAAGAATGTCCTGTTTCCGCAGGTATTCCATTCCCCATCATCGTGACTTGGGCCATTGGCAAACTTTACTACGACAATGAAAAGTAAGGAAAAAGCAAAATGGATGGGGTGTTCAAAAATGTAATTTGTGAGAACTCTTAGAACTGGGGTTTGTACCAGCAGAGAGGGGAAATATTAATAAACAGAATAGAACTGAGTGCATTTTTTTTTAGCCAAATGGAATTGTGTGGGAGATCATGAGGTGGGATTGATGGATGAGGAATTGAAGTTGAGTAGATGTTGCTGGGAGATGCTGAGGATGTAGGCAATGGATATGTTGAACCATATTGAACATCCAAGAACAAGTGGCACGTCTCATGACAGATTACAAATCTATAAGTGAGCCAGTGTATGAGTCTTGGGTTTGGACTGTTAGTTCTGATACTTTGTGTTATTCTAGATGCTGGTTTGGTAAAAAGGCTGGAGTATACACTGACTTCATCTACCAGGGTCCTGTCATCCTTGTACTGCTGGTGAGGACCCACAGAAACATCCACCCATCCAGCCATCTATTCATCCATCAACCCATGTGTCCATCAATGCATCAATCCATCTGTCCATCTATCTCCATCCGTCCATCCAATCTCTCAGTACTGATGACTCAGTGAATGTTTTAATCTCTTCCACAGATAGTATAAATCTCACACACAGTCATATGTTACTTACTCTGTATCTATGGTACCTACATATAGCCATCTATATCTATGCTTGCCTTATTGACAGTCACACACTGTTGGACTTTGCTGCAATGTTTAGCATGTTAACCTTGAATAGACAATCTGATGGCAGGGCAGACATCACAGTGTCAAGCATGAGTATGCTGGATGTCAGAGAAGTGATCCAGAATCAGATCTAGGGAGTTCAATTCAACAGATATCTCTGCGTTGGCATCCTGGCAATAGTGGGTGGTCAGATACTTCTGAGTAATTTTCCTGCTAAGCACCATTTTGTCAAGTATCAATTTGCAAAGGGAACTAGTACACAGTTAGTAATTTGGACACTAAGCGTTTCGGCGTTGGTTCTGGTGTGTCTCTCAGATGGTCCAGGTAGCAATGCCAAAAGTACACCATTGCTGCCAATCAGAGGAATTAAGGAACCAGAAACAAAAAAAAAATGAGACACGAAACACTAAATATGTTAACAGTGTTCGAGAAAGATCAGAAAGTTAGTCCAGGCAGACAGAATAAACAGAAAAATAGATCAGATGGATTGACAGACAGACAGCTCGGACAGACACCTAAATTAGACAGACATGTGCACAGGCAGACAGATCAAGTAGACAGACATAGCTAACAGACAGAAAGAAATGTCTAAAGTTCGGAGAGACAGAGGAGACAGATAGATCAGACTAACGGACAAAAAGGTACATAGATCATAAAGACAGAAAGATGCAATAATGTAGGTCAAGTTCTCCTTTCAAACTACATGAATTGCCCATCTTGATTTGTCGCTGTAAAATGCAATAAAGTAAGCTTTAACATCACTTTTAAGCTATCATGTTTCAACATCACTTAGCTCTTTCTTTACGCAACATGTTACGCTTCAGGTATTACATGAGCAAAAAATGTTCAATTTTTAAATGACATTGATGCTACCAGAAGCCTCTTTTACTGTGTTTGTATTCAAAACTCTTGCAGCAATGCGATGAACTAATTGAAATGTACGTAAAGTTAGCATGAGGATATAGCTCAGTTAACATCTACACACACAAACACATCTCGAGCTTTCTCCCATAACCCAATCTGCCCGCAATCTTCTCAGAACTCTCCTGGTTTTCTGATGCTATAGATCTTAACTCCATGTGTGTTCTGTATTTTCACTCTGTTACCAGCAATCTGCTTTAGATACTAAGCCGTCTCATCTACTGTTCCATGACCCTGCAACTCAGACCTTGCAAGGATGCCTCCAAAGAATAATTTCAGCTTTAAACCTTTAAAGTCCAAAGATATAACACACAGTTATCTTTTTCCATACATAACAAGTAATACACACACACACACACACACACACACACACACGACAATCTACATTTTGCCAAACTGTTTGGCATTGATAACGTTACCCCATTCTACCTAAAGTTGGTGACACCTTACATCACTGACACTTTTCCCTTTTAAAGTTGTACTTTTCTCATGTGTTAACACAGCTATTTAACACTGTTTTCTATCACACATATTAACTAATTTTTTTCTCATTTTAGATAAATTTTATATTTTTATTTAACATCGTGCGGATTCTGATGACAAAACTCCGAGCCTCAACCTCTTCAGAGACCATCCAGTACAGGTCAATATCAAATAAACTTCCAAGCCACCTCAACTCATTGTCCTTGGTGGAGTATTTCACTCATTCCTCTACACAAAGTGGTTCCCAAGCCAGTCCTCTCGCTACCTCCCACCGGTCCAGGATTTAGGGACTACCCAGTTGGGTCTAAGGTGCTTTTCGAAAATAAAACACCTGAGACACAACTGGCTGATCCCTAAATCTTGGACTGGTACGAGGGGCATAATGACTGGTTCAGGAACCACTGCTCTACACAACTGATGGCTAACTTTGGCTGCTCAGATTATGCTTCTCCTAGGTGCTCAGCTAACTTTTATTTTGGCTTAGCACCGTGGGAAATGTAGTCCAAAAACATAGTGGCGGCCAAGTTAGCCATGACTACTCTATACCTTCCACAAGAGGTTTTTTTCATCTCCCCTCCTTTTGATTTATCATGTTTCACACCAGCTTAACTCATTTATCCCCTATATTGTTTTACATACCCCCCCCCCTCTTATTCTGGCATTTTTATCATTACATAATTGAAATCAAGGTACCCCTCTTTATCAGTCTCCAGTGTTTCCTTTTACTTTTGAAATTATCAAAGTTCTTATAGTCAATATCCCTAAGTTCCATTGTCTCCATAATATCCTAATGTGCCTTTCCCTTTTACTTACCCTTCTAGGAAGGCAGTTAAAGCTACATTAGTTCTCTTACCTCTCCTGGGCATCACCTACATGCTTTTCTTTGTCACTCCTGGAGAAGATGAAGTCTCCCGCATTGTGTTCATCTATTTCAACTCCTTTCTTCAGTCATTCCAGGTAAAGAGAGTGGAGTGAAGTAGGCCAAAAAGAAAATGGAAATGTTTTTCCATCAGATAATTTTAATATTGTTATAGCCATCCCTGGGACAAGATCCTCAGGTCAGTGCATGATCTTGCACGTCTGGGCATGATCATGATTTTACTTTATGATTTGATATTAGTGCAATATCCTCTGGGGTGGGATAATGATCTTAATTTATGTTTGATATTTATACTGGCAGCTCAGGGGTGGGATATGAAATTAATTCATGTTTACTAAAGAGTGCTTTTGAACAAGGGCTGGAAATCCATCAATGTCATGTAGTCAGAATAAAAATGTGGTCCAGGCACTCCATCAATTCAAGCAACTTTTTTAGACATGAACAGACATTGCAACAATTTGGCCCACAAAAGGCCCTCGACAAATGCCCAGTTTGGGGGCCGAAATATTGCAATGTCTGTTCATTTCCAGTAAAGCTGCTTGTATTGATGGAGGACTACATTACTGCCCAATGTCACATAGGTACAAACACCTCTGTGATAGAAAAAGTGTACAAATACTTTAGGGATTTAATCCTGTCTTACCTGCAGTTACGTGTGTGAATGATTCATAACCATTTCTGTTGTCCTCTTTCCACAGGGGTTCTTTGTGTCCGTTTTTTACTGTTTCCTAAATAGTGAGGTAAGTAGTTACTGGCAAACCTACTAGTATTAACTGTGGGGGTTACATATAAAGAGCAACACTGTTCCAAAGGTCTAATAGTGTAGCAACCACCTTGGAAGCTGATGGAATGTCCCTGATGATGGTTCCATTTTAGAATGTTATGCCAGAATTGTTTTATACTGGATCTCAATGTGAAAGGGAACCTTGCCTGGGTGTTTGCCATCAAGAAGCAAATTGTTGTGGGACAGAAAACGAGCTAAATCACTGATATTTGTGATTTGCCAGTGGACCATATGGCCACACAGACTCCTAATATTTTCGTATTGTTGTTCCGTGATAGTGGGTGGTGGATAGTAACAGGATGTCTTCTCACCAACTGACCGGTTTTCTGCTTCTAGGTTCGCTCCGCGGTGAGGAAACGCTGGCACCGCTGGCAGGATAAGCACTCTATACGCGCTCGTGTTGCCAGAGCAATGTCCATTCCCACTTCACCCACTCGAGTCAGCTTCCACAGCATCAAGCAATCTTCTGCCATCTGACTTGTATACTCAAATGTGTTCTCCCACACAGCCTGCTTCTCTTAAGCTTTCCAAAACCCGTGTAGAAGTCTCCCTTGTTCCCCTTGGACATATCTAAATTTGGAAAGAGAGGAGACATCTCGTGCCTCCAACAAGACTGATCATGACAATCAATTCAATGCTGGAAGGAACCAGCAACGATACAAAGTATCTCTTTCGCGTCAAGTGCAATATGGGTAATGTCGAGCACTAGTGCGTATGCACAGAGACAGGTCGCCATTCACAAGTGCAGAAAAAAGTAATAGTTGAAACACTGTACACAGCACAAAACATACACTGATATATCACCAGCCAGAAGCAAACGATCTCTGAAAATCCTGCCTACTGCTGTTACCGCCAACTGTCCATAGTTCCGTGCCTGGCAATCAAAGCGACTACACGTTGACCCAACCACTGATAAAACTAGACTACTGATGGCCTTCAATAATTCTTCACCGAGCATAATTTTATACACTGATGAGCACAACACATAAAGCTATTGTGTAATGCGTACAAGGACTACCTTGATGCAGTATGGGCACTCATTTAAACGCAAGGCATGGGTTTAGCATACGAAACACAGATTAAATGTGCCCTGGGGACCAATGGCGGATTTTCAGAAGGCTAAAATGACAACTAAACATCATCATCGCCGAGTATTGATTTAAATTAAACTAAATTCTGAATATATAAATATAAATATATATATAAATATGATTTTAAAGGATTCAATTATTTTTTTCTTTTTGCTAACTACAGAAAAATATTGGAGTTGGCAGTTTACCTGGTATTTTATGTTATGTTCCTATGTGATGTTAGCCTAGCTTGACAAAATTATCACAGTCTAACCAGCACTGTCCAGCGGACACATAGACATGCCTCTTATATTTATACTTATCGCAATCTATATCCTGCTTTGCAGCCAGCTCAATATAAGCTTGGAGGCCGGGGGATAATTGTATAACGTGAATAATTTAATATCTAACACAGCTATATCCGTGGCAGCAAACTAACCCAAAAAGTATATATTCTATATATTTATCGAGTGCAGCAATTATTTTATAAATCACTGGTTATAATAAAAGGGAAAGGGGTTTATATATTGCACAGGGAACTGAATTGCAGAAAAACAAATTGCGGAATTACGACCAAAACACGATTGAGATACAATCACAGCACAGCTATAATCATAGCTTGGACGTTAAAGCCTGAATTTCGCCGTCTGGTTTTTAAATCTCGCTGTTCAACATAATTAAAACAAATAATGAATAAATCAGTAATAAACGGAGGTCTTTGTTTACATGTAGACCAGGCATGTTGTACTCATCAAATGACATTTAAATGCTGCCGTGTTACACATGGTATCCTTGTGGTATTTAAACCGAGACTACAATTGTACACGCGTGTGCTGCAGACCACTACTGAAATTGATTTTGACTCAATGTATGTACGGCTACTGTGATAAAATGATCTGAGTGACAGCTGGTCATTGTCTATTTTATTTATAAGCCACACGCTTTTCATACTGTTTAAATATCAGACACACTGAACAATCTGATTTGGAAATCTTGGGCCAGAATAGTTGATTTACATATTTTTATTCTTTAACTATTTTGGTTTACAATTTGCCTCGACAGTTCTCTAGTCCCTGGATTATTACATAACCCTGAAACAACTGTAGGTGTTTAATAGCAATTTTAGGGTAATTCTTAAACTATGGTGAATTCACCAAAAAAGTGTTTCTACTAATGTTTCTACTAATAACTTAATTTTTATCACCATATTTTTTTGTATACATTTTGCATAGTTTACAGATTTTTTTCTTGGATTTTCCTACCTGCTTAACCCCTTAAGGACCAAACTTCTGGAATAAAAGGGAATCATGACATGTCACACACGTCATGTGTCCTTAAGGGGTTAAACATTGTTTATAGGGCTAAAGGTAATTTAACGCTTTGTTTGTTGAAGGTTAATATCGACTCTCGTTAAAAATTCTCTCTTTAAATAATGCAAGTCCAGTTCATCACAAGCCACAGTTTGGTATATAAACTAAGCAAAACAAAGATCCCAGATGAAGAACTGCAATGTCCATGATGCTTTGCCATTCTGACCATTGGCAAAGCATCTCGGAAGTTGCAGTTCTGCAATATCTCGGGATCTACCATTTTGCCCAGCCCTGACTTACGATTTTACTCACTAAAAAGGAGAATATTTGGGGAATTACATGTTTTATGCTAAAATAACTGAAATTGGGAAAAAAATTAAATTTTTACATTTTGACCTAAAACTTTATTGTTAATATTCTATAATTAAATTTATAATGACTAAATCATCTTTTTTACATTAGATATTTGCAGGAAAAGTAACCAGAAATACCAGGCTTTATTAACAAAATATCACAGAATCTCATCTTAAAGGGACACTATAGTCACCAAAACAACTTTAGCTTAATGAAGCAGTTTTGGTGTATAGAACATGCCCCTGCAGCCTCACTGCTCAATCCATTTAGGAGTTAAATCCCCTTGTTTATGAACCCTAGTCACACCTCCCTGCATGTGACTTGCACAGCCTTTCTAAACACTTCCCGTAGAGAGACATTTAACCCCTTAAGGACACATGACATGTGTGACATGTCATGATTCCCTTTTATTCCAGACGTTTGATCCTTAAGGGGTTAAAGTTTATTCTTCCTTTATTGCAAGTTCTGTTTAATTTAGATGTATTTTTCCCCTGCTATGTTAATAGCGTGCTAGACCCTGCAAGAGCCTCCTGTATGTGATTAACGTTCAATTTACAGAACAATAGATACAATAGACCCCTCTTGTCGGGCATGCGCATTCCCGAAGAGGAGGAGGCGGAGAGGAGGCGGAGTGGAGGAGGAGAGCTCCCCGCCCGGCGCTGGAGAAAGAGGTAAGTTTAATCCCTTCCTCCCCCCCGGCCGGAGGGGGACCCTGAGGGTGGGGGCACCCTCAGGGCACTATAGTGCCAGGAAAACGAGTATGTTTTCCTGGCACTATAGTGGTCCTTTAAGCTAAAGTTATTTAGGTGACTATAGTGTTCCTTTAAGCAAAACGTTTATTTAAAGGAACACTCCATAAACCATTACCACTACAGTCCAATGTAGTGATTATGGTGCCAAAATATTTTGTAAAACTACTGGTAGTTTGTCCTACAGTAAATTCTAGAAGCAGGGTACGACGGCATGGTTCTACAGTGGAACCCAGGCAAGTTGTCACACCTTTCTAAAATGGTTTAATAAATTACATTGGGACAGCGCCAGGACACTCCTTGCACCAAAACTATTACCGTGTGTTGTAGTGGTTATGGTGCATGGAGATGGAGTGTTTCTTATGATCAAAGTGTATTTGCCAAAGCATTAAAATCAATGGAAAAAGTCACAAGCATTGTTTGGTTTCAATTAGCAACTGAAACCAAAATTATGACTATTTTTAATACAGTTGGTAAGATAAAGCCGTTTTTATTATGTATGAACAGGATTTCAAAAATTGTTAGTAATTAATTTTTGGGTCATACTATTAAAAGCTTTCAGTGACAGTAGAAAAGGCAGTTATTTAATGCATTTACAGAATTAAAGTGACACTGTAGGCACTGTAACAGCTTCATATCATTTAAGTGTTTCTTAATCTTTTAATGATAAACAAGAGTTCCCAGAAACATGTGTTGCTTGGATTAATGAAGACACAATAGCCTGCAATGGACAGCTGTGATTGGCTGTGTTTCTGTTGACCGCTTTCAGCCTATCACAGTGCCACTTGCTGGTAGTACCTGGTATTGCTACAAGGAAGAATTTAATCCCTGTCTTAGCCACACCTCCAGTGGAGGCCGGGCTGTAGTTGGCCAAACAGCCTTATTTACTGTTAGACTGCTCGAAAATGTTTTAACGCCAAATGGAGGGACTCCAAGAATTATAACCAAGTCAATTAGGTCAAGTGGTTATAGCGCTTATAGTGTCCCTTTAAATGATGTTTGCGCTATGTAAAAGTTGATTTAGAAGTTTAAACAAGCGGTAAGGTTTTTTAAAGACAGTATATTAGCTTACTGGCTCCTCTATTCTGTTACGATCTATGTATCCGTGACAAAGTTTGTTCTACATGAGCAGTTCTAGATAATTCCTGCAATATGTTCTATCGAGCCTGCACTGTACTCCTCTATAGACGCCTAGGGAGCGATTTATCAACATAAAACTGGAACAATTCAGCCACAACGTAGTAAATATTGAACAACCTACGGAAGAGCATTCTTTTGATTCCCGCCGAACCTTTTTTCCTTGATAAATGTGCTCCCTTGGGGGACGCTGAGATGTATCTAGTCAATGTCAAAGCGTCCCTGGAAAACTGTAAAAATGTTGGCGAGTGAAAGACTATCACACAAAACCAATCCCTCTTTTTATTGTATTAGTGCTGTTAAGGATGCAAACATAAAAGACTGATAGAGCTAGTAAGAGTATATCTACATTCATTATGTTAATATTTATAGCGTGCCAAATATCCTCTATTATTAAGGGGTTAATGCATAATATTGCATGAAATACAAGGAAGACTAACATTTCTCTCCCCTTAGCTGTATACAGTCCAGTCTCTATTTCTAAAACAAATGAATAATGAGATTAAAGAGAGAATTCAAAGTGGATTATTATTAATAATATTTATAAAGTGCCAACAAATTCCACAGCACTGTACAATGGGTGGATTTACAGACAAGTATTTGTAACCAGACTAACTGGTCGCACAGCAAAAGAGGGAATTACAAGTGAATTTCAAGTTTAATTGGAACACTATAGGGTCAGGGACACCAACATATATTCCTGACCCTTTAGTGTTAAAAACACTATCTAGCCCCTCTGCTCCCCTGGTCCCCTCTTGCCCTCCTAAAAATAGTAAAATCTTACCTTTATTCCAGTCTGCTAGTGCTGGATCTGCCCCTGATCTGCCTGCTTGGCTGACATCATCAGAAGTAATTATATGAGCCAATCACAATGATTTCCTATTTGAAAGCACTGGATTGGCTGAGACTGTCAAGGAGGCAGATGAGGGGCAGAGCCAGCACAAGTCAATCAGCATCTCCTCATAGATATGTATTGAATCAATGCATCTCTATATGGAAAGTTCAGTGTCTCCAAGCAGAGGGTGAAGACACTGAATGTTAGTCACACTGTGCAGCACTGCCCCAGGAAGCACCTCTAGCAGCCATCTGAGGAGTGGCCAGTGGAGGTATCACTAAGCTGTAATGTAAACACTACATTTTCTGCAAAACATTGTTTACTGCAAAAAGCCTGAAGGTAATGATTCTACTCACCAGAATAAATACATTAAGCTGTAGTTGTTCTGGTGACTATAGTGTCCCTTTAAGGTCAAAATAGTCAAACTGAAAAAATTCTCTAAGCCAGCTATGCTTTCAGTACATCTATTTTGGCCTTAAATTTGACATTGTTTTTAAATTTGCTTTGAATTCTCACTTTAGTGAGTAAACCTCTAAAGTTCAAGGACACTCCAACACAACAGCAAATATTGGTAAGAATCACCAAAATTTCACTAATTGGAAATCCTGTCATTTTTAACAAAACTGCACATCCCATTTGGTACATGTGGCGGACCACTCGCCAAGGGACTCGAGTGTCACCGCCAAGGCTCTCCTTCCCTCTGATCTATCTCTCCCAGCACCTAGAAGAGTGATTATAGCTCAGTGTTATAGGTTGTATAGTGGTCTCACCTAAACACTAGTCGAGACTTAGTGAAGGGTGAAGAAGAATTGTTTTTATTGTCAACTTGTCAGCAGGAGGTCCCCAGGAGAACATTGGGATTGCGACATCCCCGACAACCCTTTGGTATCTGTACCTAGATGGTAAATATAATTAGTGGCCAAACACGGTGCTGGGTAACAAAAACAACAATACAGGATTACTGTGCCCACATCTCCAAACAAAGACAAGTTTTTAGCAGGCCTCAGCTGCACTCCGATCCAGCGCAGAGTTTCAGGCCATTGAGTGGAAGTTACCAAAAAACACAGTTTTTCATGGGTACATGGTGCTCCCTCAAGCCCAGGGTGTCATTGGATGCCTCACCACCTCCTCTGTCTCCCCTCCACAAAGCACCTTGGTAGCTAGTCCTGGGACCAATAGTGCTCACAAAGAGATTTAAGTGAGTGGAGGACAATAGGTCCTCCCCCCATTGTCATTTAAAGCTTCCACCCGTCGCCCATGGGTGGGGGCCGGGGGGAGGACAATAAGTCCCCCCTTATTGTAATATAGGTCCACCCCTTATGGTAATTTAGGTTCACCAACCGCCGCTATGGAGTGGGGGCAAGGCGGAGGACAATATGCCCCCCTTATTGTAACTTAGGGCCCCCACCAGTTGCCCATGAGTGGGGGCCAGGGGGAGGACAATAGGTCCCACCCCTTATTGTAATATAGGGCCCCCACCCACCGCTCATGGGTGGGGGCAAGGGGGGAGGACAATAGGTCCCCCTTATTGTAATTTAGGGCCCGCACCCGCCGCTTAAGGGTGGGGGCCGGGGGGGAGGGCAATAGGTCCTCGCTGTGGCGGAACCCACCTCGCCACTGGGCATTGGAGGGGCCTGGCTGCCTGCATCTTACCTGCTGACTATGGCCCCTGGAAAATTGGTACATTTAAAGAACTATATTTGGGCATGATGTACTTTATATTGCTGCTGCTGGCCCTTTTAAAATCATCTATGGACATATTGGGACTTTTGGGACTACTGTCCCTTTAAGACTGTGGAGCATATTTCAATATACTGCCTTTAATATTACATATGTTACAATGTGTTCGGTTAACCTGGGTTATATATATGCAGCATTCAACTGATTGTTCGCCTGTTTCTATTCCCTTGTTTGTGACCGACCGCAGGGCCAAAATGCATGGAACTGTTTTCGGATACTTTACCCATGCGGTCGGTCAAAACTTTGCCTGCTCCTAACTCCCGAACCCCTGGTCCGATCTGTGTGATTTTTGAGTATGTTGCTCACCCAGATCAGGGCTATCAGGGGATACCTGTGTTAGGGGTGTATCATATGTATTTGGGGTACATCCAGGAATTGGGGAAAAGTGTGTACTGTATAATTGTGTTAAGTGTTAATCTAAGGGGAGGAGATGTGTGGGAGGTGACATCTATGCTATTGGTTATTTTATGCCTCCCCCTAGGTGTGGCCTGTATGTATATCATTGTAATAAAAGCCAGGCTGGATGTACCAGTCGAGAGTTCCTGTTTTACCCTCAAAGTGAAGTGTCGTCTCATTATTGGGGGAAGGATTTATTGCATGCTGTTCCAGTTGACTGCTAGGAGTGCAAGCCTATTCGTATGGTTCCTATTTGTCAGGATCGGGACAGGGATCCAACACGCAGAGTACAAAGAGTGGAAAGGTACGTATACCGGGCCTTAGAATGGCCGGACTAACGTACCGAGAGTAAAGAATAGTCAGAGACAAGCCGAGGTCGAGGGAACGAGAAGACAGATAAGCGAGAGACAAGCCGGGTCAAGGGATAACAGAGAAACAGGGTAGTACAACGAGCCGAGTCAAAACCAAAAGAGCAAACTAGAATACCAGAGCACTGAGTGACTAGACAAGCTAGAACCACGACAGGGCAATGAGCTGAAGTGAGAAGTAAGCTTAAATACCCTGGCTCTGGATAGTAATCACGCCTCTGACAAGTACCGATTGGATATCGGACACTTGAGTGACAGGTCGCTCGTGATAGCGTCATGACGTCACGTATTGAGCGTCCTGCTAGAAAAGGACGTGGATTCCTCGCGGCCGGTGTTTAAGTGACTGGATGAACCGCGAGGAACGGAGGAAACAGCTCGCCTGGACGGATAAACCACCAAGTCTCTACCTCCCTTAGAGGTAGAGGCCTCAGGTACCCTGACAGTACCCCCCCTCTCAGATACGCCCACCGGGCGGAATGAACCGGGGCGAGATGGGAAGCGGAGGTGAAATGCTCTGCGAAGGCGAGAAGCATGAACGTCCTCCTGAGGTACCCAACTCCTCTCCTCAGGACCATAACCCCTCCAGTTGACCAGATATTGCAATTTTCCCCTTGAAATTCTGGAGTCAATGATGGAGCTGACCTCGTACTCCTCCCGACCCTCCACCTGAACAGGACGAGGTGAGGAGACCTTAGAGGAGAATTTGTTGCAAATAAGAGGTTTCAACAAGGAGACATGAAAGGAGTTAGGAATGCGTAAGGCAGGTGGCAGAGCAAGGCGATACGCAACCGGATTGATACGAGTGAGAACCCTGTAAGGGCCTATGTAGCGAGGAGCAAATTTCATAGATGGAACTTTTAGGCGAATATTCTTGGTACTCAACCATACCCTATCCCCCGGAACAAAAACAGGAGCCGCTCTTCTATGCTTGTCAGCGTGTTTCTTGAACAGCGAGGAACTATGTAATAGAATTTGCCGAGTCTGATCCCATAATTTCTTCAGGTTGGCGACATGATCATCAACCGACGGTATCCCCTGAGAAGAGGAAACCGAAGGAAAAATCGAAGGATGAAAGCCATAGTTCATGAAGAAAGGGCTAGAGCGAGTTGAATCGCAAACAAGGTTATTGTGTGCGAACTCCGCCCAAGGAATCAGACCGACCCAATCGTCCTGGTGTTCGGAAACAAAGCAACGCAGATACTGTTCGATCTTTTGATTAGTACGTTCAGCAGCTCCGTTAGACTGAGGGTGATAGGCAGAGGAGAAGTTCAATTTGATGCCCATTTGAGAACAAAAGGATCTCCAGAAACGTGAGACAAATTGAGAACCTCTATCAGAAACAATCTCTGAAGGGATCCCATGTAGGCGAAAAACTTCTCTCGCAAAAATCTCCGCCAATTCAGGGGAAGTCG
Organism: Pelobates fuscus; assembly: GCF_036172605.1. Lineage (NCBI taxonomy): Eukaryota > Metazoa > Chordata > Amphibia > Anura > Pelobatidae > Pelobates > Pelobates fuscus. Next base: position 288,253,063 of record NC_086322.1, read on the forward strand.
GAAGTTTAGGTAATGGCACGAAATGAGCCATCTTGGTAAATCTATCCACCACCGTGAGAATAACAGTCTGTCTTTTGGAAGCAGGCAAATCAACGATAAAGTCAATGGACAAACAGGACCAAGGTTTCTCAGGAATGTCCAAGGGGTGTAACAGGCCACATGGGGATGCATGAGATAGTTTAGTCTTGGCACAAGTCTCACAAGCTGCGACGAACTCCTCAATATCCTTACGAAGTGAAGGCCACCAGAAATCCTTGGATATCAGAGAGTACGTCTTGCGAATACCAGGATGACCAGCTATTTTACTTTCATGAAAACATTGTAAGAGCTCCAGTTGAAGTTCAGGAGGAACAAAGTTTCTTCCCTCAGGAGTGTTTCCGGGAGCTAGATGTTGTGACTTCAAGATCTGGTCAAGTAGCGGGGAATGAATTTTGAGACTGGTATTAGCAATAATATTGCATTTGGGTACAATGGAAGACAAAAGTGGTTCAACTGAAGCAGAGGGTTCATATTGGCGAGATAGCGCATCGGCTTTAGAATTCTTTGACCCAGGTCTGTAAGTCAGAACGTAATTGAAATGGGTAAGAAACAACGACCAACGAGCCTGCCTGGAGGACAGACGCTTGGCCTCTCCGATATAAGACAAGTTTTTGTGGTCTGTCAGGATGGTAACAGGATGTAATGTACCTTCCAATAAATGTCTCCATTCTTTCAAAGCCTTGATAACCGCTAGTAATTCTCTGTCACCAATGTCATACCTGCTTTCAGTACCGGTCAATTTTTTAGAGAAAAATCCACATGGATGTAATGGTTTATCAACACCCAACCTTTGGGATAGAACAGCACCTAAACCAGTCTCTGATGCGTCTACCTCGAGCAAAAATGGCAGAGAAGTGTCAGGGTGAACCAAAATTGGAGCGGAAGCGAAAAGCTCCTTGAGAGTTTTGAACGCAAGGAGAGCTTCAGTAGTCCAATTCTTAGTGTCAGCCCCCTGTTTGGTCATGTTAGTGATAGGTGCAATAATGGAAGAATAGCCCTTAATAAAGCGCCTATAATAATTAGAAAAACCAATAAATCTCTGTATGGCTTTAAGACCTGTGGGTAAAGGCCACTCTAGAATGGATTGGAGCTTATCCGGATCCATCTTAAACCCCTCCCCAGAGATCACATAGCCGAGAAAGGTTACCTGGGTTTGATCAAAGCTACATTTCTCCAACTTGCAGTACAAGCCATGCTGGAGAAGCTTGTGCAAAACCCTCCTGACTTGTTTGTGATGAATCTCAATGTCACTAGAATGAATGAGTATATCATCTAGGTATACAATGACGCACTCTTGCTGAAATTCCCTAAGAACCTCGTTAATCAGATCTTGGAATACTGCTGGTGCATTGCATAACCCAAAAGGCATGACGGTATATTCATAGTGGCCATATCGAGTATTGAATGCCGTCATCCACTCATGTCCCTGCTGGATTCTCACCAAGTTATATGCCCCTCTGAGGTCTAACTTGGTGAAAATTGTAGAGCCCTTCAAACGATCGAAGAGTTCGGTGATCAAGGGAATCGGGTAGGCATTTTTAATGGTTATCTTATTCAGGCCTCGATAATCAATACAAGGTCTCAAAGAACCATCTTTCTTTTTAACAAAAAAAAATCCAGCCCCGGCAGGGGAGGAGGACCTCCTGATGAATCCCTTGTCTAAATTCTCGTGAATATATTCCTCTAGGACTGAGTTCTCCTTTATAGATAATGGGTATACATGACCTCTGGGAGGCATGGTACCAGGGAGTAGGTTAATTTTGCAATCAAAGGACCTGTGTGGGGGTAAGGTATCGGCTTTCTTTTTGTCAAATACTGCCTTTAAATCTAGATACTGAGACGGAATTTGTGTCTCTGTAGGATTGTCAGAGGTATTCGATGTATTAGTTAACCCAAGAGGTAAGACCTTCCGCAAGCATTTTTCTTGACAATTCTCTCCCCACGAAACTATCTCCCCTGATTCCCAATTAATAATAGGGTTGTGTCTCCTCAGCCAGGAGTACCCCAGAACTATGGGAATAGACGGAGAAGAAATGAGCATCAAGGATATATCCTCTTTATGCAGGATGCCAACAGTCAAGTTAATCGGTATGGTCTCATGAAAAATAACAGGCTCAAGTAACGGTCTACCATCGATGGCCTCAACAGCCAGAGGTGTCTCTTTTAACTGGGATGGAAGTCAGAACGTAATTGAAATGGGTAAGAAACAACGACCAACGAGCCTGCCTGGAGGACAGACGCTTGGCCTCTCCGATATAAGACAAGTTTTTGTGGTCTGTCAGGATGGTAACAGGATGTAATGTACCTTCCAATAAATGTCTCCATTCTTTCAAAGCCTTGATAACCGCTAGTAATTCTCTGTCACCAATGTCATACCTGCTTTCAGTACCGGTCAATTTTTTAGAGAAAAATCCACATGGATGTAATGGTTTATCAACACCCAACCTTTGGGATAGAACAGCACCTAAACCAGTCTCTGATGCGTCTACCTCGAGCAAAAATGGCAGAGAAGTGTCAGGGTGAACCAAAATTGGAGCGGAAGCGAAAAGCTCCTTGAGAGTTTTGAACGCAAGGAGAGCTTCAGTAGTCCAATTCTTAGTGTCAGCCCCCTGTTTGGTCATGTTAGTGATAGGTGCAATAATGGAAGAATAGCCCTTAATAAAGCGCCTATAATAATTAGAAAAACCAATAAATCTCTGTATGGCTTTAAGACCTGTGGGTAAAGGCCACTCTAGAATGGATTGGAGCTTATCCGGATCCATCTTAAACCCCTCCCCAGAGATCACATAGCCGAGAAAGGTTACCTGGGTTTGATCAAAGCTACATTTCTCCAACTTGCAGTACAAGCCATGCTGGAGAAGCTTGTGCAAAACCCTCCTGACTTGTTTGTGATGAATCTCAATGTCACTAGAATGAATGAGTATATCATCTAGGTATACAATGACGCACTCTTGCTGAAATTCCCTAAGAACCTCGTTAATCAGATCTTGGAATACTGCTGGTGCATTGCATAACCCAAAAGGCATGACGGTATATTCATAGTGGCCATATCGAGTATTGAATGCCGTCATCCACTCATGTCCCTGCTGGATTCTCACCAAGTTATATGCCCCTCTGAGGTCTAACTTGGTGAAAATTGTAGAGCCCTTCAAACGATCGAAGAGTTCGGTGATCAAGGGAATCGGGTAGGCATTTTTAATGGTTATCTTATTCAGGCCTCGATAATCAATACAAGGTCTCAAAGAACCATCTTTCTTTTTAACAAAAAAAAATCCAGCCCCGGCAGGGGAGGAGGACCTCCTGATGAATCCCTTGTCTAAATTCTCGTGAATATATTCCTCTAGGACTGAGTTCTCCTTTATAGATAATGGGTATACATGACCTCTGGGAGGCATGGTACCAGGGAGTAGGTTAATTTTGCAATCAAAGGACCTGTGTGGGGGTAAGGTATCGGCTTTCTTTTTGTCAAATACTGCCTTTAAATCTAGATACTGAGACGGAATTTGTGTCTCTGTAGGATTGTCAGAGGTATTCGATGTATTAGTTAACCCAAGAGGTAAGACCTTCCGCAAGCATTTTTCTTGACAATTCTCTCCCCACGAAACTATCTCCCCTGATTCCCAATTAATAATAGGGTTGTGTCTCCTCAGCCAGGAGTACCCCAGAACTATGGGAATAGACGGAGAAGAAATGAGCATCAAGGATATATCCTCTTTATGCAGGATGCCAACAGTCAAGTTAATCGGTATGGTCTCATGAAAAATAACAGGCTCAAGTAACGGTCTACCATCGATGGCCTCAACAGCCAGAGGTGTCTCTTTTAACTGGGATGGAATAGCATGCTTGGCAGCAAAACCCTGATCTATAAAGCTCTCAGCAGCTCCAGAATCGATTAGTGCCATAGCCTTAACTACTCCCCTCTCCCACTTTAAAGAAACGGGTAACACAAGCCTGAGCTCCTTGTAGTTGTGAATAGAGGACAAAGTAGAAACACCCAAGGCCTGTCCTCTAGAGGAACTTAGGTGCGAGCGTTTCCCGAACGATTGGGACAATTTAGGCGTAAATGACCCCTGACTCCACAATACATACATAAACCCTCCCTTCTCCTGTACTGTCTCTCCCTTTCAGTGAGATGAGTACTGCCTATCTGCATAGGTTCAGGAATACGTAAGTCTTCGAACTCAGAGATTTGAAAGGTAGGCGCTAGTTTAAAGGAGGGTCTACGGGTCCTATCTCGAGTGTTCTGCCTCTCTCTTAAGCGTTCATCAATACGAGATATAAAAGAAATTAAATCCTCCAAATTTTCAGGGAGTTCTCTAGTAGCGACCTCGTCAAGAATTACATCTGATAACCCATTCAGAAACACATCTATATAAGCCTGTTCGTTCCACTTAACTTCTGCCGCCAAGGATCTGAACTCTAGTGCATAATCCACAAGTGTTCGATTGTCCTGTTTAAGGCGCAACATTAATCTAGCTGCATTGACCTTTCTGCCAGGAGGGTCAAAAGTTCTTCTAAACGCAGCTACAAAGGCATTATAATTATAGACGAGTGGATTATCATTCTCCCATAAAGGATTGGCCCATCTCAAAGCTTTTTCAATGAGCAGAGTAATAATAAATCCAACTTTTGCTCTATCTGTAGGATAAGAGCGGGGTTGTAGTTCGAAATGAATGCTAATCTGGTTTAGAAAGCCACGACACTTCTCCGGTGACCCGCCATAACGTACTGGTGGGGTAATACGGGAAGAAGCACCTACAGTGGCTACCTCTAGACCTGAGACTGCAGGAGAGATAGAAGGAGTACGTGTCTCCTCAGGTGGATTACTAGCACGGGACAAAAGTGCCTGTAGTGCCAAAGCCATCTGATCCATCCTATGTTCCATGGCGTCAAACCTGGGATCCGAAGAACCAAGCTGACTGTTTGTACCTGCAGGATCCATTGGCCCTGTCGTAATGTCAGGATCGGGACAGGGATCCAACACGCAGAGTACAAAGAGTGGAAAGGTACGTATACCGGGCCTTAGAATGGCCGGACTAACGTACCGAGAGTAAAGAATAGTCAGAGACAAGCCGAGGTCGAGGGAACGAGAAGACAGATAAGCGAGAGACAAGCCGGGTCAAGGGATAACAGAGAAACAGGGTAGTACAACGAGCCGAGTCAAAACCAAAAGAGCAAACTAGAATACCAGAGCACTGAGTGACTAGACAAGCTAGAACCACGACAGGGCAATGAGCTGAAGTGAGAAGTAAGCTTAAATACCCTGGCTCTGGATAGTAATCACGCCTCTGACAAGTACCGATTGGATATCGGACACTTGAGTGACAGGTCGCTCGTGATAGCGTCATGACGTCACGTATTGAGCGTCCTGCTAGAAAAGGACGTGGATTCCTCGCGGCCGGTGTTTAAGTGACTGGATGAACCGCGAGGAACGGAGGAAACAGCTCGCCTGGACGGATAAACCACCAAGTCTCTACCTCCCTTAGAGGTAGAGGCCTCAGGTACCCTGACACTATTCAACTGTCTACAGCATTCAGAGGCTTGAGAGCATTCATATGCTTCTCAGATTCGGTGGTTGTGGTGTCTGCTGCAGTGCTTGGAGTCCTCAGGAAACGCTAGGAGCATCCTTTAACGGAGGTACGCAGTCGGGGTGCCAGGCGATCCGTTACATTGGTGGCAAGCGGTGGGATGGCGTCCTAGTGCGAGGTAAAGCAGCTCGGAGACACAGTACGTTTGGATTTACAAATTGAGGGGGACACTAGTGTGCATACAGCGTCCCTGTCTACACAAAGATTTGGGAAAATGGGGTTCGTGGACCCCTGGGCACTCACACCTGAGGAAGAGAGTGAGCTGGAATGGAAAGATAATGCCCGGAGAGACTTATGGTACGATGCCCTGGAGGAAGTCCAGTATCAACGGCAGCAGCGCCTGCCTGGTGTCGCATACCAGTTGGAGGAACAAATGGCCTGGCGGATGCCGCTTCTGGGAGACCAACCCGGAGGGCAGCGGGTAAGACAACTTGAGTACCTAGTGGAAAGGGAACTGAGCCTGGACGCCTCATACCGGGCACTGTGGTGGTGCACCGTCCAGCCAGAGACGTGGAGGGCAGAGGGCATCCAACCGGAGGGAGAGAACTACGCTAGCCCTGGCCTGTTGTGGAAAGCATTAGCGGAAGACGTCGACTTCGGCAGTCCAGCAGAGTCACGGTTCTGGGCTATCTTGCATTACAGAGGGGAGATGTTACAGGGCCCGAGATCTATTGGACTAGGAGAAGACCTCCGCCGTTTCGCTGCCATGGAACGAGAGCTGGAGATGGACTATGTAGAACTATTAAATTCCTGCCAGCCGCAGAGCAGGGACGCAGACCGGGAAAACTGGGTGGCAGACCCAGACCTACTAGCCTATAGCTGGGAAAACGCGGCAGAGGTACCCCCTGCTTCACTCCCATCTGCAGAAGTGGGGGACCTCATAGACTGGTCCTGGAGAGACCCACAGATGGCAGGTGGAGATGGGATCGAGATCTCTCTACCGGCCCTACAGGGATGCTGGGCAGTCGGCCCGCAGTGTGTACCCCAGGGAGCAGAAGGTGCCATCCTTCCTCCCCAGCGGCAGAGTGTCCTGCAGGGAGCAGAGACCATCAGTCTCGCACCCCAGCAGCAGGACAAAATATTGAAAGGGGAGACAGCTGGTCCCCCTCTCCACCAGCAGAAAGAGTGTCAGGGAGATGAGCCTGCTACCCTCTCTCCCCAGCGGCAGGCTACAGTTCAGAGAGAGGAGCTGGTTACACCCTCTCTCCAGCGGCAGCCTAACACACCAAGGGGAGACAGTAAGCCCCACAACAGCACAGATGGGACCGTGGTCTCTGTGCCCAAGTTACAGGGAGCTAAAGGAGCCGTCCTTGCTCCCCAGCGGCAGTCTACGGTTCAGGGAGAGGAGTTTGTCATTCCCTCTCCCCAGCGGCAGCACAGCTCACCAAGGGGAGACAGTAAGCCCCACACCAGCACAGATGGGACCGTGGTCTCTGTGCCCAAGTTACAGGGAGCTGAAGGAGCCGTCCTTGCTCCCCAGCGGCAGTCTACGGTTCAGGGAGAGGAGTTTGTCATTTCCTCCCCCCAGCGGCAGCACAGCTCACAAAGGGGAGACAGTAAGCCCCACAACCATGCAGATGGGACCGTAGTCTCTGCACCTACACCACTGGGGATAGGGACAGTCGCAGGGGCGGGCTGGGCCGGGGGGCAGGGAGGCAATTGCCCCCCAGGCCGCCCGAAATTCTTTTAGGACCGGCCGCGGTGGGCCGGCCCTTTAAATGCTGCAGCCGCCTGAGCGCTCTGTAAAGAGCGCTCAGACGGCTGCAGCAGCTTCTCCCCTCCCTCCCCTTCCCTGTAGCTGGCCAAGCCGGTCTCCGGTCCGCGGTCCCGGCCGGAGTGATGGGAAGGTGCACACTGAGTGTGCACTTCCTGTCAGTCCGGCCGGTTACAGGAAACAGAAACTCCTGTTCCGCGCGGAGTTTCTGTTTCATGTAACCGGCCGGACTGACAGAAAGTGCATCACTCCGGCCGGGACCGCGGACCGGAGACCGGCTCGGCCAGCTACAGGGGAGGGGGTAAGAAGAGGGGAGGGGGGAATAAGAAGAGGGGAGAGGGTGGGGGAATAAGAAGAGGGGAGAGAGGGGGGGAATAAGAAGAGAAGAGAGGGGGGGATAAGAAGAGGGGAGCGGGGGGGAATAAGAAGAGGGGAGAGGGGGGAATAAGAAGAGGGGAGAAGGGGGGAATAAGAAGAGGGGAGAAGGGGGGAATAAGAAGAGGGGAGGGGGGGAATAAGAAGAGGGGGGATAAGAAGAGGCGAGAGGGGAATAAGAAGAGGGGAGAGGGGGGGAATAAGAAGAGGGGAGGGGGAAATAAGAAGAGGGGGGAATAAGAAGAGGGGAGGGGGGAATAAGAAGAGGGGAGGGGGGGAATAAGAAGAGGGGAGGGGGGAGTAAGAGGGAGGGGGGAATAAGAAGAGGGGAGGGGGGAATAAGAAGAGGGGAGGGGGAGTAAGAGGGGAGGAGGGGGAAGTAAGAGGGGGGGAATAAGAAGAGGGGAGGGGGAGTAAGAGGGGAGGGGGGAGTAAGAGGGGAGGTGGGAGAGTAAGAGGGGAGGTGGGGGAATAAGAAGAGGGGAGGGGGGAATAAGAAGAGGGGGGAGTAAGAAGAGGAGAGGGGAGGGGGGAGAGTAAGAAGAGGGGGAGAGTGAGGGGGAAGTAAGAGGAGGGGAAGGGGGAGAGTAAGAGGAGGGGATGGGGAGTAAGGAGAGGGAGGGGGAGTAAGAAGAGGGGAGGGGGGAGTAAGAAGAAGGGTGGGGAGTAAGAGCGGAGGGGGAGAGTAAGAGGGGAGGGGGGAGTTAGAGGGGAGGTGGAGAGGGAGGTGGGGAGTAAGAAGAGGGGAGGGGGAGTAAGAGGGGAGGTGGGGGAATAAGAAGAGGGGGGAGTAAGAAGAGGGGAGGGGGGAGTAGGAGGGGAGGGGGGAGTAAGAAGAGGGGAGGGGGAGAGTGAGGGGGGAGTAAGGAGAGGGAGGGGGAGTAAGAAGAGGGGAGGGGAGAGTAGGAGGGGAGGGGGGAGTAAGAAGAGGGGAGGGGGGAGTAAGAGGGGAGGGGGGTAAGAAGAGAGGGAGGGGGGAGTAACAGGGGAGGGGGGTAAGAAGAGAGGGAGGGGGAGTAAGAAGAGAGGGAGGGGGAGTAGGGGGTGGGGAGTAAGAAGAGGGGGCAGTAAGAAGGAGGGGAGATAAGAAAAAGGGGGGAAGAAGAGGGGGAGGGGGAATAAGAAGAGGGGGAGGGGGGAGTAAGAAGGAGGGGAGATAAGAAAAAGAAGGGGGTGAGTAAGAAGAGGGGGGAGTAAGAAGGAGGGGAGATAAGAAAAAGAGGGGGGTAAGAAGAAGAAGGGGAAGTAAGAAGAAGAGGGGGAGGGGGAGTAAGAGGAAGAGGGGGAAGGGGAGTAAGAAGGAGGGGAGATAAGAAAAAGAGGGGGGAAGGGGAGGGGGAGTAAGAAGAGGGAGAGGGGGAATAAGAAGGAGGGGAGATAAGAAAAAGAGGGGGGAAGGGGAGGGGGAGTACGAAGAGGGAGAGGGGGAATAAGAAGGAGGGGAGATAAGAAGAAGGGGGAGTAAGAATAAGAGGGGGGAGTAAGAAGAAGGGGGGGTAAGAAGAAGAAGGGGGAGTAAGAAGAAGGGGGAGTAAGAAGGGGGAGTAAGAAGAAGAAGGGGGAGTAAGAAGAAGAAGGGGGTAAGAAGAGGGGGGTGTAAGAAGAAGAAGAAGAGGGGGTAAGAAGAAGAAGGGGGAGTAAGAAGAAGTAGGAGGGTTAAGAAGCTCTAAGGGACAGAAGGGACAGCTCTATAGGACAGGGGGCAAGACAGGGAGCTCTTTCACACTATGTGCACACACACACACACAATGCATCCCTATACATACACAGAAACACACAATGCATCCCTATACATACACAGAAACACAACATGCTTCCCTTACACACAGAGAAATGCACAATGCATCCATTACACACACACACAATGCAACCCCCACACAAAGACAATGCATCCTTTGCACACATACACAGAAACAGACAATGCAAACAAACACACACTGCTTTTCTTACATACACACAGAAACACAATGCATCTCTTACACTCAATGCACACACATACAGACACACACCTTGCATCCCTTATGCATACAAACACAGATTCACACAATGCATCCCTTACACACAACCAGAAACACATAATACATCCCTTATACACAAATACACACTGCTTCCACTACACACAAACACACTGCATCACCTGCACAAACTGGTATCCCTATAAACTACATACCATAAGCACACATATTAGATCCTCTACAATAACTCATAACACATCCCCTACACACTCCACTCCCTGTGAGCGAACTCATGGGTGGGTGGAACATATAAGTGGACTTATGAGTGGGCCTTATGGGCATACTCACTGTCAGGCCCTGGGGCCCAGACCTTGAGCTGTGTAAGAGGCACCCCAAAAATGGAGCTGCTTCTAATTCTCCCAGAACATTGAATTTTGTGACCACAGTTGCAAACAGCCTCCAGAGATCCTGTTCTACACCAGACCAGTGGAGCCAAACTGCAGCCCATCATCATCCTCATCTAATTGTAAGTAGGCAATCTAGTATATTATTAGTGACACTAATCTATAATTTACCTCACATTAAAGGGACACTATAGCTTAATGAAGTGGTTGTGGTGTCTATAGCTGGTCCCTGCAGGCTTTTTAATGTAAACACACACTGTGTGCAGCACTGGCGTTAGTTCATATGGCAGATCATATGGGTGGGGCATTGTGATGTCACATGGGGGGTGGCAAATTTATATTTTGTCTAGGGCGGCAAAAATCCTTGCACAGTCTACTGGTGACCCCCAGGAGGGGAGTTCACTGATTGCACTGCACTCTCCTCCTGCCCAGACCCGTCTTGACCGCAGTGCAAGTGCCCTCTGCCCCTAATTTACAGTGGCTCACACTCACAACAAGCAGTGCCTGGAGCCCTTTGCAGAGACGGAAACAAAGAGGTTCTGCGGCAGCTGGCCGTCCTGCAAGCATTACATTAAACAGCTGTTCCCCATGCAGCCACAGGTGGCGTTGTGCTGGGAGACTGTGATTACTCTTCACTTCCTTCCAGCCTACAGAGCAGCGCATGGGGGAGAGAGAGGAGGAGGCATGATTTAATCTTACAATACATCCTCTAAGCAAACCTTTATAAATTTGGGGGGATCAGCTCTGTTTCCACAGTTTATTGGTGTTTACTCTGATGTCTGTATTAATATTGAGGGATGTCTAAGTAGTAACATCAGTGTGTGTCAGCAGGGCCAGCCGTTGGGGTGGGCAAGCTGTGCGGTCACGCAGGGTGCCATGACAACAGAGGCACCCGGCGGCCAACACAGCTCACAAGTTGGGTACACCAGCCTATTTAATTTAAACGATTCGCTGGTGGTCCACTGGTGCGCACCAGCAGTAGGTGCAGTCAGATCATATCCTCTCCATCGTGGTTCCAGCGCTCAGTTAGTGAGTCAGAGCACAGGCTCAGAGATTCTCAGCCTGTGCTCTGACAACATTGAAAGTCAGAGCCGTGAAGGAGTGGGTATGGCAAAGAGCTACTGATTAGCATAACATCAATATCCGTTATAAAACCAGGAAAAGGTGGGCATGGATGGTGAACTGATTTGGTGGCGCAATGGGCCACTTGACTGGTTTTGCCCCCCAGGCCTAAGGCTGCCAGCCCTCCCCTGGACAGTCGGTCCTGGTCCCCAACAGCCAGTCAAAATATCGGAAGGGGAGACAGTCGTTTTTCCCCCACAACAGCTGGGTTCAACCAGGGGAGAGGACAGATGCAAAATAGAACAAAAAAAGGTTGCGCCTAAAATATACAGTAAAACATATAAGAGTGTATATAATAAATAATATAAAATAATACAATTTAATATTGAATATTAAATGAAATATAAATGGATAATTGGCAATAGTCCAAAGCACTTATCATAAGTCCATAATGGTAGATGCCGTGTATAAGAACAGGGATCCTGAGGCGTAAAATGGGGTGTGTCTTCACAAATGGGTACTTGCAATCCAGTGAGGTAATATGTGAAGAAAAAAAAAAACAAGAGGAACTCCAATGGCACAGTATATAGATGAATAAAATTCAACGTCCAAGTTGGTATTATTCATAGATATTAATTTTATTATTTTACAATAAAGAAAATACTTTGGCATAAAACATTTTATAGCCATTTTGATTTCTTTTTCACCGGACTATACATATACTATCTACCTGACGAGAAGCCTAAAGAATCCTTAGGTGGGGATGATACCACCCAAGCGCCTACATTGAGCAGTACAAGCCTGCTCTATATACTGTGAGTAGTATATTTATTCTCTTTTTATACCTTTTAATTACTATACAGAGAGCACTATATACTTTATTTTATCTCCCTGGGTCGAATAATACCAACTTGGACGTTGAATCTGAGCCAGATACTCGCCAATCAATATTACGCCGCATATCCTTGAGTGGGGATTATTCCACTTCACGTGCGTTATATCAGAGCTAGGTTCTAGCTCTGAAAAGTGTGAGTAAGACTACTTTTATTTTATTTTATTTACCATTTTATTCATCTATATACTGTGCCATTGGAGTTCCTCTTGTTTTTTTTTTTCTTCACATATTACCTCACTGGATTGCAAGTACCCATTTGTGAAGACACACCCCATTTTACGCCTCAGGATCCCTGTTCTTATACACGGCATCTACCATTATGGACTTATGATAAGTGCTTTGGACTATTGCCAATTATCCATTTATATTTCATTTAATATTCAATATTAAATTGTATTATTTTATATTATTTATTATATACACTCTTATATGTTTTACTGTATATTTTAGGCGCAACCTTTTTTTGTTCTATTTTGCATCATTTCTTATCATTAGGGGATTATAGGGGACTCCCCTTTAAGGATTGCAGCCTTACTATTATTTTCTTGTGTGGCAATCTAGCGCTGATTTTTTCTCTTTCCAGGGGAGAGGACACCCTGGTTACTTTTTCCCCAAACCTTGGACCTACAACTGGACACAAGTGGCAGGGGGCCATCTGGACAACTACCCCCTGTGAGAAAGGACAGCCGACTATCAGAGCCCCAGACCGACTGGAGGTCTGGAGTCTGGATAGTCTAAATGGGAAAGGGGAGAAATGTGGCGGAACCCACCTCGCCACTGGGCATTGGAGGGGCCTGGCTGCCTGCCTCTTACCTGCTGACTATGGCCCCTGGAAAATTGGTACATTTAAAGAACTATATTTGGGCATGATGTACTTTATATTGCTGCTGCTGGCCCTTTTAAAATCATCTATGGACATATTGGGACTTTTGGGACTACTGTCCCTTTAAGACTGTGGAGCATATTTCAATATACTGCCTTTAATATTACATATGTTACAATGTGTTCGGTTAACCTGGGTTATATATATGCAGCATTCATCTGATTGTTCGGTAGAATCACTCCATTCATTATATTGAGTGAAACTACCGAACAACCAGACCACCCAGGCATAAGTGTGCCTCCAATTACCGTTTGCAACAATGTTGCAAAACGGGTAATTGGCAATCCGTGCAGTGTGGTCTTTGTCCTCTGGGTGGCCGCCATTCGGGAGCCGAACACGTGGCGGCGGCCATCTTAAACTCCCGAACAGCGGTGTTTTGCCGTCGAGTGTCTGGAACTAAAATCGGACACTCGACTAGGCAAGCACCGCTGAGACCTCCAGACTTCCAGGATTTCGTGGGGAAACTACCGAACAGCCCGCCGTTCGGTAGAAAGAAACCCACGAACTAGGGGATTCAGGCGAATCCCCCTTAGGCTACATAACACAAGTAATTCGCCTGTTTCTATTCCCTTGTTTGTGACCGACCGCAGGGCCAAAATGCATGGAACTGTTTTCGGATACTTTACCCATGCGGTCGGTCAAAACTTTGCCTGCTCCTAACTCCCGAACCCCTGGTCCGATCTGGGTGATTTTTGAGTATGTTGCTCACCCAGATCAGGGCTATCAGGGGATACCTGTGTTAGGGGTGTATCATATGTATTTGGGGTACATCCAGGAATTGGGGAAAAGTGTGTACTGTATAATTGTGTTAAGTGTTAATCTAAGGGGAGGAGATGTGTGGGAGGTAACATCTATGCTATTGGTTATTTTATGCCTCCCCCTAGGTGTGGCCTGTATGTATATCATTGTAATAAAAGCCAGGCTGGATGTACCAGTCGAGAGTTCCTGTTTTACCCTCAAAGTGAAGTGTCGTCTCATTATTGGGGGAAGGATTTATTGCATGCTGTTCCAGTTGACTGCTAGGAGTGCAAGCCTATTCGTATGGTTCCTATTCAACTGTCTACAGCATTCAGAGGCTTGAGAGCATTCATATGCTTCTCAGATTCGGTGGTTGTGGTGTCTGCTGCAGTGCTTGGAGTCCTCAGGAAACGCTAGGAGCATCCTTTAACGGAGGTACCCAGTCGGGGTGCCAGGCGATCCGTTACACTCGCCCATTGTCATTTAAAGCCCCCTGTCTTTTCAGAGTGTTTACATTAGTGCCTAGTAACACATCAAGTGCCATGGAGACGCTAAACACTCCTAATACAGATTAATGAGGAGATACTGATTGGCTAGCATGGTGTTTGGCCCCGCCCCCCGGGGGGAGAGCCTCGAATATGCAAGGCTCCAGGAACATTCTAATTCTAAACACTGACTGTCTGTGATGCATCCTGATTGGCTAGTAAGTTCATATATATCCATTTTTGCCAAATGTCGATCATATTTGGTCAATGATAGTTTCTACAGGAGTGAGATTCATCTTAGTGATGGATTATGGATATATCTGATTAGCAACTGAAACAGAACCTTGCTTTATGCTCCTCTCCGCCTTTATAAGTTTAATGACTTATTTATTTATTTATTTTTTTTAGAAAACGGTGTCTGTGTGTATTATTTATTTATTTTATTTTTAATCAGTGGGTTTAATTAAATAATTACCTACCAATCAGAACATAAGCAATGATTGTCATATTTTTCTTTTTAACTAGAACCCATTAAACAAAAATGAAAAAAAATACAAAAAATCATTATGAGGGGTTTTATTGATTTTAATGTAGCCGTGCAGTATACATTTTCCATAAGATGTGAGAGATACGGTCACATAAGTAAATCAATCTGGTTGACTCGCCTTTGATCTTGACTGATCTTATTAGCCGAGATTTCATTATGTTTTGTGAGCTGTAATAATGTAGCTCCTGATCGGAATGTTTAACATTCTATCTACACTGCAATCAGCTATCTCCTCGCATTTATTTACAGCGGCAGGACACTCCAAACTGCACCATCTTGAACAATGTAATTGTATCAGGATATCAACTGTCATTTTTTATTTTTTAATCTTGGTTTTCCTTTCATTATGCCCTCTGCATCTTAGTGAGTATACTTCCTTCCCAATTCTCACTTTTTATTTATTGGTTTAAAATGTCTTCCTCGGTGCCTGGATGCAGCCATTTTGTTTTTCGTCTGCCCGTAATGTCTACAGTTTGTCCTTTTTCATTTTGCTGAGGGATTGTGGGTTCATTTGATTGACAACTGTTACAGAAATTCGCTTTAAGCTCTGGCCATTCTCTTATTTTGGCAGCTTGGCTGCTGCATGTATGGAAAAATTAGTTTCTAACTTTTCTTTATTTCGATTTTGAAAAATAGTGCGTTAAGAGGGAAAAAATCTAAAAGATATTGAGACCCAAGGAGCTATGTTGAAGCAGATTAGATTAATTTTATTTTAGGAACAAATGAGGAAAATCTGTGAAATCTACTCTTGAAAGTATCTCCAATATTGCCCTCGGTAAAAAAAAAAAAAAACAGATTGTCCATGTTAGTAATGATCGCGGGTACCTAATCCGCATGTGTTGGAGGACTTGCTGTATGGTCTCTGTGGTGCTCTATGGTCTCTCTCTCTTACGATGGAGCCATTTCCTCATTCAGATTTTTATATGTGGCCTGCACTGACCTCTGTAAGTCTATCTATGCTGCTGTTGTGATAATGCAACTACTACATTTTGATAGTCCATATGCCCTTCCGCTTTCCCTTTTTCCAAAAGTCTGTCTAATCATCTGGAATCTGTATAGTCAAGAGAGGAGCTGCACTCAAGTTTTTGTAAATTGTCAGAAAATATTGGTGCTCCCAGCCTATTGGTTGCCAAGTCCCAAAGTGTAACTGAGTAACTAGACAGAAGGTCCAGGAACTCAAGGTGTCTACAAAAGTGCAGACTTTTATTGGAACATCTAGCAAGAGGCGACAATTTGCTTGTCTCTGTGTGCTGGTTGAGTGTCACATGTGTAGTGGCGGAACTTTGTTTTTGGAGGTGTGTAAGTTCTGTGTTTGTATGTTGGAGAGTTTGAGTGTTGTGTGTAGTGTCTATGTGTGTGTTTTGCCCTCGTCCTGCATACCTTTCACCGGAGGTCCATTGGAGGATAAGCAGGATATCTGGTGTTCCGGTGGGGGAGTGTTGTGTTCTGCATCAATATTGGATGTATACCCCTCTAAATGTCTTTAATGACTTAGAATGCCAGTTGTGGACATCAAGAAGTGCCATGGGGATATTGAGGGAGCTCTTAAAGTGGTCTGCACCAAGTAGAGGTGCAGACTACAACTCCCTCAAGCAGGTAAGCAGTCACAATTCTTTTAAATCCCCCACCAGGTCCATGGCTGAACTCGGACCATAGATGGCTACCAAAGGCAATCTGGCCCTGAGAATACCTCCTAGCAAAATACTTAAAATATTTTATTGCTATATTTATTGTATATAAAAAGTATTTAATGCCATTTATTTAGGAACTTGCAATAACATCCCAGAGTTTCTTTCCATACTAGTAATCCCGTTATACTTTGATCACCTGCTATATCATCTAAGTGTAGGATCTAATGCAACAGAAGTATCACTTTCTCAGTAATTTTTGCCAAAGATGACTAGTCCAGATCTCACATTATCAATGCAGCAAAAGCCGTAACTATTACATCTATTATATCTTCATTGTATCTAAGCAACCAGTACCTCAAGTAACCTTCAAAGAGAAAATTGGGGTTCATGCAGGGTCCAATTACAGCCCACCTGGGCTGCAAATATTATCAGAGCTGGGTGGAAGTCTGTACCATTTCTTTCTCTGAATAATTGCACTCCAGGAAAGAATGGATATGCAGCTCTAAAATGGTTAGAAGTGACTCTAATTTAGATTTTAAGCATAGGGTCAGCACAGAACATCCCACATGGAGCTGATAGAAAAGTGACTCGGTAAATTCTTAGTCCAAAGTTGCACGGTAATTGCTCAAACTGACTGTGAACACAAGTATAAAGCTAGTCCTTCAGCACCAAAACAGTTAAAAATGGTTTATTTCATAACATACATATTTTGCAGACTACATAACACAGGCTGCGGTGGTTGAAAAAAAAATCATATAATCAAAAAAGTGCTCAGCGAGAATGTGACAGAACTGACTCTTGGGGAGGCTTGAAGGCCAGTCTCTTGCTAGCAGTCTATGGACTCATTTCCAATTGTCACCATGGGGGATGGGTTTGGTGGCCGTTGATGCTTATTTTTCTTCCCAATCTGGAATTGAGGACCACTGTGGCTTGCCTGACTTGTCCTACACATCGAACGCCTGACCGGGAGATATACCTTAAATCACTCTGGAACTGTTCATTGGTTGGGGACTGTGCCATGAATCTTTAATAGGTTATCACTAGGTCTCCCGAGAACCAACCAGGGCAATAAGGCATCGGAGGATACCTGGGACTTGAGAGCGCTCCTAACCCCAGAGTCCAAGAAACTCTTTTTGTAAGAACGGGACTAAATTGCCACTCCTCAGGGGATCAAAGAATAGCTATGACCCAGTAAAACTTCAACAAGCTGTAGCTCAAGTGATCTCAGATCAGGGCAATGTGTACAGCGAGGGCGCTAGATGATGAGCCATTCAAGGGTATATATTGTGTGGGGGTGCAGTCCAGAGGCATTTTGTGTTTTGTGTCTCTAGGACTGAGGGCACAGCAGGGAATCTATTGTGTTGACTGAGGCTAACTTCATTAAGACCCCCTGCAGGGAGAATCAACGTTTCTCCATTTTAATAGCTGTGTTTTGTGCAATAAAGATCATTCTACCCTCTTCATTCTGCCTCGACTAATGTGTAGGGGAAAAGCTATAATCACTGTTATACGGGAAAGAAGGTCTCCTGAGGAGAGAGAACTATAATTGCTGCAGCCTGGACCGGTAGAAGAGATCCTCCGAAACCCCAGTCAGGCTTCGGCAATTGGGTCTGAAGTGTTCCAAGGTCCCTGGTAGCAGCGAGGAAACTGACCCTTTTAGGGCTATTACACCATGAATTATTTAGAATTCACCAGCAAACTGCAAATTTCAAGGAACACGCCATTGATTTTTTTTATTTCTTTTTTTATGTTTTCTTTGGGGGTACATAAAAAAACAGCTTGCAAAAGCTGCAGACCCCCCTCTTTCATCCGAACAGACTTAAAGTTTGTTCCAGGGAATACTTTGATCGGACAATTTTCCATGAGCAGCTTCTATGCCGAAGCCACGAGCATGCATTGACAAGTGCACTTGCCGCTTCCGTTAGCTCTGTGATTGGAGGTGTTTGTGTCTTTATTATAAAAGTGTAAATTTCCATTGAAATCAGCTATTTAATAAACTGCTACAAATGTGACTGACTCCAGACACATAACGCCCTTGAGCAGACTGAAGTACTTTCTGTGTGAGGGGGTCCTTTAAGAAGGACCCTCTAAGCAACGTTACCTCTACTGTTCAATACAGGGGTTTTGTTGCCCACAATCTATCGGCTTTGTTAACATCAATGAATTGCAGCAGCGCCCAGCGTTTTTAGGTAGAAAGCCAGATCCACCATCAGGTTAATGGGAAGCGCAGAGAATTCATATACTTCAAGACTCCTTAAATATTCAATGACTTTATTCCATTGACCATTAATATATGTTAGTGATATGTGTGGCGGAACCAACCTCGCCACTGAGAACTGGAGAAGCCTGGTTGCTAGCCTCCTGCCCAGTGATTATGGTCCCTGGGAGATATTGCCCTTTAAGGGACTGAATTGGGGCTTATGGACTGCTACCATAATGTACTGACCCTTTAAGAACTACTTTTGGGCAGGTGGATTGTATTATACTGTCCCTAGCCCTTTAAATACTTTGGGGACAGATTGGTACTTTTGTATATGGCACTTTGGACACATTCGAAGCTGTCGAAGCTGTCGAAGTTACCGAAGTTGTCGAAGTCGCCGGTATCGGACAAAGGACCACGTGGCGGCGGCCATTTTAACTTCGAACACTGCCGACCCTTAACATCAACTCCACTTCGACACTTCGACTAAAGTCGAAGTACAGGCACACTTCGAATGGGACTTAGCCGTTTTTATGCCAGGAATTGACCGACCGCACAGCCCAAATCTATGGAACTGTTTTGGGCAAGAAAATGTGCTTGCGGTCGGTCATAAAAGGACTTCCGTGTAACTTTTGATCCACTGGAGGGATTTGCCTGAATTTTGGAAGTGTTTATGTTTAAAGTATGCTGAGTCTGAATATGTGATTTGTATGTGAATGTGATGTATGGTTTTGAAGTTATAGATATTGTGTAAAAGTTATTTTTTAAACTGTATAATAAGTGGATTATCTCTCAGGCTAAGGGGAGGGGATGTGTGGGCTGTACCATATCTCGGGTTGGTTATTTTATGCCTCCCCCTGGGTGTGGCCTGTATGTGTGAAATGGAAATAAAAGCCAGGCTGGATGAGCCAGTCCAGAGTTCCTGTTTAACCCTCAAAGTGAAGTGTCGTCTCATTATTGGGGGAGGATTTATTGTATGCTGTTCCAGTTTGACTGCTAGGAGTGCAAACCTATTCGTATGGTTCATATTCAACTGTCTACAGCACTCAGAGGCTTGAGAGGATTCATATGCTTCTCTGATACGGTGATTGTGGTGTATGCCAGAGTGCTTGGAGTCCTCAGGAAGCGCTAGGAGCATCCTTCAACGGAGGTACCCAGTCGGGGTGCCAGGCGATCCGTTACAATATGTGTTCAGGATTACATGTTGGCTGTGACACCCCTACTCTTAGCCTGTCAATGCCACCTAGATTGAACGACATTGACTGACAAGTTCTCATTCCGCATGACAGGTGCATAGTCGCCATATGGGCAGGGGAGGGATCCATGAACCTGAACACAGCCCACCCAATAAGGCACCGACACTCATGGGTATGGGTCAAAAATGTTGACAGCTTTAATGATAATAAAATAATAATAACTTATAATATACAATTATATATAAAGGTCATTACCTGCCACACCCCAAACATTATATCATCTCTCCCATATTTAAATCAAGGCAATGACCCCCAACATAACATACTTAACAACATATAACAACCATATAAATATAACATGTGAAGTGCCAACATTCATCAATTTACACCTGGTAGGGGTATACCCAGATACCCCTACACCACCGAGGTTCTGAGCCACCAACGGAGTAGAAACCTACCAAAACTTGTACGAACAGTGTACCCTTTTAACCAATCAACTAACTGCCCTTACTCCTATATTAACTAAGGCCCATTTTTCCCTTAATGTTCCTTACCCCACCCAGCCGCTGTGACCAAACGGGGAAAAAAGGCTACAAAAAAGGGAGGGAGGGAGGGACCAACTCTGCTAGGTAAGAAATTAGAATAAAAGATCCAAAATGGCTGCCCTTTTATATCAGCCAACCCCCAAACAATAACCCACCAAACCCCACTATTGCTCCCACCCCTAGCCCGCCTCCTAGCCCTGTCAGGGCCCAATTCCCTAAGCTGCGCTTTCTCCATGGGCTTCATAACTGAGGACTGGCGGTCTACCCGATTTAAATCACACTGCTTCAAACAGATTGACGTAAAAATGATGGACTGCGCCAGGACACTGTAGACAACGCGGTCATTATACTGAGCAGCATTTGTTATATTGCCTAGAGATTTGTATTATTTTAAGTAGCTGTAAACAGAATTCTGATGTAATAATGTGTAATCTACACAAACTGTAGCATATTGAAAATTAAATGGTAAAATGTAGGCTAAAATAGCCAAACTGGATATATTTTGCCCAAATAGGTTAAGGTCACTGATTTAGTTTAGTTAGTGAATAACACAGTTAGCTTAGCTTGCTGAAAAGCTTCATGTGTGAAGTGTGTGTCCTTTTTTATTCATTTTGCAATAGAAATTGACACTGTTATAAATTAACCTGGTTACACCCCCTTGGCTTTCAAGCAGACAGTAGGCAATGTTACTTTCTTGTTTCGTTAGCTCAATGCAGCTGACCTCCAGAGGGAGCAATTGCTCAGAGCACCCGACTTACAAAGAATTGTCATTGAGCTGCATTGGGAAGTCTGTGATTGGACAGCCACAGAAAGCCTGGGCGGGGTTAGAAGGGGAGGGCTTGAAAAGGCAGCAGGCAAAAGAACTGCATGTATTGCAAGCTGGTTTTAGATATATCCCCAGTGAAAAAAATCCATAATTAAATGCATGCAAGTTTGCATTTAGGGTATATCCACTAAACGGTGATTTTTATTGGTTTTGTATTTGGACAATGGAGTGTCCCTTTAACATTTATAGTGATGTTAGACATTTGGCTAGGAAATGTCGCCTGTTGGTGGTGCGTACTGCTGATTACACTGATTGAACACAGTCCTTCGTTTTTATAATATGGAGATTAGCTCATTTGCATAGTATAATTTTAATGTCCTTCAGTAGTTCTGTCAGAAGGTCATGTAGAAACATTTCTACCGGAACCACATCTTGTACACAGCTATCTGTCGCACTGCTTAATACACAAGGCTATCGTTGACACCGTGTGATAACCATGGCTATTCCTGCAACGTCATCATTGGAAGGTATGAAATCAGGATAGGGGGCATCGGCAGTGAAACTGGGAGGACCATCACATATACTATGCTGAATCGAAATACTTGTCAGGAGTCAGATAATAATTGTTTAAGTAATTTATTTGTCCTAGCTGATTTGATTCACTTTTTATATCTACTTTGCTACGTACATGGGGTGATTTCGATTTCGAAGACCATCTTTCACAATTAGAGCCAATTAGATTAATTAATACTATTTTTAATTATGCCTTTTCCATTAATTAATAAGTCTCTGTTCACTGCTCAGAGCTCACTCTTAAAAAAAAAAACAGATTGCTAGTTTTACTCTGGATGAGACATACTGCAATATCAACAAAACAGATCAGCCGTTAAAGAGTTAAGCCTTGTTTGCAATATGTCTGGCTTTATTTTACTCTTTACCCATAGCAAACCTTTCTGAATTAGATTCGCACCACACCATCAATATACTGACAATTACTACACTAGATAACACCCACCCCTTCTGGCAGGATTCTAATGGCACTGTTGTATCTGTTTCAGCACTACAGAGGTTAATTCGAGGAAATGAGGTGTGAGAGGTGAATGGCCAGACTGACTGATTAAATGGCAATTAGCTGCCTAAACGGCCTTTTCCTCTCCTGCACAATTGCAATGAGGATGTCACGGCCCTTCTGATTTACAGGACAAACCTTGTTAGCTTTTTTTCCGGATGGCTCTTCAAAGGCATCAATTAGCCTGATCGGATTATGCAATTACATAGCAAGACATGTAGGTCTGGCGCAAAGCGCACAGAGAGGACGTAAAAGGCCATTTATCATAGAAGGTAAATGAAAGCAATTTTTGTTTTATTGGAGAATAAAGAGAATGGCGAATGTTAAATTAAAATAGCCTTGTTGGAAATATTATTACATTCAGCAATTATTCCAGTTCTGTTAAAAATTGTCTGTTTTCCATATATTAATCCTGGCATTATGATTTTGATTAAAGGGACACTATAGTCCCCAAAACAACTTTAGCTTAATGAAGCAGTTTTGGTGTATAGAACATGCCCCTGCAGTCTCACTGCTCAATTCTCTGCCATTTAGGAGTTAAATCCCTTTGTTTATGCAGCCCTAGCCACACCTCCCTGCATGTGACCTGCACAGCCTTCCTAAACACGTCCTGTAAAGAGTCAACTAATGTTTACACGTCCTTTATTGCAAGTTATGTTTCATTTAGAATTTTTTTTCTCTTGCAATGTCATTAGCGTTTCTTCGAGAAAACCTGTAATCTTTGACGAAATTAATTCGTGTTTTTTTGTTTCATGGCTTGAATTTTTATAGTTCAAGATATTCCACAGATCCATAGGCTGGGATTATACCTCCCGACAGCATATATTTGGAACATATTATTTTCTCCCAAAAAAAATATGATTTTTTTTTTCTTTTATTTATCTCACCAACTATCTGGAAATACTACTCCATATTTTGTTTTTCTTCTCTCTTTTACATATTGAATTTTCCTGATTGTATTCCAAAGATACTTTAAAGGCACTGCTTTCCTCTGTCCCTTTTCCACATTGTCCGCGACCAGAAATAAGAGACTTTGGTCTGGGTTGTTCACGCTGCCTACCTGCACTACAAACAAGCACTAGAGACCTTACCTTGTGCGCTATCTTGTCTATGAAGGGATGCTGATTGGAGCAGCACGGCAATTTACGTGCATGCACACTAGCCTCCCAATGCTTCCCTATAAGGAAGAATTGTATTGTCTGAGGTCATCAAGATTGATCTCAGCCAGCGAGGAGGGGGGCAGCTGTTGGGAGATCAGCGAGCTGCAGAATGAAAGGTAAGTAAATCTGGGGGGAGGGGAGGTTTTGGTCACACCTAAGGGCAATAATCTGATTAGTAAATAGGACACTATAGCATTGTTCCTTTCAAAAACACACTCCAAGCACCATAAGCACTACATAGCTTTGTGGTTATGTTGCCAGGAGTGTCCTGCTGCCCTCCCACGGTAAATAGTCAAACCGTTTGTGGACAGTTTGACAACTTACCTGGGGTCCATTGGGTGCCAGGCACCTCCTTCTGGTAAACTGGAAGATCCAGATATGAGCGTTCATTAGCTCCCCCGAGCTAAGCACTGCAGTACTGGCTCGGGCATCAGCTGGAAGCTCTTAGCCAAGAGGCCAGGCCGGGCTCATCTCAGTTTAGGTAGTTATCAACCATGGCAGCAGGATCTGGCTGATCCCAGAAAATGTGTCAAACCATTCTCAAAGTTTGAATTCATACCATGGGGGGGGAGGGGCGCTAGGGACTCCTAGCACCATAACCACTACAGCAGGCTAGTTCTTGCAGTGTTCCTTTAAGGATTATACCTTTCAACCTTATGGGTTTTTTTTTTTTCCGTCAGGTATTGATTGTCTATGCAACATTGTATTTCCACGTCCTAATCCTCTCTGCAAGTGTCTGTCTCTCAATGATTTTTGGGTTGCCCCATGCAGAGTAATTTAGGAAGGGAAGATTGGCATAACTGCCCATTCCAAGCTCATTTACCTGTAGCCCCTACTGAGAGAATCTCCTCTTAACAGGATCCGCACAAATTGCTTCCCGGTCATTCTCTTATTTTGATGTTTTCTCTTAAATGACTTGCCGGCTTCGGTGTGTGTGTGTGGGTGGGTTATCCTTGAACATCTCTGAAATATGCCAACCACTCCATTAACCCCCGCATAACCACTTGTTATTAAAGTACAATGCTCACACTGTCCTTAGTAATATATTATTTAATTACACAATATCACCACCATTTAAAACTTTTTACAGCAAAATAAACACCAAGGACAGTCATCCTGTGACTCCCCATGTGTTTAAATGTAACATGTACGCGGTATTTACTATTTAACCCCTTAAGGACCAAACTTCTGGAATAAAAGAGAATCATGACATGTCACATATGTTATGTGTCCTTAAGGGGTTAAGGGGTTAAAGTGAATTTTCAATTAACCCATACAGGACTCATGAAGGAAATATTCCGTCATGATTCCCCTTTCGTTCTGTGTCCGTATTAACAGCTAAAGTAGTTGAACTGTTAAGCCATTTCGGCTATTTTTTTTGTCTTAACTTTCGAATTCACTTTGAATTCCTGACAATGCTCACATTTTATTGTTTGTTATCTAGCTAAGAATAATGGGAGTTGCAGTTCCCCTAGTTAACTCGACTTATTTTAGAGCAAGTGCAAAGAATCAAATACTGCATGCAACTTTCTCAATGACAGTCAACACTTTATTTACCATGAATCTGGCAGACACCCCACTTATTTTCCAAAGTTTTTTCGCTGTTTCAAAACTTACTTAGAATTGTACAGCGCTGCAGAATGTGTTGGCGCTTTATAAATGCCAGTAATAAATAAATAAATAACAGCATCAAAACCACTCGAGGGGACTCTGTAAGCACCAAAACCACTTCATGTTAATGTAGTGGTTATGGTGAATATATCCTGTTCGTTTTTTTCAGACGATGAAAAATATTGCCATTTCTGGGAAATGGCAATGTTTACACTTAAGACTGACGGAGCTGGATTACAGGTGAGTTATAGTTTGTGTGGCTTTTCTTTTTCATTTTTTTAATTGCAAAAAGGGTGGCCTCAATCCAACGCAATGAAGGTTCAAACCAAATATATGTATTTAAACCTTTAGAGGTTTAAACAAATTAGCATTGACTGAACACATACAGGCTTACTTTAAATTGTAGCTAATTTAAAAACCCAAAACTAAGATGAAATACATGATTTGGGAAACATTCGCCAAGTCTGCTTAGTTCACATTCCGGCTATGTTAGACGCAATTTTACCATTTGGATAATCCTGATAGCAATACTGCAAGAATTTAAAATCCCGTCTCCAATTTCAGTTTCATCACAAACCGTTACCAGACCGTTACCCTAACGTAAATTTCACAACTTTTTAAATAAAGTTTTGTCGTTTTTTTTTTCCCTAAAACACATTTTTGCCACTATTTGTAGC
Organism: Pelobates fuscus; assembly: GCF_036172605.1. Taxonomy (NCBI): domain Eukaryota; kingdom Metazoa; phylum Chordata; class Amphibia; order Anura; family Pelobatidae; genus Pelobates; species Pelobates fuscus. Next base: position 288,278,603 of record NC_086322.1, read on the forward strand.
TTTATAAGACGCCACAAAACGCCTCCTTCCACGTTACCGACTGTTGTTATCCAACCAAGATGCAGTCCCCGAACATTTTCCCGTCCTTACCCCGCCTCGTGTCACTGTGGAAAAAGGACACAGTTTAGCAGTTGACATAGTGGTTTGGCCTGTACTGAGAAGTGGGCCTAAGATGTCATCAAAAATGCTACAAGACAGGTGCCAGTCTTTTTGTTGTTGACAGGAGATATATAATGGAGAGGATGTTGCCTTGTTAAACTTGGAGGAAATGTCTCCACCGACACAGAACTTTTATCACCGTTTTGGGTAAATCCCCTATTGTGAACTTGAAATGAAGCCTGTCTCCCATTCATTAATATAAGATAGCAAAAGAATACAAACATTCTAAAAGTTCTCAAACTTCCTATTTTTTTATTTATTTTTTTAATCCAGATATAAAAAAAAAAATCTAATTTTGACAATTCGGAATTGTCTTTGCGAGAATGGCTGGTATTACATAGCCATTAGGACAGGGAATATTTTTACACATAGTCCTCTTTTTTTGCTGCTGTTCTGGCCTTTCCGAATTTTGTGAAAATATGGAAATTCAGCTGAACCGAAAAGCTGACTAAACGAAATTCTGTCGAGCAGAAGAAAAAATCCACTTCTAGAAAAAAGCTTTTTGTCACTTTCTCCAAACTTTGGAAAGGTATTATTACATCAAAAAGAGAAACACTGCTCTCTCCCATCTTCAATAAAAAAAAATAGACATTTACCAAACAAGCACCGATAGGCCGCTGCGATAGGTTATGGAAAGGCTATCAGGAAAGATTAGTATTTTAGGGTAAGGGCAGTTAATGGGATATAAGCTCTATAGGGCCGGTAGATATATATGAGTAGTGAGCACAGTAGGGGATGGACAGAATGTAGATGTGAGAAGAGGGGTGAGCGAGTATTACAGGGTGTAAATGTGTAATCATGTGTGATGGTTAACCCTTAGCAATGTAGCTGTATGCTGAACACCACTGAAAACGCAGCCTAGAACACATTACCAATGTTTAGCTATCTCTGGTACAGCCTATACAGGACTAATTAACTTGGAGTGACATCCTCGCAGTCTCGCAGGAATGAGTCATCTATCAGGAGTGGGCAACGTGTGATAAATGAGCAAACATTGAGCAGACCGAGAAAGCAGATAATTCATGCTCTCCAGGAGACATATTTCATGCACGTCTGCTGCATCCTCCATACAGCTCCAGACGTAATTTTCCACCAAAAAAAACAATATCTCTCAACAGTCTGTACATTGTATCGAGCAACCAAAGGATTGAAAAGAACAAGATGGCGCATGGTTTGAAGGTGGTGGGTTGAAGATTGAGAAGTCATGTTAGGAAACACTATGTAAAAAGGATTGTAGATACCTGCAACAGCTGTTCCATGGAATTAGTCTTGCCTCGGGGAACTAAACATATTTATGAATGCATAGAATGTGTGTTCAACTAAATTAAACAAGTCTAGATCATCTTGAGATAATAAGGGTTATTTACTAAAGGGAGAATTGTTTGGCAGAGATGGATGACCCATAAGTCGGAAGAGGCAGAAACATAGGGCTCAGGCTCAGACAGGGGGCTCCATGTGTGGCTGTGAGGGGTTATCGAAAGATCTCCTTGTTCGTCCCTATGACCCCTCACCTCCTTGAAGGAGCTTCGTGGTCTATACCAATATTAGGTGCAGACCAGTTTAAGAGCTCCGGTGGGGCCCCACAGCACTTTTCAATGACTCAGAGAACCGCAGCCAGAACTCTGAGTCAGTGACCTATGGGAGGCCCTAAAAGTTGTCTGCACTCAATATTGGTGCAGATCACAATGCTCCCTCCCTGAAAAATCAGGGATCCTTCAAAGAATGGCCACCACTGGCCAAAAAGGGATAATACCCCCTACTTGCCAAAAGATAAGCAGGAGGGGTGCAAAAGATAAACTTCCCTTACCTAACACACTCAGACACACACACACCACTCAGACACACAACGTTGGTTCAGACTCTACTGTTATCTGACCAACAACTGCTCAACCTTACTTTCCTGCTGCTGTAATAGTGCTGTGTTGAGCAGCGGTTGATCAGGTCCAGAGGAGGCGGGCTGAAAGCTAGCTGGATAGGAGGCATGTGAGGGGGTGGTGAGTGTAGGTGTCACAAGTGGGGGTGTCACTTAGGTTAGAGGTAGGGTGGGGTCATATAAAGAGCAGTCATTTTGTCCCCTTACCTCAGCCATCTTAGAAATAACAGCTGGTAACATCTTCCTTTCCTTGCTGCCTGTTGCCACTGCTTGTCTCACGGCCAGGGCTTATGGATATTGACTCCATCTTAGCTGCCCTCCGGGCTGAGGCCCTTCAGGATGGTGGCCGGCACCTGCAGTGCTAGCTGGCACGGCTGCAGGGTGCTGCTGTTGTGGCTGCTCCCTCTTCCAGCAGCCACGGTGCCCAGCGGCATCGTGCGCGCCCCCCTACCTCGTATAGCCCCTCACGGGAGGGTCGGGTGAGGGGCAGGAGCAGGAGCCCTGTTGCTGGCCCGCACGCCAGGTCCCCCTGCGGCCGCGGCTGGCGCTGCATCACGCGCTCCCAGCACCTGTGTATGTGTGTAGTGTAAAAGAGAGGGTTTGTGGGGTAGGATAGGGACTGAGAGGGGAACAGCTCTTTATTTTGTCTTTTTTATTTATTTTATTTTTTTAAATTCATAGTGCTCTCCCCTCCGGTCAATTATTGATTTCTCCTTCCCTTCTGTCCCTCCATGTTCTCCCCTTCTGTCCCTTAGTGCTCTCCCTTGGCCCCTTGTCCTTCTGCAGTCCCCCCTTGGTGGTCTTCTCACTCCCCCCTCCCCCTTAATGGTCCTCCCTCTCCCAAACCCCTTAGTACACCTTCCCTTACTCCCCCCACTGCCTTAGTGGTAATCTCCCCCCCCTTAGTGGTCCTTACCCTCCTCCCCTCTCCTTAGTAATCCTCCCTCCTTACCCCCCTTTGGTGGTCCTTCCCCCCCTTCGTGGTCCTCCCTCTCCCAAACCCCTAGTGGACCTCCCCTCCTCCTCCCTCAGTGGTCCTTACCTCCCCACCCACGTTCCCCCTGTGTTCCTTCACCCCCCTCCCCCAGTGGTCCTGACTCACCCCTCCCCTAGTGGTCCTTACCCTCCCCTCCCCTAGTGGTCCTTACTTCCCCCTCCCCTCCCCTAGTGTTCCTTGCTCCCCCCTCCCCTCCCCTACTGGGCCTTACCCCCCTCCCTCCCCTAGTGGTCCTTATCTCCCCCTCCCTCCCCTAGAGGTCCTTATCTCCCCCCTCCCTCCCCTAGAGGTCCTTATCTCCCCCCTCCCTCCCCTAGTGGTCCTTATCTCCCCCCCTCCCTCCCCTAGTGGTCCTTATCTCCCCCCTCCCTCCCCTAGTGGTCCTTATCCCCCCCTCCCTCCCTCCCCTAGTGGTCCTTATCCCCCCTCCCTCCCCTAGTGGTCCTTATCCCCCCTCCCATAGTGGTCCTTATCCCCCCTCCCTCCCATAGTGGTCCTTATCCCCCCTCCCTCCCATAGTGGTCCTTATCCCCCCTCCCTCCCCTAGTGGTCCTTATCCCCCCTCCTCCCTCCCCTAGTGGTCCTTATCCACCCTCCTCCCTCCCCTAGTGGTCCTTATCCCCCCTCCTCCCTCCCCCTTATGCCCCCCTCCCTCCCATAGTGGTCCTTATCCCCCCTCCCTCCCCTAGTGGTCCTTATACCCCCCTCCTTAGTGGTCCTTATACCCCCCTCCCTCCCATAGTGGTCCTTATGCCCCCCTCCCTCCCCTAGTGGTCCTTATGCCCCCCTCCCTCCCCTAGTGGTCCTTATGCCCCCCTCCCTCCCCTAGTGGTCCTTATCCCCCCTCCCTCCCCTAGTGGTCCTTATCCCCCCCCTCCCTCCCATAGTGGTCCTTATCCCCCCTCCCCTAGTGGTCCTTATCCCCCCCTCCCTCCCATAGTGGTCCTTATCCCCCCCTCCCCTAGTGGTCCTTATCCCCCCTCCCATAGTGGTCCTTATCCCACCCTCCCCTAGTGGTCCTTATCCCCCCTCCTCCCTCCCCTAGTGGTCCTTATCCACCCTCCTCCCTCCCCTAGTGGTCCTTATCCCCCCTCCTCCCTCCCCCTTATGCCCCCCTCCCTCCCATAGTGGTCCTTATCCCCCCCTCCCTCCCATAGTGGTCCTTATCCCCCCTCCCTCCCCTAGTGGTCCTTATACCCCCCTCCCTCCCCTAGTGGTCCTTATACCCCCCTCCCTCCCATAGTGGTCCTTATGCCCCCCTCCCTCCCCTAGTGGTCCTTATGCCCCCCTCCCTCCCCTAGTGGTCCTTATGCCCCCCTCCCTCCCCTAGTGGTCCTTATGCCCCCCTCCCTCCCCTAGTGGTCCTTATGCCCCCCTCCCTCCCCTAGTGGTCCTTATCCCCCTCCCTCCCCTAGTGGTCCTTATCCCCCCCTCCCTCCCATAGTGGTCCTTATCCCCCCCTCCCTCCCATAGTGGTCCTTATCCCCCCTCCCCTAGTGGTCCTTATCCCCCCCTCCCTCCCATAGTGGTCCTTATCCCCCCCTCCCTCCCCTAGTGGTCCTTATCCCCCCCTCCCTCCCCTAGTGGTTCTTACCCTCCCCTCCTGCCCATGTAGCGTGGCCGGGAGGCGCGGAACGCGGGACAGGAACCTCTGTTTCCTGTACCCGGCCGCCGGCGGAATGACAGGAAGCGCTCTTCCAGCAGCCACGGTGCCCAGCGGCATCGTGCGTGCCCCCCTACCTCGTATAGCCCCTCACGGGAGGGTCGGTGAGGGGCAGGAGCAGGAGCCCTGTTGCTGGCCCGCACGCCAGGTCCCCCTGCGGCCGCGGCTGGCGCTGCATCACGCGCTCCCAGCACCTGTGTATGTGTGTAGTGTAAAAGAGAGGGTTTGTGGGGTAGGATAGGGACTGAGAGGGGAACAGCTCTTTATTTTGTCTTTTATTTATTTTATTTTTTTAAATTCATAGTGCTCTCCCCTCCGGTCAATTATTGATTTCCCCTTCCCTTCTGTCCCTCCATGTTCTCCCCTTCTGTCCCTTAGTGCTCTCCCTTGGCCCCTTGTCCTTCTGCAGTCCCCCCTTGGTGGTCTTCTCACTCCCCCCTCCCCCTTAATGGTCCTCCCTCTCCCAAACCCCTTAGTACACCTTCCCTTACTCCCCCCACCCCCTTAGTGGTAATCTCCCCCCCCTTAGTGGTCCTTACCCTCCTCCCCTCTCCTTAGTAATCCTCCCTCCTTGCCCCCCTTTGGTGGTCCTTCCCCCCCTTCGTGGTCCTCCCTCTCCCAAACCCCTAGTGGACCTCCCCTCCTCCTCCCTCAGTGGTCCTTACCTCCCCACCCACGTTCCCCCTGTGTTCCTTCACCCCCCTCCCCCAGTGGTCCTGACTCACCCCTCCCCTAGTGGTCCTTACCCTCCCCTCCCCTAGTGGTCCTTACTTCCCCCTCCCCTCCCCTACTGGGCCTTACCCCCCTCCCTCCCCTAGTGGTCCTTATCTCCCCCTCCCTCCCCTAGAGGTCCTTATCTCCCCCCCTCCCTCCCCTAGTGGTCCTTATCTCCCCCCTCCCTCCCCTAGTGGTCCTTATCCCCCCCTCCCTCCCTCCCCTAGTGGTCCTTATCCCCCCTCCCTCCCCTAGTGGTCCTTATCCCCCCTCCCATAGTGGTCCTTATCCCCCCCTCCCTCCCATAGTGGTCCTTATCCCCCCTCCCTCCCATAGTGGTCCTTATCCCCCCCTCCCTCCCATAGTGGTCCTTATCCCCCCTCCCCTAGTGGTCCTTATCCCCCCTCCTCCCTCCCCTAGTGGTCCTTATCCACCCTCCTCCCTCCCCTAGTGGTCCTTATCCCCCCCTCCTCCCTCCCCCTTATGCCCCCCTCCCTCCCATAGTGGTCCTTATCCCCCCCTCCCTCCCATAGTGGTCCTTATCCCCCCTCCCTCCCCTAGTGGTCCTTATACCCCCCTCCCTCCCCTAGTGGTCCTTATACCCCCCTCCCTTAGTGGTCCTTATATCCCCCTCCCTCCCATAGTGGTCCTTATGCCCCCCTCCCTCCCCTAGTGGTCCTTATGCCCCCCTCCCTCCCCTAGTGGTCCTTATGCCCCCCTCCCTCCCCTAGTGGTCCTTATCCCCCCTCCCTCCCCTAGTGGTCCTTATCCCCCCCTCCCTCCCATAGTGGTCCTTATCCCCCCTCCCCTAGTGGTCCTTATCCCCCCCTCCCTCCCCTAGTGGTCCTTATCCCCCCTCCCATAGTGGTCCTTATCCCCCCCTCCCCTAGTGGTCCTTATCCCCCCTCCTCCCTCCCCTAGTGGTCCTTATCCACCCTCCTCCCTCCCCTAGTGGTCCTTATCCCCCCTCCTCCCTCCCCCTTATGCCCCCCTCCCTCCCATAGTGGTCCTTATCCCCCCCTCCCTCCCATAGTGGTCCTTATACCCCCCTCCCTCCCCTAGTGGTCCTTATACCCCCCTCCCTCCCCTAGTGGTCCTTATACCCCCCTCCCTCCCATAGTGGTCCTTATGCCCCCCTCCCTCCCCTAGTGGTCCTTATGCCCCCCTCCCTCCCCTAGTGGTCCTTATCCCCCCCTCCCTCCCATAGTGGTCCTTATCCCCCCCTCCCTCCCATAGTGGTCCTTATCCCCCCCTCCCATAGTGGTCCTTATCCCCCCTCCCTCCCATAGTGGTCCTTATCCCCCCCTCCCCTAGTGGTCCTTATCCCCCCCTCCCTCCCCTAGTGGTTCTTACCCTCCCCTCCTGCCCATGTAGCGTGGCCGGGCGGCGCGGAACGCGGGACAGGAACCTCTGTTTCCTGTACCCGGCCGCCGGCGGAATGACAGGAAGCGCTCACTGAGTGAGCACTGAGTGAGCACTTCCTGTCATTCCGCCGGCGGCCCGGTACAGGAAACAGAGGTTCCTCTACTGCGTTCCGCGCCGCCCGGCCACGCTACATGGAGAGACTGGCAGGAGGGAGCGCTCTGCGCTTCCCTCCTGCTGGTCACTGAAACCGGGCCGCCCTCCATGCAGCAGTGCTGCGCCGCCTGAGGCTTGTAAAAGCGCTCAGGCGGCGCAGCATGATGAGGCGCAGCGGGGACAGGGATCCGGCGCCCCCTGCTAAGTTGCGCCCTAGGCGGCTGCCTAGGTCGCCTTACAGGTGGCGCCGGCCATGGTACTACCTCAGATCTGTTACTCCGCTCCGGAAGCTTGTTTGTTTCTAGTTGCCTTCACTTTTGCCTTTTTTGGGGCCCTCCGGATCGGGGACCTAGTGAGCCCAATCAGGGGGACCCCAGGAGGACTGTTGTTTCACAATGTGTTCCTCGTAAGTGGTGCAGTACGTTTTTTGTTGCGACGGTCCAAGACTGCCGTTCTGGGAAAGGGAGCATGGGTTACCCTCCGCGCCATCCCTAATTCGTCTGTTTGCCCTGTCTCGGCGTACCAGTCCTACTGCTCTATACGCCCGACTTCAGTGGGCGCGCTGTTGATTCACGAGGATGGTGCCTACCTGTCTCGTTTTCAGTTCCTTGGGGTATTCCGGTTGGCGCTTGACCTGCTGGGAATCCCGAGCAAAAGATTTTGGGGGTCATTCCTTCCGGATTGGGGGTGCAACGGAAGCATCTCGGCTAGGTTTCTCTGATCAAGAGATCCAGAGGATTTGTAGGTGGGAATCTGGGAGGTTTCGGTCTTATGTACGGCCTACACGTCTGATAGGTCCCCCCTTGTGTTTTCTCCGCAGAGACCAGCCGACGGATCTGGCTGATCGGGCATTCATATATCTACTGGGCCCACCTGCGGGCAGTGGTACGCCCGGGTGGGACACATCTCGGAATTCCTCGGGAGCTGGCTGAGGTCCGATGGTTCGGGTCCTGGGGCATGCGATGGGGCCAGCTCTTGCCGGAGGTTGTACAGCTGGCTACCTTTTTGGGGGCCCCTGATGTATTGGTAGTACATCTGGTGGGCAATTATCTGGGGGCGCTGCCCGCGTGGGGTCTTGGAGAACTGATTAGGCGTGATTTATCATGCTTGCGAGTCCTGTTCCCGCAGCTTTGCTTGGTTTGGTCAGGGATAGTGTCCAGGAACTATTGGGGGCGCGCGCGGGATCAGGGGGCTATTGAGCGCTGCAGGGTTAAGATCAACAAAAGGGTGTCCAAATTTGTGCTCGGAGTCGGAGGTGTCACGGTGCGACACCGAATATTCGAGCGGGAGGCAGCGATCTATTTTTGCCCGGACGGGGTCCATCTGACCGACGTGGGGTTAGATTTATTTAATTTAGCGCTGCAGGATGCTTGAACAGGCCATGGCGTTGGTTGGGAGTCGCGCCCGCTGATTTAGGCTTAAATGCAGCAGGCGCTAGTGGCGGGTATGGTCCTTGCCGAACCAGTTGGGAAACGGAGTACACTGGAAGAAGGAATGCTGGGTCTGGTCCCTCCCCTAACCTCGGAAAATGTGTTGGTAATTGGACGTGCCCCCCGTGCCAGGAAAGGCGGCCAGGGGTTGGTATGGGGAATTGGAAGGCCAAGGTGAAGGCCAGTTATCTCGGACGAGGGGGGAGGGCAGGTACCCTGGAAGGGGGTACTCTAGAGTTGTTATGGTCCGGTTGGCAAGGACGAGTTTGAGTTATGTCTTACTCATATTAAGGATAGTTAAATATTGGTTTATATATATTTATATATATTTATGCTTGTTATTTAGAAATAAAGCTGTGGCCTGTTTATACCACATTTACGTTTCTTGGTCTTAATTGGTGGAGGATGGAGGGGAGTGGGTTTGTGGGTATATTGGGTCGCACCACACAATAACCACTACCTGCACACAAGATAACAGTTGAGTCTGACCCAAAATGGCTGCTCAGTTAGATAACAAATGAAATTATCTCAAAAACATCAATATTCATTATTTAAAAAAAAAATATCATTAGCTTTCTGTAAATGTAATAAACTTTGTAAAAAAAAAAAAAAAGAGAAGTAAAACTTTGATGACGGTTGTCCTTTAAATATAAAATTCAATTTGAATTTCCTTCATTATGGAAAGGTATGATGGGTTTACCCTTAAATGCCAACATAACCTATTTAAAATATAAAATATATTTTAATTCTCACTCTCCGTAAAAAAATATTGCCCCAGCACATACCTGACCAAGTGCCCAATAAACTCCACCCAGATATGGGTTCAAAAACGAACCTCAGCAGACACCTGAACTACGGACATCACGGAAAAAAAATAATCAATACTGCTTTATTTAAATTAATAATCATTGTTAAATAATGTAGAAAATGTTTCTTTTTAACACACAGTTACGTTTATCCACTTAACCTTAAATGGTGGAGAATTGCCAAGGCAACCACATATTTTTCTGACAAAATAGCTAAGCAGAAAAAAAAAATAGATGAAAATAGATACTTAAATTGAACTGTTTGTTTGTCAATTTCATCTTTTGCTTTGGAGTGAATGTGCAAATCCCCTTGTCGGTTATCCAGAATATATTGCATAAACACCACGTTGTAAACATCATAGCCTACGAAACACATTCTGGATAAATACAAGAAGTAATTGCTTTAAAGCAAAAATAAGTTGCGATGAAACTAGGGACTGTCCTTGGAACTCTAGGCCTGTGCGCAGGTACTAGAATGTAGCAGAAAGAGTTTTCATGAGACCAAGCACACTGAGCGTGTGTCCTCATATCCATCTAGATAATTCAGAATGTCCCTGGTGAATTTAAGTATTTATATATTCAAGTTAAATATACACAGAGCAGATGCTGCCTTCTTATGGAGCCTACAGTCGATGCTCTAAGGAAATATAAATGAATTTCAGAGCTTGGAAAATATTTCTTATAATCAAGAACTCTACATACCTTAATCTGTGGCCTCAAAGGCTATGTTAATTATAAATAGCTTGTCTTCGTTTTAACCTTAACCTGTGAGCCTATTTGGGTAGAGCCTTTTACCATTTGCATAGTAGATCTCGAAAGCCAATTTCACGTAATGCTATTAGGTTAGTATTTATGCGCCGTTTAGTTGGTATACCCATGCTAATATTAGATTGAAAGCTTCTGATCCAATGTGGATCAGGGTAATAAAGTCGAAAAAGGTATCAGTGCTTGAGTCAGGAGGTCATATGTTCTGCTGTCAAAGTGTCACAATCTATTCAAATATACAAAGAGAATTCATCTGATATCATCAGATGGTGAGAACCCTGGAAAATGGATTTTGACAGTAGACGAGTTAATTAGTCCGTTTAGTCTGTGTGTTTCATCTGTCCATTTCCTGTCTGGAGTACAGGCTTTAATCTTGATACTTGGATGTATTTACTAAACCAGGATTTGTCGAGAACTGACAAGGGAATATAAGCCAAACTAGAAAAAGAAATTGCTAAATTGCAGCGTTTTTTTTGTTAAATTCTCCACAATTCCCAGTTCAATGGGTAACCCAACAGTATCTAAATTTAAAAAAAAAAATTTATTTTACATTCTATTACACGATATTGTTCTTAACATGACACTATAGGTATCATCTCATTAAAGTGGTTATAGTGTTTGGAGTCACATGGCGCAGTCCTTCCATTTTAGTGTTTTAATACTAAACCAGAGTATCCGGCAGCTCATTCCCTCTGTGCTTATTCATCTAGCAGCAATGGGTACCTCTTATTTACACAGACTGATTTCTAATTACATTTATTGTAGTTTAAAGACACATTACTGGGAGTATTATTGTCGTAGAGCTCTGTTAAACACTCTGACACATTACTGGGAGTATTATTGCTGTGGAGCTCTGTTATACACTCAGACACATTACTGGGAGTATTATTGCTGTGGAGCTCTGTTATACACTCAGACACATTACTGGGAGTATTATTGCTGGGGAGCTCTGTTATACACTCAGACACATTACTGGCAGTATTATTGCTGTGGAGCTCTGTTATACATATTTAGACACATTACTGGGAGTATTATTGCTGTGGAGCTCTGTTATACACTTAGACACCTTACTGGGAGTATTATTGCTGTGTAGCTCTGTTATACACTCAGACACATTACTGGGAGTATTATTGCTGTGTAGCTCTGTTATACACTCAGACACATTACTGGGAGTATTATTGCTGTGGAGCTCTGTTATACACTTAGACACCTTACTGGGAGTATTATTGCTTTGGAGCTCTGTTATACACTCAGATACATTACTGTGAGTATTATTGCTGTGGAGCTCTGATATACACTCAGAGACATTACTGGGAGTATTATTGCTGTGGAGCTCTTTTATACACTCAGACACATTACTGGGAGTATTTTTGCTGCGGAGCTCTGTCATACACTCAGACACATTACTGGGAGTATTATTGCTGTGGAGCTCTGTTATACACTCAGAAACATTACTGGGAGTATTATTGCTGTGGAGCTCTGTTATACACTCAGATACACCAATAGTAGGGAGATTATATAAAAGGTGGACGTTTGGATAGAAAACAAGGGATGGGAAATAGGGACTTTCCCTCCTAAATAGGGACACTTGGCAGGTATCTGGGCAGCCGTGATTGGCTGGGAGTGTCATCTGACCTCTTTCAGCCTATTACAGTGCCATTGCAAATATATACAGGGAAGTGTGTGATCTTTGCATTAGTCGTATCTCCAGTGTAACCGTGGCTATGGGAAGCCATGGAGCCTTATTCAGTGCTAAACGGCTCAAATATGATTTAACGCTGAATCAAAGGACAGCACCCAGGGGACTGCAGTCACTAAAAACAATTCAATCAGATGAAATTACTATATTGCCTACAGTGTCCCTTTACGTTTAATTTTCTCCACCCTTGGGTGGTTATTTCGACCTACCTACCCTCTTTTTTTTTGTTTACAGAAATGTTGTTCATTAGTCATTACATCAGCTTGGATGTAGATGGAATCAGGGAACACGATTCTTCTTGCCTCTACCTACAATATTCCAACATCACATCATACAATGATTATATCACAAATTATCCCATCAGAATTGGTACCATGTTACCCTTGGAATGTAAACACCTTGTGAATGGGCTTCATTTGAAATGCCGCATTATAAATATGGCATATCATTTTGGTCCGATCTCTTGTCTTAGATAAGTAGAATGTAAGCTCTGTGGGTTTTAATGCTACATTATGTCTCCATCTAGTGGCTCCATTTAGCATTGTTACTGTAATTTCACAATTAAGTTGTTAACAACATACAATGTAGTATTAATTCCCTGTTGGACGGAGGGCCATGTTTTTGTTTTTTACGCTTTCTTAAGGTCACCAAGTAATTATTACATTGATCGGAAATGTGTTTTTTTTCCATGACTAACATCATTCACATTCCCACCACTGTTACCTCAGCCTTACATTACATATGTGACACATTACACGCTAACCACAAATAGAACGTGTGACACATTACACGCTAACTACAAATAGAATACGTGACACATTACACAATAAATACAAATGGAACGTGTGAGACATTTTACACTAACTACAAAAACGCCTCGAGCAGTCGATTGTATGCTCACAAAATATTTCACAGCCATTTCACGTATGAAACTAATTTCCTCCCGTGTCTAACCGGGTTTGAGGAGAGGCAATATCTCCGCACACTGTTTGACAAATAAAAATCAAACATTTGCCAACGTTTATTTATCAGTTGTCTATTTTTAGAAGACCATTTTTTTTTTTTCTTCACAAGTCACAAGATCGGAATTTAATATATCGGCACAAAAAACATCATCTGCAATAGTGACAGCTCCGTAGTGATGGAACGGGGATTCTCCGGACCTTTTTTCGGAAAATAATTGCGAACAGTGTCACTCGATCCATTAAGTGAAATAGATCTTTTATTTTGTAAAAATGTCAGATACTGTCGGCTAGTCTGACACAACTAGAAATCCCGTAACGGTTTTGGGGGTGACAGCACGCTGGTCTTTTTTTGTGATACCATCTCACAACTTCTAGCAAATAACAGTTATATCTAATAGTGAAAAAACCCAGCCCTTCTCTTTAAGGGGTGCAATTTAACCCCTTAAGGAGCAAACTTCTGGATTAAAAGGGAATCATGACATGTCACACATGGCATGTGTCCTTAACCCCTTAAGGACACATGACATGTGTGACATGTCATGATTCCCTTTTATTCCAGAAGTTTGGTCCTTAAGGGGTTAAGGGGTTAAATAAATCTTCCACCACCAATTAAATGGGTAAACTCATGTCAGTGTCATTTAACAGGGGAGAATGAAGACATGAAACGTAACATTAAAGTATATATTTCCAGGAAATGTATCGTTTTTACAACAATTAGCTGAAGGGAGCCCAAATGATGTTCTTAAAGGAACACTCCACACAAATACAGCATTCAAGCTTGCGGAAGCAATTTATGTGTCTGGAGTCTGTAATATTGTAACAGTTTATAAAAGTGCAGCATTCAATAGAAAACAGCATTTTTTTTTATAACTGGGGGGCAGAAACACCGGGATACTACGATATAAAGTGCAAATTTTAAAATAAACTTTATTTGGGCATTGGTCCCATTACAAATAACGATGTTTCGGCTTTCGGGCCTTAGTCGTGTACGCAAACATAATGTGATGGCAACGTTAGAGAAATTTACTCATATACCCAGGTAGCCAGGTTTCCCCATCTCAATGATCTGTATTAGAGAAGCACAGAAAAGCCATGATCGCATGCGCATGTGCGTGCTCGGCACCATCACAGAGGCTTCTTAAGGAGTTTAAATATGTATAATTCCCAGCACAGACAGAAAGTGGGGAGGTCTTCCAAAGGCTTTTGCCATTTTTTTTTTATTTATTTATTTTTTTTCGGTATACCTTCAAGGAAAAGAAAACATGGAGACAAAAAAAAACCTGCATTTTTTTCTTTAGGGTTATATCTACTAAATTGTAAAAAAAAAAAAAAAAAAAGTAATAAATACTCGGATTACCAATGGAGTGTTCCTTTAATGGACCTTTGAGTGGGATGCTCTTGCATAGCTGTCCATGGTGCTGAAAGGTGTCCCTGTAGCCTGACAAGTGTTAACATTGCCACAAGCAGGAATGTTGATATTTTTAAGAGAGCACTGATAGAGCACCCCCAAATTAGAAGGTTGCCAACACACTCTTACTTTCCTTACCGACTAATCGATATAAAATAGATCTGATATATCTTTCCTATCGCTCTTTCTGTATGTACCCATTAGAGGGCAGCACCTTCATAATGTTAATTTATATCAATCATCTCACCACTCTCTCCATTCTACACCATTAGTACCCCATCAAACCATACATTTCTATCCCTACGTGGAGTTTAATTAAATCTGAATTTGCCCAAAGTGTACTCCACAATACCATTCTACTCTATGAACTCAGAATGTACATTGATAACATTGATTCTTTCACAAGTGAAAAACTCTACCCCAAATGTATTAAACTCTTCCTAGATACTTGCACTACCTTCATGTCTTGAATTCTGCCTGTAAACCCGCACCCTAATCCACTTTCATTAAACTTTGACGTCCATCTACCCCAGTTCAGTATAACAATTCCTATACACCCTCAACTTACCACAGTTCATTTCTACTTTCTTTATCTGAAATACCAGAGTTAGCAACATTCTGTACTGTCACTAAGCACCTCTGCCCAGTGACCACCGGCAGTTCCTTTCTCTCTTTTTCCTGTCTGACATACTTTGTGCCACATTGCCTCTTTCAGGAGACACAGGCCGCCGCCTTTCACAGTTCCGTGCTGGGAACATAAAAGCCTCTATTTTCTAGTTCCTACAGTTTCAGTCCTGCATCAGTGCTTAGTAACAAGAGTCAACTTCAGCCCCGTTAAGCTGGTTTCCAAGTGACCTTTAAATGCCTCGGTGTCACTTTGCTAAATGTCTGTGTCTTCCGAGAGAGCACTGTCACTGAGCGATAAGACAGAGGCCACCTCTTCTGGTCTTTAGAATGCAATGTAAAGAAGGAAAATGAATAAGTGACATGAAAGCATTATTAAATGCTGCACCATAATCCTAGCCCAATAAGACAAGGTTTTTTTGTTTTATTAATAAGTTATTTAAGACTCTCCTCTAGGAGCCCAATACACTGTAGGTGGTCCTTGCTCACACCCCAGCGTATGACATATGCTGCAATATATAAACTGTTACTTCTCAAATGAAGTAATTGACATGGCCAAAGTCATGTGGTTTTAGCACTTGAGGAAAAAATATGTTTTGGATCTGCAATCAGCACAACAGCTACAAATCCCCTCCCCTCACCCCCCCTCCAACTTTCTGTGGCTGTCCAATCACAGACTTCCCAATGCAGCTCAATGAGAAAACTTTGCAAGAGAGGAGCGCTGAGAAACTGCCTGCTTTTTGAGTTCAGCTCCAACCAGGAAGTTATAGGACTGGTTGTCTGATTGACAGCCCCGGGGGAGGCGACGTGTAACAAGCTTAATTTATAAAAGTGTCCATTTTTTACTTAAGTATGCACTTTTTGTAAAATGAAAAAAGAGGACATACTCTTCACACATAAAACACTTCAGCAAACTATGTACTTTTAGTGTGTGGATTGTTCCTTTAACCTACCTGTATACATTTAATAAATGTTTTCATTGTCTCCTGGTACTGAGGGTATGTTGTATTATACACTTTATATATAGCCTGGTATTGTTATGGAGGTTTTATAATACAGAATTCATGATAAAAATGTAATTATTTCTACAATAGTCTCAATTACCTATAAAAATGGTCTCCCCCATTGTAATATAAATGGTATGGCCCAGAAGAAACTTAGTGGCAGACAGTCTTCTCCTGTTTGTTGATTAATGGACAAACAAATTATATAGTAAAGGTAACAGTTCTCAGTATAAAGAATAAACCGGATTTATCAAAGTGTCGTGTTCTAAAAACTATTGCAAAGAAGTAAAAAGAGAATGTGAATTGGCTTCTACTGGTTTTCAAGGCGATTCCCACAGTTTTATTACTTTGCCCCAAATTTCAGAACGGAACACTCGGGTAAGTCTCTCCCCTTGAAACCAAAAATGAAGGATTTAACTTTTAATTAACCTTTAACCTCTAAACTTAGGGCAGAGAATTTAAAAAGTGTTCTCAAGTGTATTCCCCACCACAGTGCCAATGATAATTATATGCGGCAGGTCGTTATCACATTAGCTAATTATTGCTTTATTAATATATAATTGATAGGAAGAACTCCCCCTTTTTTCCAAGCTTTATCCAATGGGCCCTGAAGGCTTTGTAAAAAGACATTTCAAACCCTTCAGTTTTACACATAGATCAGATGTCCAATACATTACTCACCATTTTAGCTACATTTTGGAGTTGCCCCGAGGGCCACTATATTTGAAAAGGTCACGGACATTAATTTTCACCTACAAAAAATATATTGTTCTATTTAGAGACAGCTTCAAACATGGTTCATTTGTTTTATGGTTGAATGTAAATGGTAAAGTCGCCTCGGGGTAAGAGACGTATTTATTCTGTTTATTGTACCAGAAAATCACCAGCAAATTGAGACATAATTAGATTCATGACTTTTAGGACTGAGAATTACATGCAGGTATATCGTTTGGAACACATCGATGCCCTTATGCCAGGACGGTGTTTAATTGGATACACACAGTGTTCCCACTGAAATCCATAAGGAGATCAGGATTGGCTACGAAAACTCAGCCTCTCCCGAGTCTCTTCAGGATACGGGGCTTAGCATCAAACAAATGTCGTTAAGAGATGAGCACACAAATATATATATGGCGTTCCATTGTATTTAGTTTTTAGTAGATTTATTACAGGATGCAATCGACCCCTCTAAATTAGATGTTTTAAATGCCCCTTTTTTTCTGTCAACCGGTCTTTTATTGAGATGTTAGCAAAGTACACAATGAAAACAGGATCAGATTAGTAACAGGACAAACACAGTTAATATACATTACTAGACAGTAAAAATTCAGAGTCAGAAAAGGCATTTCTTTTTTTTTGGTTTTTAAATGGTAGATAATATGAAGCCAGTTAGGTACAAACATCTAGACATAAAAAGACATTTAGACTTTCTGGCACTTTACTGCACTGCTCAGAGTCTAAATAAAAGGAAAACACAAAGGAAGATGACAAACAAAGGCTTGTAAATACAAGATAGTGGCATCAAGAGAAAGTTCAGTGTCAGCTGACAACCAGGCTCGGGAACCAATGGAGGTAGCCAAGACATGATGAAGACAGGTGCAAAGTTAGGTATTCCAGGCCGTAATGAAGGCTTGCATCTTGGAACCATGGACTTGGGAACTCACGGCTGAGTCAAAGTCCTTTCCTTTCAGGGATTGGCTGAAGCTCCAGGTGGTAGGCTGGGTCTTCGGTCTCAATGGTCGATGCTGCGGGAGTATATCTCGATCAGCTTTCAGCCAAGGTAGGCCACAGATGGGAGACACAGGTGCTTGTACGGAAGTATTGCCTGGAGGGGGCTTCATCACCCCTTGCCTTTCTCCTCCCCATTTGCTCTCTGTTCAAGCCGTTAATTTTGCCCAGAAATGTTTAAAAATCTCGTTGAGGCGCTGCATCGTTTGCTCAATCCTGCTCAGCCTGGTCTTCACAGACTGTGGAGGCTCACTTTCAGGAAATGAAGGCGCGTCCACTATTTAATGGGAGTCTGCTGGGGTCAGAATCAGCAGCTGTTTGCAGCTGGTAAAAGTATGTAGAGGAGTCCAGCGGGGACCGGGATAACCCCCACCGGTCCAAAGAGGGGAATCTAGGGAACCTACGAATCTAGATAAGGGGTCACACCACCAGCCAAAGAACCGAGAGAGCAACTGCCTCTCCACAGCTCAGACTCGTGCAGGCCAGAGGCCTCGATCGGACAATCCAAAGGTGGGGATACTCAAATAAGATATCTCCAGGTACAGTGATGTCCCCAGATCAAAAAGATGGCTATCTGCAGTCAGCAATATTAATAGTGCCTACTGGCAACTATTATTAAAGTTACCGAGACTCTAGTCTACTCTCTGTAGGATACCAAAACACTTATCAATCTCAGCCATACCTCATCCATTCAAAATTTAGGCTGAAGTAGCCAAAAAAGAATGTCAATCCAAAATCTATTTGAAAAAAAAAGAACATAAATTCAAAATGTTGGAAAATGCATTCCAGCAAAGAGTTAAACTGCTAGACATTCAGAAAAACAGTGCATTTCATAAAGCATGCTTGTCACACATTAGGATTAAGTGCGACCTGCTCGCCAGGAGGAGGTCAATTTTGCTTTTAGAGGGTGAACCCGCCACCCTGCGAGTTTATCAAGCAATTGTGAGAGACGTGCTGTGAATTCACAGCCTCCGCTATTCTCTGACATTTTTAATTCTGTTACTATTACTGTGAGACACAGAGTTTCACTTAAGACGCGAAAGGAACTGTGCTAACGTCGACTCCTAATTGGGGACAAGAAAATCGTCCCTACATACACTGGATATTAGTACGCTCATTAATGACGATACGCAGCATTCCAACTAGTCAAATATGGGTTTATTTAAACCGGTTTATGAGACATGAATTATACTGTTTCTGCTCACTTTGTACCTGCGTTCTTAATTGCTTCAAGAAACAAGAAGAAATTATATTTCTGTACACCCTCTCTTTTATTAGGGTCTCTGCTGTTCTTTGCAAAACCCCCATAGATGGTATGTACAGCGCTATGGAATCTGATGGCGCTATATAAATAATAATAAAATAACAATATGTCTGTATGTGTACAGGTTCTTGTTAAAACACTGGTTTTTCGTTATAGTAACCCTTGCTGTGCTGATCCAACCGCATTAGGGGAGGACGTGAGAGACATGGAGAGAGGGGCTGTGCCATCATTCAGAGTCAATATTGTCACTGTACCATGTACATACAACGGCAATGAAACACAGCTGGCCCTTGAACAGAAATGCAGCATTCATTTATAAAAATACTATTTAAAAAATGTACTTACAGTGTAACCTTTTAATTTCTGTTTAATGCCACAATTCCCTAATACTGACGAATACAATTCTTCTACATTACTACCGATTTCAAGCCTAAGAATACATCTTAAACAAAAAAAAGTGGGCCAGGCACTCAAGGTAATAGCCAAAAAAGCAGCTTTACTGGAGCAAAAACAGCAACGTTTCGACCCTGCGGGTCTTTGTCAGCTTGACAAAGACCCGCTGGGTCGAAACGCTGCTGTTTTTGCTCCAATAAAGCTGCTTGTTTTGTCTATTCCATTGAGTTTCTGGACCACTATTTTATTTCATATATCTAACGTGGGTTTTGGCCATCCTCTGGTTTGGTGCACCTTGGCAGTCTGGTGAGTGCGGTTTCCTCTATCTACCTACTAAGAATACATCTTAGGCTGGAAATTGGTGGTAATGTAGAAGGATTGTATTGTTAAGCCTGTTGATAGTATGGTGTGCGTAAAGACGTCCAGTGTGCACAGAATTAACATTAGTTACCGGGATCTCTTGTTTGGGGCTGGTTAGTGTCACCCCAATGATGCTGCAAGAGGAAGAGTTACATCTCCACTTGCACAGGGGTTAAACTCCATATTTATATGGAATGTAACCCCCTTTTTTAAATTCTTTATTGTATTCTTTGGGAGAGATACAGCGAGGTCGGTGGAGGATACACTATTTCTATTTGATTTTTTTTCTCTGGATAGTCCATTTATTAATAAGATTTATATGTACCTGACTGGGTTTTTTGTCTTCTTTTGGATCCACAGCAAAAACATATGTGAGGAAGGCTGAACTTGATGGACGCGAGTCTCTTTTCAGCTATGTAACTATATAACTATGTACCCGATGTTCTATCTACTCGGTGGTGCCACCATCTCCATCACTATTTATTCAACTATTATTGGTTCCACCTGTCAGAATTTACATCAGACATGGACTCTTGTGTATGTGAAGTTCCAGTGACACCAATGCTTCCATCAGCCTACTGTGCCATGTCTATACCTTTTTATTTGATTTTCAATTAAATTACAAAACTGTCAACACGAGCAATTCATAAACAGCTCATCACCATTCTTCTGCAGATCAAAAGCAAATGAATATGCGTTGGTACTGCGAGAGTGAGAGAGCAAGTACAAATTGTCCATTACTGTGTACATTTGTGCTTGGTCTGGTGGGCGAGAATCTCACTGCTCTCCAGGTCCGGATTAGCCCACTGTGATATTTCCTGACATACTTTAATAGCTGGGGATGACCAGGCTACCATATTATTATGACAATGTATTATGTGACTGTGTTTGCATCGTGTGAATGACCTCACAAAGTTAAGAGTCAAAGTCACGTGTTCCCTCATGTTTGTCAGGTTACCTTGTGTATCAGTCGGCAGCATATCACAGGCTGGTGTCACAATGCAGGGTATTGGGGGCACGCCTACCAACTCTCTGCTTGTCCCCAGCGATTCACACGCCAGCCGCATTAACTCCGCCTCCTTTTATGACGCAGCTAATGAGCACCAAAATAATGACGTTAAGAACGCCACGGCCCTCAAAGGTGTTTGAACGAGAGCATTTTGGGGGCATGTTACCTACCGATTTGAACACAGTATTTAAAGAGAAACCAGGGAGAGACTCATTGCCCTGTTGTGGTTCTTGTTTGACCAAAGAGCGCGTATTCCGTATTGGTATTCTTGTATTCTGACTTTGGCTTCATTTGACTATTCCTCCTTCTTCGGCTATTGCATTATCGTTGATCCTGATTTCTGGTACCCCTGACCTCGGCTCGCTATTTGACTATTCTTTCTGTGTGCTGTGTTAGTCCAGCCATCCTGAGGTCCAGTATACATTACTAGTATTTGCATTGTGCGTGTAGTATCCTCGAACGTTCCTGACAATGTTGTCATATTGATGGAGAGTGCAGAGATATATGATGTCACACATCGATACTCAAACGCCTTCCATGTATCAGACTCATAAACCCTGGCCTTAACTGGCCATCTGGCAAACTGAGCAAATGCAAATTGACCTATGATGATCAGGAGGCCACGTACCAGCTGGGGGATCAAAGATGTCCTCAACTGGCACATGGTTATTTCGACCATCACCAAAGATAGACGTGCACAGTTAGCCTTTTTAATGTTATATGGTTTACACCTTATTGCAGATCTCCTCTCTTGTTCCTCACTCCTCTAAGCAGTGCGATATGTTACGGCAGGACTCTGTGTTTAGGGAGGTAGGGGGAGAAGATGACATAACAGGTACCCAGAGAATTGTCATCTTTATCGTGGGAAATAAAGCATGGAATCCAAGGAGGTAATTCAAAATTATACAGGAAAGAAAAACGCATAATTTCAATACATTCTAAAAATGAACAAGGTGCAAACTGGGGGTCACACCAAGCTGAGAATGCTAACGCGTTTCACGCCTCCAAGGCATATCCTCGGATTAACTGAACATCTTCTTCCTGGATTAAAGTAAAAAGATGTTCACTTTACAGACTGGATTAAAGGAAAAATATGAGGTAGCCAGAGCTCAGCCAGGAAGTATAAACTACCAAATGGAGGATGCAAAAAGGAATGCGAGGGTGTGTGGAGTCAATGGGAAGGTACAGTGAGGATGTGATTAGGGCACAGGTGTGGTAAGGGGCATAACGTTTTGGGAGGTTTTGTGTGTGGTGTAAATGCCCGGGCCAATCTTTAGTCCCAGTCTGTCAATGCACGTATGGTTTGCACATTTTGTGCAGTGAGAACGACAGTCCACACAGAGATCCATACGTTTCATGTGCAAAACAAAATGGCCATTCAAGGGTACTTACCCCACTGGCCAAAAGTTGACCAATCTCTCCTGTTATGTTGGAAGTAGGTCACTTGTCCATGTCTCCCTGCAATTATAAGTGTGTGTACTAATACAGTACAAAAAAAACTAGACTTTAACAATAATTGCTATTTTTATCATTACTATTGATTGACTGAGTTCCTTCCTGATTTTCTTCTTACAGAGCTAACCACAGAAGCTGCTGAGCCCCTAATTCTTATTTTCTGATGCTCCCATACACATATTATATCATACCTTCCAAGTATCCCTATGTAGGAGACACAGTCCCTATTTTAGGCCTAAATCCCTGGCAGGGGGATTCACTACAGTGAGAATTCAACGTGAATTTCAAATACAAGGTCTAAAGAGTTGGGCTGGAATATTATCAATGAATTCACTTTGAATTCTCATGTTAGTAAATAACATTGTTAGTATTTTTTAGTGTGTCTGGATTTATACCTGAGATCCACAGCAATAATACTCCCAGTAATGTGTTTTTAAAACAAAATAAATCAGTCTGACTAAATAAGATGCATTGTTCAAAATTTTCATTAGTAAATCTGTCATGAAATCACCTAAAATTGTTGTGGAACTGCCACAGAACAACACTACACCCCCACTCAAACTGCTAAAATGAAAGTGTCCCTCTTCGTCCATTTTAAATGTTGGGAGGTATGTTATATGGCTGTGGGTTTTAGCACTCTGAAGCACTGTAAATGTTACCTCAACAGACCAGTCAAGCACAAAGCTGAATTCCCATCTATCATATTAAAATAACAAAATAAATAGATAAAAATGCAAAAAAAAAACACAAAAAACACAGCTCTCATAAGTTGAAATACTTTTTGGTAGAAATCTAAAAAAAACTATGTCACCTTATAACCTTTTCTCAAATGTTGTATTTCATCGTATTTTATTGACTAATAAATCTACGGATTAGACATTTGAAAATGTTAACCTAATTGAATTGACAGCTCAGAAAAAGGTTCTGCAAGTTCTGTTTTATAGGCGTTGAGATTTTAAATATCGTGTTAAAAATCTCCACAAAATATTAAAGGGACTCTCCGCTGCCCAAATGCAAAAATGCAAAACAAATTAAAATTGCAGTTAAGTAGATGTGCCATTAATTAAAACAGAAGCATTTGCCTGCCTCTTTACTGAGCTAAACAAACCAGGAAGTAACAGGATTGGTTGTCTGATTGACATCCAGGGGGGACGTAACAAGGTTAATTTAAAAAGTGTTCCTTTCTATTGAAATCTGCACTTTTTGTAAAATGAAAAAAGAGGACACTCTCATTGTGAATAGTCTCATCTATGTCTGTGTGAGGCATCTATTTTTACATAGATGCCTCACACAGATTTTAATCCAATTTATATTAGATTTTCAGTATCCAATACAATTTTTACTCAGTAGTGCTCGAAATTTAAGAGTTTGTTTTTTATTAAAGTCTCAGCCGTGTCTCTTCTCCTAGTAATACACATATAAAGTAATTTTTAAAACTGCTTATGCAAAGTGACGCACCATCATCACATGAGGGTTTATAACTTCACATCCGATTTTTTTTTATTTTTATATTAAGCTTTTAAAGCTACCAATATGATATCTTTCACTCGTCCACTCTATATTCCTATGGCCACAGGGTTTAATTTATCTTTATTCTTGGGTAACTAGTCAATGCTTACATAGCAAATCTTCAAGACTGTATTATGCAGCCTGACTGTGTCATTTATTTATTTATAAAATATATTACCAGGAAAGATACATTGAGATTTCTCACGTTTTCAAGTATGTCCCGGGTCCACAATACATTGCATTGATACAATAGGGTACAATAAAATACAAAACCAATATTAAGACACAATATATACAAAATGTAACATAGAGCAGGTAAGAAATATATAATCAACCATGACAGGTGCATTCTTGAGGTATGTAGCGAGGGATCTCTTAAAGGACTTTAGGCTTGGGGAAGATTTTAAAGTGTGCGGGAGGTCGTTCCATAATTGCCGCGCTCTGTAGGAGAAAGAGGATCGGTCCACTTTCTTTTTGTATTGAGGTAGACTAAATAAAGTACTGGTACTGGATCGGAGGTTATAGGAGGTGAGACCTTAATCTCATCAGCACAAATATTTAATTATTTAATTTTGCAGAAGAGGAGGGATGAAAGATTCTTTTTGAAGGACAAGCTTCACCTTAAAATCGTTTTTTTTTTTTGTTTTTTTTTAATATACTAATCATTTCATCAAGTTTTAAAAGGAAATAGATTTTATTAAATGAAGCATTATTTCTAAATTTAAAACTCATCCCTCCTTGTAGTATGGGACAGGATGCTTCAGCCATAGACATGCACCTTGGGTCAGCGAGTGTTTGAATACTCAATGAAAGGTTTATTACATTAAAACATTGTTTTGATGTGACAGGTATCCTGAAATGCACAACAGACTATAGAATTGCTGCATGTAAAATCTCTTACTAATTTTAACGATTTTATCCCTCAGAAAAAAATTGTCATTATGGAAGCAATGGTTTTGCCAGAAAGGTTCAAATATCTTGTTTTTTTTTTTTACCAGACCCAGTGGCATATAACCCCGAGTATGTTTAGCTCACATAACAAAAACTTTTACAATTTACTAAAAAGGATTTCTTAAAGAGGCAGACAATTCTAACAAGTAAAATAAACCTATCATCATTTAGAAGCGCCCAATAGCCACATCAAGCTCTACGCAAACAAGTCCTGTTCAGTCTGTATCAAAAATGAATTTTCACTTTAAACTGTGGCTTTGATGAGCTTATAGCAATAAACCCATAGAAATGGTGTCCTGTAAATCTAACAAAGAAATATATATATATATATATATCTTGTGTTTTTTTCTTGTAAAAGCTAGATGCAGAAGCTAATTTAGATGCAATCTTGTAGGTTGTTACATAGTTACATAGTTACATAGCTGAAAAGAGACTTGCGTCCATCCAGCCTTCCTTTTGCTGTTGATCCAAAAGAAGGCAAAAAAACTCAGTTTGAAGCACTTCCAATTTTGCAACAAGCTAGGAAAAAAATTCTTCTTGACCCCAGAATGGCAGTTAGATTTATCCATGGATCAAGCAGTTATTACCCTACATTGAAAGATTATATCCTTGAATATTCTGTTTTTGCAAGTATGCATCTAGTAGCTGTTTGAACATCTGTATGGACTCTGATAAAACCACTTCTTCAGGCAGTGAATTCCACATCCTGACTGTTCTTACAGTAAAGAAACCTTTCCTTTGCCTTAGACTAAATCTTCTTTCTTCTAGTCTAAACGCATGACCTCGTGTCCTATGTAAAGTCCGGTTTGTGAATAGATTTCCACACAATGGTTTGTATTGGCCTCGAATATATTTGTATAATGTTATCATATCCCCTCTCAGGCGTCGTTTTTCTAAACTAAATAGGTTTAAATTTGTTAACCTTTCTTCATAGCTGATTTGTTCCATTCCTTTTATTAATTTTGTAGCCCGCCTCTGCACTTTTTCTAGTGCCATAATATCCTTCTTTAGAACAGGTGCCCAAAATTGCACAGCATATTCAATGTGTGGTCTTACCAGTGATTTATAAAGAGGCAAAATTATATTCTCGTCCCGAGAATGAATGCCCTTTTTCATGCATGACAGTACCCTACTGGCCTTGGCCACTGCTGATTGACATTGCACATTGTTGCATAGTTTGTTGTCTATAACATTTCCCAAGTCCTTTTCGTGTGTTGTTATCCCTAATTCGCTTCCATTAAGGGTATACGTTGCTTGTGTATTCTTTACGCTGAAGTGCATAACTTTGCATTTTTCAACATTAAATTGAATCTGCCATTTGAGTGCCCAGTCCTCCAGTCTATCTAAATCCCTCTGCAGCAAAGTAATATCTTGCTCACATTGTATTATTTTACAAAGTTTTGTGTCATCTGCAAACACTGAAACATGACTTTCAATGCTGTCTTCAAGATCATTTATAAACATGTTAAATAGAAGGGGTCCCAGAACAGACCCCTGAGGGACACCACTTGCCACCTCTGTCCAGCTTGAAAATTTACCATTAACGACAACTCTTTGTACTCTGTTTTTAAGCCAATGTTCTACCCAAGAACAAGCATTTTCATCTAGACAGATTTCCTTGAGCTTGAACACTAATCTTCTGTGTGGAACTGTATCAAATGCCTTGGCAAAATCCAAATAGATCACATCCACTGCAACACCCTGATCTATACTTCTACTTACTTCTTCGTAGAATGCAATCAAGTTAGTTTGACACGACCTGTGCTTCATAAAACCGTGCTGATTTTTGCTGATAACCATGTTCTTCTCAAGGAATTCTTGAATATTATCCCTTAATAACCTTTCAAATATTTTACCAGCCACAGAAGTTAAGCTCACAGGTCTATAATTTCCAGGCAAGGATTTTGAACCCTTTTTGAATATAGGAACCACAAAAATTTTTTGTGAAATTTTCAATCCCCCAATTCTCTCCGGCTGATCTCGATCTCCCACATCTCGTCTTCCTCTCCCCCTGCAGTGACGCCAATCCAGCATGCGCCTCCGAAGGGATTTGGCCCAACCAAATTAAGGCAGAGAATTGGTACCAACCTGTTCTCATGTCTCAATGCCATGATTTTCTTGCGGGCCATGAATTTGCAGAGATGGGCTTCCCCGGCTCAGAATAGTAGGTGGGCTAGGTCTTGAAGCATTCAGCCTTTCTAGGCGTCTGTGCGCAGGGAAGGAATTCTTACAGGGGTAGGTGGTGGTGCAAGCTGGAACTGCTTCTTCTGTGGTGTTTACTTCAGCAGGCTTATTCTGATTTATCTGATTATCTGGTATCTCACCCTCTGCTTGTCTCATCGTTTGTGAACCTGTGCTGCCTGTTCTGACCTTTGGCTGGTCCGACTACTGCCCATACCCAATTGTACTGCAATTGGTGTATTTCTCCAGCTACCTCCTGCATTATGGGCTCCTTCCACTTAAACCTTACAAAACTTTAATGTATTATCAATAATTTCAAGCATGTCCCCAGTATATATATTGTGTAGCTCCATTATGCGCCGTGTCTTTGGTGATGAAGATTTTTTCCACCTCTGATTTCCAAAGAGGTCCACTGAGACAAAGACATATCTGTCTAGATTCACTGCAAAGCATGAGTCACACGTTATGAAGAAGCAACATGGGACACTCAGTCCAGAGGGGCTTAGAAGGTCAGTATGCCTGAAGGTCCATCTAACCCTGGTGGACCTGCACTCATGGATGTCCAGATAACTGTTCTATAGTGTTCCTTTATCAAAGTGATTTTGGTGCTTACTAGGCATGCGATAGGCATATGGGCAGATCTACTGCCCAACAAAGATGGCCCACCTAGAGAACTAAGAATATGACTCCCGAACTCTTCACCGCTAGCCCACATAGTGGAAAACAAGTCCATCATGAAGGGGGCGAGGAATGACTATGAATAAGAAGGGAGAGTGGGCAATTCAGATTTCATTCAAGGAACCCTCCATCTACCTAGCTACAATTCTGAGTCATCTTATTTTTAAATGTTAGCATTTATCTATGTGATCAATTCGGAATTTGAGTTGGTATTCTTATCACGCATTGGGCTCATGTAAATAAGTATTAGGAAAGCCAAAGCAGCTTCAGGCTTTTGTACAACTAACGAGCAGACAGAGAAATAGGAGAGTATCAGAGGGAATATTAAACAGTTCACAGAGACAAGTTATGCTGTGAAAAGAACCCATTCAGAGGCAATAGTTTGTTCAAGAGAGCACACGCGACTTGTGCTATGGTACAAGTTACTGGTAGGTTCACACTTCATTCGGTAGTTTTAAGTATTCATAAGTTGACCTACATTAGAGAACCCTAGGTGGCTGATGACCCCCGTGTTACAGAGGCGCACTAAGCACCAAAACCACTACAGACCACTGAAGTAGCTGAAGTTCCAGATGTTCCATGTGCCATCTCAATGTTAAGCTTCAAAACATTTCCCAGCCATGTATTGGTGTGAAAATTGTGAAATGTAAACAGTGGTTTTTCTCAAAAAACGCACTCTTTTCACTTTGCAAGGCTGTGTCTTTACGTCAAAATTTACTTTGTCAAAGTAACACTGTAGAATAGTAATACTACCAACCTATATTTCTGATAATATAGTGTCTTGCTTATTGTTTTAAGTAGTCGTCTCCCCATTCCCACTAGTAACGTTTTAACTCTTCAACGTAAACATTGTCGTTCCAGCAAAACAGCAATGTTTTTCGTTGCAGTGTTAAAACAACATGTACATGGAGACCAGACCGTTATGATAAAACGGAATGGGTTCCTACAGCGTCCCTTTGAGATGGAGTGATTTTGACGCATAGACACACAGACTGTCCCTTTAAAACAAAGTAGGAAAAATATTCACAAAATATTTCTAGCAATTTGCCTTTATTTACGAATCGTTACATGATTCATGTTCATTGCGAAAGTAACAAACTTACAAAAATGTTTTCACTTAAAAAAAAAATTGCAGTTGTTTTAGTGCTAACGACAATCCGGATTTCTCCATTAAAGGACCAGTGCGGCCACAAAGTGTTTTTTTTTTTTTCAATTTGACAACACAAAGTGTTTTTTTAAAGGAACAAAGTAATCAAATCGAGCATATCAATTTGTTTTTCATTATAATCACGGCACCAATTCCTCAAACATGTGACGTCAGGAGGGGGTCAACAGGTACGTTCTTTGGAGATGTTTATGATGTAGAATTTTGCAGGACAATTCTGATATTATTTATAGAGGCAGGAGATGGTAATTGATTCTATTTTTTTACTTTCCCTATTACGGAAAATTAATGTAATTTCTACGAGGGAGATTACAGCTTGTCTCATAGAATCACGCTAAAGGACACTGACATGTTTATCCTCCCCACTCAGCCTAGAAAATGCCATTCTGACCCTAACTATGAATAATATACCGCTTCCATTATTGCCTTCTCTAGAACATGTTTAGTGTGGAGACAATTACACGTTGTGATAAATTTCATCTAGGGCCGCACCGCGCCGCTGGACTCCTCGTTCTGCTCCCTTTCGTTGGAGTAATGCTGATGATTTTATTGTTCCAAGGGCATGTTTCAGTGTTTGAATAATGAGATAGGAGTCTAAATATTTTATCTCTCTCAATAAATATATATCTGTGTGTTAAACCGATTTGTAACCTGGCGAAAAGGTGTCGGTGATTGTATTCAAAAATCGAATGCAATAGATTCTAACGATGTCAGGAACTCTTTGCTGTTAACCCTGCAATTGCCATGTTCTCTCATTATGTGTACTTATACACAGTTATTCAATAAAGTGAGAATTTAAAGTGAATTTAAAATTCATTTCAAATTTAAGACCAAAGTAGCTAAGCTGAAAGCATTGCTGAATTAGAGAATTTTTCCAGTTTGGCTATTTTGACCTTATCGCTTACAGCACCCAGACTACTCCAATGTGCTGAAGTGGTCTGATTGTCTACACTGTCCCTTTAAATTTGAAATTAACTTTAAATTCTCACTTTAGTTGATAACCCGGTTAGCCTTTACAGGGTGTAATTGAGAAAAGGCTCAGAGGGGACTGCCTAGAACATCATTAGATGTCATTTTATGAGTGCAGTACATATACATTATTAAAATATGATTAGATATCTGTTTAATCCCATTATCAGGGTCACGTTTCCAAGTAGTTTAAGGGTCAGCATAAGCAAACAGACAGGACTATTTACTAAAATGAAAATTGTCAGGAGTCCAAAATAAATTCAAAGTGAATTTATGAATTTAAGGACAGAGTAGTTGAATTGGCAGCAATTTTTGAGTAGTGCAAATCACCTTCTTCGTCCTTGGTGGGAGAGTGGGAGATCTGTGCCTTCAAGCTTACACATCGATCCAATGAGAGTACTCATTGGAAACTGACGCAGACACAGACGTGGATCAAATGCAAATCGCAGGTATCTATCACATGCTTCTTTAAGTAGGCAAGGCTTTCATGATGATGAGATCTTTTGGGTATCATACCTCCCAATATAGGGATGTATGAGATGGGGACAAGTGAGCGGACCCTGAGAAGGTATCGCCAGTGATGTAACTTGCGTCACTGACAACACCCATATTGGGTGGGCCGGCTTGTCTTCAAACCAACTGGCAAACCCACTGAGTTCAGGACATTCATGACAAAATTAGGGTTGTTGGGAATCCTGGGGTATGACCTCATCTTAACCCTTCATGGTAGCAGGAGAGGATCAGTATCCGGACTTCATTTAGTGCAAAAAACGCACTGCAAACGCCATTTCAAGTTAACACATAATTAAATAAAAACGCTGTAAGGGTCATAATATGGGCTTTGCAAGTTACGGTTCCCAGTGACTGCCATGATGTGGGAGAAAGAAGTAATGGCATTGGTACAATGTTTATATAAAAACTTGCAATTATCTAGAAAATGCGCGCATGCATCATTTTTCTATCCATACACACCTCCCAACGTTACAAATGGACAAAGAAGGACTCTTTAATTTTAGGGATGTAAGGGTGGGTGTGGCCGGACGCAGGGCTATCCTCAGACATTTTAGCTGACTTAATAATAACAATTTCTACAACTAATGTAATGTACAAGAAGAACAATCAATTAATTACACAGACTCTGTTATACACTCAGACACATTACTGGGAGTATTATTACTGTGGAGCTCTGTTATACACTCAGACACATTACTGGGAGTATTATTACTGTGGGGCTCTGTTATACACTCAGACACATTACTGGGAGTATTATTACTGTGGAGCTCTCTTATACACTCAGACACATTACTGGGAGTATTATTACTGTGGAGCTCTGTTATACACTCAGACACATTACTGGGAGTATTATTGTTGTGGAGCTCTGTTATACACAGTCACATTACTGGGAGAATTATTGCTGTGGAGCGCTGTTATACTCTCAGACACATTACTGGAAGTATTATTGCTGTGGAGCTCTGTTATACACTCAGACACATTACTGGGAGTATTATTGCTGTGGAGCTCTGTTATACACTCAGACACATTACTGGGAGTATTATTGCTGTGGAGCTCTGTTATACACTCAGACACATTACTGGGAGTATTATTGCTGTGGAGCTCAGTTATATACTCAGACACATTACTGGGAGTATTATTGCTGTGGGGCTCTGTTATACACTCAGACACATTACTGGGAGTATTATTGCTGAGGAGCTCTGTTATACACTCAGACACATTACTGGGAGTATTATTGCTGTGGAGCTCTGTTATACACTCAGACACATTACTGGGAGTATTATTGCTGTGGAGCTCTGTTATATACTCAGACACATTACTGGGAGTATTATTGCTGTGGGGCTCTGTTATACACTCAGACACATTACTGGGAGTATTATTGCTGTGGAGCTCTGTTATACACTCAGACACATTACTGGGAGTATTATTACTGTGGAGCTCTGTTATACACTCAGACACATTACTGGGAGTATTATTGCTGTGGAGCTCTGTTATACACTCAGACACATTACTGGGAGTATTATTGCTGTGGAGCTCTGTTATACACTCAGACACATTACTGGGAGTATTATTGCTGTGGAGCTCAGTTATATACTCAGACACATTACTGGGAGTATTATTGCTGTGGGGCTCTGTTATACACTCAGACACATTACTGGGAGTATTATTGCTGAGGAGCTCTGTTATACACTCAGACACATTACTGGGAGTATTATTGCTGTGGAGCTCTGTTATACACTCAGACACATTACTGGGAGTATTATTGCTATGGAGCTCTGTTATACACTCAGACACGTTACTGGGAGTATTATTGCTGTGGAGCTCTGTTATACACTCAGACACGTTACTGGGAGTATTATTGCTGTGGAGCTCTGTTATACACTCAGACACATTACTGGGAGTATTATTGCTGTGGAGCTCTGTTATACACTCAGACACATTACTGGGAGTATTATTGCTGTGGAGCTCTGTTATACACTCAGACACATTACTGGGAGTATTATTGCTGTGGAGCTCTGTTATACACCCAGACACATTACTGGGAGTATTATTGCTGTGGGGCTCTGTTATACACTGAGACACATTACTGGGAGTATTATTGCTGTGGGGCGCTGTTATACACTCAGACACATTACTGGGAGTATTATTGCTGTGGAGCTCTGTTATACACTCAGACACATTACTGGGAGTATTATTGCTGTGGGGCTCTGTTATACACTCAGACACATTACTGGGAGTATTATTGCTGTGGAGCTCTGTTATACACATTTAGACACATTACTGGGAGTATTATTGCTGTAGAGCTCTGTTATACACTCAGACACATTACTGGGAGTATTATTGCTGTGGAGCTCTGTTATACACTCAGATACACCAACAATATGGAGCTCCTAGAAAAGAGGGACAGAGGGATTTGGGCCCAAAATAGGGACTGTCTCTCCTAAATCGGGACACTTGGGTGGTATGCATAGATCCAGTGCACATTTAGCTGTCCCGACTATTCAGTTTCCTTGAGGAAATTTGTGTCTCATTCCACGTGGTTCAGTAAAGCAATAAACTGACTGAAATCTACAGCCAGGAGGGAAAGATGAAAGGATAATGTTAATAAAGAGAAAGAAGTGTTAAGAGCAATGGGGGAGAATATTTAAAAGATTTGAAGTAGCACAGAATTCTACGGGGGACTCTGATAATGAAAAGTCAAATTATTATGAGTATAATATAAGCAGGATACAAGGTGACAGGTGGCGCTCCGATCTTGAATAATGCATTATGTTTGTGATATATTACACTGACAAATCTCTGGATTAAACACCATTCTCACAACCTGTACTATCACAGTCTGATATCGGCAGCCAGACAAAGTGTCACTACAAACGACACTATCTTTCTTTCTGTGACAGGTGCAGTTTCTCAGAGAACGGTGTCTTTGCCATTCCAATCATACAATCTCCGCCATCTGCCCGACATGGGGACGGGGCCTAATGCGTGTCTTCCAATACACAGAAGGAGGGGGCAACGGGACATGACGCTGGATCTTGTATGGAGACATTAACAGAAAGGAACAAAACGACACAGGGCCTACACCAGACAGGCATCGTATGGAGACACAAACAGGAGGGAGCAAACAGACAATTAGGGTCTATTTTCCCATATGGGGATAGTGACATTGAGGAGCAATGGAATCTATTAGCCCACTATATGGGCTAAGCGACAGGAGGAAACAAACAAACTAATATAAGGGGTCGATAATTCCCCCCTTTGGGACACAGAGACAGGGGAGAGCAATTAAACACAAGAGATCTGTTCTCGCCATTTGAGGTCAGTGACGGGAGGAGCAGTTGGACACATGAGGTTTTTTAACCGGTTATATGGGGATAGAAACAGGTAGAACCATTGTGACACACATGATCTATGCATCCAGTATAGTTAAGTAACAATCAGACAGGGGACACCAAGTTACCTGCATTGGGGGGCAGCAGCCCTCCACCCATCTCTGATTTTTATTTTCAGTTTCCCCTTCCTGTGAATCTGCTTGTTTTTTTCCCATATTATTTTTGTTGTGGTCCTTTAAAAACGGCAAAAATATACATTTGGATAATTTGCCTGCCTGGGTACATTGGATTTCGTGCATACTGGATATTTAAAAAGGCAGTTCCGGGTAGGTATCCTGGGTGTTCAGTGTTTTAAAATGAGAAGCAGTTAGAATGTTTGTGTTTTGAAATGCCTTTTAAATAAAGACACAATATATCATTTCCTAAAGGTAATGTTATCCCAGACCACACTTGCAACCGTGCCTTGTGGAATTGCTTTTAGAAAACAAACTAGCAACGCCCCCTAATGGCCAATATGTATACCTCCCAAAGTTTTAAATGGACAAAAAGGGACACTTTGATTTTAGGCTTGTGTGGGGGGGGGCCGGGGGGGGGTGTTATGAGAAATTATAGGTGACTTACTAATAATAATTTATGCAACTAGAATGGAATTCATAATAAGAACAATGTATCTTATTTACACAGACTGATTTCTAAACACATTTATTGTAGTTTAAATACACATTACTGGGAGTATTATTGCTGTGGGGCTCTGTTATACACTCAGGCACATTACTGGGAGTATTATTGCTGTGGAGCTCTGTTATACACTGAGACACATTACTGGGAGTATTAATGATGTGGAGCTCTGATATACACTCAGGCACATTACTGGGAGTATTATTGCTGTGGAGCTCTGTTATACACTCAGGCACATTACTGGGAGTATTATTGCTGTGGGGCTCTGTTATACACTCAGACACATTACTGGGAGTATTATTGCTGTGGAGCTCTGTTATACACTGAGACACATTACTGGGAGTATTAATGATGTGGAGCTCTGATATACACTCAGGCACATTACTGGGAGTATTATTGCTGTGGAGCTCTGTTATACACTGAGACACATTACTGGGAGTATTAATGATGTGGAGCTCTGATATACACTCAGGCACATTACTGGGAGTATTATTGCTGTGGAGCTCTGTTATGCACTCAGACACATTACTGGGAGTATTATTGCTGTGGAGCTCTGTTATACACTCAGACACATTACTGGGAGCAGGGCCGCCATCAGGGGGGTGACAACCATGACGGTTGCTCTGGCAGTCCTGGGCCCCACTTTCCCTCCCTGCACACATAGATAGCGAATATCGCGATCTATGTGTGCAGCCGCGGGCCCCCCGGCTCCCTGTTACCGCAGAGGGGGCCCAGGCAGCACACTGCTTCTCCTCTTCTCCTCTGTGCTAATAACTCTTGCGAGACCCGGTTGCCATAGCAACGCTCCGCGGGTCTCGCGAGAGTTATTTGAGGAGAGAAGAGAAGAGGAGAAGCTGTGTGCTGCCTGGGCCCCCTCTGCGGTAACAGGGAACCCGGGGGCCCCACCATGCCACCGGACCACCAGGGATGGAATCTCCCCCCTCCCTAGACACAGGTAAGCAGGGAGGGGGGAGAAACAATTTAATTAAATTATTATAATTTTTTTTTTATGTTAAAATGCCCCCCCTCCCCCTCACCCCAGATTGCACATTTGCACACATACACTGACACAACACACACACTACATACACTGACACAACACACACACACACACACACACTACATACACTGACACAACACACTCTGCATACACCAACACAACACACACTGCATACACTAACACAACACACTCTGCATACACTGACAACACACACACTCTGCGTACACTGACACAACACACACTCTGCATACACTGACCCAACACACACACTCTGCATACACTAACACAACACACACTGCATACACTAACACAACACACACATTCTGCATACACTGACACAACACACACACTCTGCATACACTGACACAACACACACACTCTGCATACACTGACACAACACACACTCTGCATACACTGACACAACACACACTCTGCATACACTGACACAACACACACTCTGCATACACTGACACAACACACACTGCATACACTAACACAACACACACTCTGCATACACTAACACAACACACACTCTGCATACACTAACACAACACACACTCTGCATACACTAACACAACACACACTGCATACACTAATACAACACACACTGCATACACTAACACAACACACACTGCATACACTAACACACACACTGCATACACTAACACAACACACACACACTGCATACACTAACACAACATACATACTGCATACACTAACACAACACACACACTCTGCATACACTGACACAACACACACTCTGCATACACTAACACAACACACACTCTGCATACACTGACACAACACACACTCTGCATACACTAATACAACACACACTGTATACACTAACATACACACTGCATACACTAACACAACATACATACTGCATACACTAACACAACACACACACTGCATACACTAATACAACACACACACTGCATACACTAATACAACACACACTGCATACACTAACACACACAGTGCATACACTAATACACTAATACAATACACACACTGCATTCACTAATACAACATGCACTCTGCATTCACTACACATTTACACACTCTCTGCATTCACTACACTAACACACTTTGTGCATTCACTACACTAACACACTCTCTGCATTCACTACACATTAACACACTCTCTGCATTCACTACACATTAACACACTCTGCATTCACTACACATTAACACACTCTCTGCATTCACTACACATTAACACACTCTCTGCATTCACTACACTGACACACTCTGCATTCACTACACCCTAACACACACTCTGCATTTATTACACACTAACACACTCTGCATTCACTACACTAACATACACTCTGCATCAACTGTACACACAGCATCCACTACACAAACTACATCCACCACAAATTGAAACACTCTGCATTCACTATACACAGACACTGCATCTAATACACACACTACATCCACTACAGACACTGCATCCACTAAACACATTTCATCTAGTACATACAAACACACACTACATCACTGTACACACACTACATCCACTACTCAAACACTCTCTGCATTCACTACACAGTAACACTCTGCATTCACTATACACAGACACTGTGTCTAATACACACACTACATCCACTACAGACACTGCATCCACTAAACACATTTCATCTAGTACATACAAACACTATATCCACTACACAAACACACACTACATCACTGTACACACACTACATCCACTACTCAAACACTCTCTGCATTCACTACACATTAACACTCTGCATTCACTACACTAACACACACTCTGCATCCGCTACACATTAACACACTGCATCCGCTACACACTAACACACTCTCTGCATTCACTACACATTTACACACACTCTGCATTCACTGCACTAACACACACACACACTACATTCATTACACTGACACACTCTGCATTCACTACACACTAACACACACTCTGCATTCATTACACACTAACACACACTCTGCATTCACTAAACTATGCACACACTCTTGATTCACTATACTGACACACACTCTGCATTAACTGTACAGCATCCAATACACAAACATCCTGAATTCACAGTACACACACTACATCCACCACAAATTGAAACACTCTGCATTCACTATACACATACACTGTGTCTAATACACACACTACATCCACTAAAGACACTGCATCCACTAAACACATTTCATCTAGTACATACAAACACTACATCCACTACACAAACACACACTACATCACTGTACACACACTACATCCACTACTCAAACACTCTCTGCATTCACTACACATTAACACTCTGCATTCACTACACTAACACACACTCTGCATCCGCTACACACTAACACACACTCTGCATCCGCTACACACCCTCTGCATTCACTACACATTAACACACTGCATCCGCTACACACTAACACACACTCTGCATCCGCTACACACTAACACTCTCTGCATTCACTACACATTTACACACACTCTGCATTCACTGCACTAACACACACACACACTACATTCATTACACTGACACACTCTGCATTCACTACACACTAACACACACTCTGCATTCATTACACACTAACACACACTCTGCATTCACTAAACTATGCACACACTCTTGATTCACTATACTGACACACACTCTGCATTAACTGTACAGCATCCAATACACAAACATCCTGAATTCACAGTACACACACTACATCCACCACAAATTGAAACACTCTGCATTCACTATACACAGACACTGTGTCTAATACACACACTGCATCCACTACAGACACTGCATCCACTAAACACATTTCATCTAGTACATACAAACACTACATCCACTACACAAACACACACTACATCACTGTACACACACTACATCCACTACTCAAACACACTCTGCGTTCACTATACACACTGCATCCGCTACACAAACACACACTCTGCATTCACTGTACAAACAGTATCTAATACACACAAACACTACATCCATTACACACATTCTAATTCACTTCCACTATACACACCACATTAAGTCCCGCATCATTGTCAGCGGACTAGGTAGGGCGTGGGCGGGCCCGGCAGGGAGGGGGCGTTGGCGGGCCCGGGAGGGAGGGGGCGTGGGCGGGCCCGGGAGGGAGGGGGCGGGGGGGGCAGACCTTGTGCTTTGTCAGGGGCCCCAAAATTTCTGATGGCAGCCCTGACTGGGAGTATTATTGCTGTGGAGCTCTGTTATACACTCAGACACATTACTGGGAGTATTATTGCTGTGGAGCTCTGTTATACACTCAGACACATTACTGGGAGTATTATTGCTGTGGAGCTCTGTTATACACTCAGACACACAAACAACATGGAGCTCCTAGAAAAGAGAGACATTAGCAGAGAAAAGCAACAGAGGGATTTGGGCCCAAAATAGGGACTGTCCCTCCTAAGTAGGGACGCTTGGTAGGTATGCAAGTGATTCCTACCCACTCAGTTAAAGGGACTCTCCAGTGCCAGGAAAACAATCTGTTTTCCTGGCACTGCAAGTCCCCTCTCCCTCCCACCCCCGGTTGCTGAAGGGGTGAAAACCCCTTCAGTGACTTACCAGAGGCAGCGACATGTTCCACGTCGCTGCTTCTTCCTCCGCTCACGCTCCTCCCTTCATCACGTCAGCCGGCGGGGGAGACTGATCACGCCCGCCGGCGGGGGAGGCCTAATGCGCATGCGCAGGTGCATTAGACCTCTACATAGGAAAGCATTCCTTTCCTGTGGGGATTTTGGCGGCCCTGGAGGTCCTCACACAAAACCTGTGCTATAGAGCAGGAAGTGCCCTCTAATAGACAGCCACTAGAGGAGGAGTTAACCCTGCAAGGTAATTATTGCAGTTTATAAAAACTGCAATAATTACACTTGCAGGGTTAAGGGTAGTGGGAGTTGGCACCCAGACCACTCCAATGGGCAGAAGTGGTCTGGGTGTCTGGAGTGTCCCTTTAAAGTTTATACACATGCACTATCCCTGAGCATTTTGGGAGTGGTAGTTTGAAGGAGTGAACGTACTAGAAATTGCACTGACACAGACAGAGTAGAGAATTTGTGTCTCGCAGGAATTAGAGAAAATACCACACACTTGCTCTCATATAGAAATCACTTTAACTCATTAGCTTAGCAGCAGATTGAATAATTAAATCGCACTCATTATGTTCCCACGCTGTCCCACAGCTTGAATTTTTATGAACGGCACTTAATGTGTACATTCTTTTCCGAAGGGATTGTGAGACTCCGACGCAGCTTAAAAGCACTCAAGCTGCAGCAGGCCTGATATATGTGGGATGACTGCCTGCAAAGGTATCTGAACTAAAGGATGGGAACAGAACAAAAAATATCAATATTATAATATCAAACATTCTACCATACTCCTCCCCCCTCACTAAATAAATTATATCTAAATGGCAGGAGGGCTGGGTGCTAAGTTTAAATCACAAATGTAGTCAATGCGTTAATGTATTCAGAAAGACTGTTCTCCTGGGACAATGCACAGTATTCACTACAGAGTCATATGTCAGAAATTAAAAAAAAAAAAATACATTTCAAATTATAGGCGAATATATCTGAACTGAAAGCTTAGTTGAGTCGGAAAATGTTTCTTAACTTACTTGTTGGGGCTCAAAATGTGAAAATCTAGGGGCGGGGGTGGAATGACCTGAAAGACCAAACTCAGGACAGAGGGACAGGCGCCCAAAATTGTGTCTGTTTAGTCCACATTGGGGCATTAGGGGTTTAGGGCAATGGTGATGTATATAACAACGCCTCAGGGGAGGGAAGGCTAGAGCAAGGTTAGTCAGGATGACTGAGGAATGTTAGGGTTTGAGAAACATTAGGGTTAGAGGGATCTGTAGGAGTAATGGTAGTCAGGGCTTGGAGGGTTTAGAGATGGGAGGACTTAGGGCTGGGGGTCTTAAAATGACACTATAGTCACCAGAACAATTACAGCTTATTGCATTTGTTCTGGTGAGTACAACCATTACATTCAGGCTTTTTGCTGTAAACACTGTCTATTGAGAGAAAATGCAGTGTTTACGTTACAGCCTAGTGATAACTTCACTGGCCACTCCTCAGATGGCTGTTAGAGATCCTTCCTGGGTCATGGCTGCCTAAAATGCATCCAAACATTCAGTGTCTCCTCCCTCTGCATGCAGACACTGAACTTTCCTCATAGAGATTCATTGATTCAATTCATCTCTATGAGGAGATGCTGATTGGCCAGGGCTGTGTTTGAATCATGCTGGCCCTGCCCCTGATCTCCCTCCTTGTTAGTCTCAGCCAATCTTATGGAGAAGCATTGTGATTGGACCAGGCCACCACTTCTGATGATGTCAGCAGACAGCTTGTTTTTCTAAGGCCAACAGCATGCAGATCTACAGCTTCAGGTTTGAATACAGTAAGATTTTGCTATATTTATGTAGGCATGAGGGGCCAGGGGGTTTAGATTTTAACACTAGAGGGGCAGGAATACATGTTTACGTTTCTGACCCTATAGTGATCCTTTAAGGTAAAGGTGAAAATAGGGCAAAGGGGCACTTACCTGCACGAAGTTGAGGACTGTAATTCCAACTTTGCTGGTATAAGAGTACACAACAGCCTCTTGAAGGCAGGTAGGTAACTCTAAGTGTCTTTTCACCCCAAGATTCCTTTACCCCATAACTCTAACTGCTCCTACACCTTCGTTACAGGGTACACCGCGATTGCAACATTTTAAAATATTGCATAATTATAGTGTTCCCATCTAAATGTTAACACATTTTTAAAGTGGATCGCATGAAACATAGTAACATGTACTAGGCTTTATAGCTGGGTAAACTGCATCCATTTACGAAATGCAAATAAAATCGAAATATTTTCAAGATTGCCAGTATATAGAAACATTACTTTAATATTCAGGAATTTCAACTGGAAAATGAATGAATTGTAGTGTGTCATGATAAGTTGCTGTCTTTCTGACTAATGTTGCCCTCTAATGGGTAATCTTGTGCATTACACAATGATTTTAAATAGAATTATAATTGCAGATTGTTGACCCTGTGC
This sequence comes from Pelobates fuscus, assembly GCF_036172605.1. Taxonomy (NCBI): domain Eukaryota; kingdom Metazoa; phylum Chordata; class Amphibia; order Anura; family Pelobatidae; genus Pelobates; species Pelobates fuscus. Next base: position 288,319,465 of record NC_086322.1, read on the forward strand.
ACAACAAAGGTGAAAGGCATCTATTTATTACCACCGCACAAGATGCACAACATATCTTTTAGTTATCAAATCACATCTTCACTCTGTCTGTTCTACAAATATCGGAAGATTCTCTTCCAAAGTAAAGACAAACTCATGGACCCCAGACAGCTTTGAAGACTGGCTTGCATGGAATGTAGTATATGGAATGATTTATAGTTAAAGCGACAAGGATACAGACCTCTGATTATTGTGATTAAAGGTAATATGAGACGGCATTCCCAATGTAGACCTTACAGTCCAAAATAGCATCACAGACCCCTCAGTACTTAAAGGGTCACAGAAAGTCTGGGTGGGGTTAGAATGGGAGGGCTTGTAAAGGCAGCAGGCAAGAGAAGTGCAGGTTTTGCAATCTGTTTTTAGATATAATTAAATGAATGCAAGTTTTCATTTGGGGTATGCCTACTAAACATTGATTTTTATTTATTTAGTATTTTTGTATTTGGACAGTGGAGTGTCCCTTAAAAGATGATATGTCAATTTGTTTAGTTTTGACATTTATATGTTTTTGTTTTGGGGTATTTTTTTTTTTTTTTTTTAACCTTTTTGCACAATTTCTTTGTTGTACATAAGAAAAAAAAACATGGTGTGTTTTTTTTTTTTCTCGTGAGGAGCGTGATCTTTGGCAAACTACGTGAGCGGAGCTTAAGAAAACTTCTATTCAGGTTGCTAAGTTAATTTACCCACAATCCATCAGTCAAAAGAATCCCACAGACAGGCAAACTGCAGACATTACGGACAGAGGAGAACAAAATGGAAGGACGAGGAAGTAAAAAAAATATATATATAATAAAGGCACGTGGCAAAAAGGAGAGTAGAATCATTAAGATACAGGGGGCATGCGGAAAGGGAAACTAAAAGAATAACAAACCATGACAGTGCCACTTTAAGGCTCACAGAGGCCATCAAGGTTTGGATCAAGGCCTTGATCTGGTGTTTGTTCACTGGTGGTAGTACTGTTGGTAAATACCATTCCACATCCTAGAAGCCATACCCAGTGTACACAAACCCGCAAATTTGTTTAATGCTGAGATTGGCACATGGGGAAACAATATGCAGATCTAGAGATAATGGCTGGTTTTGACAGTCACGGTATGAGCTGATAATGGTGTGTACTGTATAAGGATTGCCGGCGTGTAGCACCGAGTACTTTTCATATGGAGATTTTTAACCTATATCGTTATCACGGTTCATAAATTATCGCAATATAGAAGTCCGTCTGTCCGTCTGACTAACTGATTAACTAATAGAGCTTGGTTGCTTCATCTAAGTGTTGCTTCTAAGTGTGTGTGTGGTTGGAGATATTCTGGAGAGTTTTACAGAAGCTTCAACTGTCTAAGAGTTGTGCTAAGAGTTCTTTTTTACTGTTACAGGTAAGATTCATCTGTAGGAAAAGGTTACTGACTGCACAAGGTTTGATTTCCTGTTGGTAATTATAAGGCATTTGATTGGATTAGGTAGCTACTTGCTATTGATTGCTATTTAAATTAGCTATTGTTTGCTAATAAACAGAGGCCTACCCAGGTGTTAAACATTCCTAGTGGGAGGTGATTTTAGGAGTATATAAGGGTAGTTGTCATTAGCTTGGCTAATAGAGCTTGGTTGCTTCATCTAAGTGTTGCTTCTAAGTGTGTGTGTGTGGTTGGAGATATTCTGGAGAGTGTTGCTTCTAAGTGTGTGTGTGTGGTTGGAGATATTCCGGAGAGTGTTGCTTCTAAGTGTGTGTGTGGTTGGAGATATTCCGGAGATAACCTGGAGGTAATCCGAGGTATACAGGAGGATAAATAAAAAGTTAAGGTTTGTTTGATTTAAATTATTCACCTCATTGGAATGGCAGACTTAGTTCAGTGTAATAGTTGCTTTGCATTTGTTTCACGTTCCACTTTTTGGAGGTTTGGTTGTTGTCTAATCTGTAGACAGTTCTCTATTTTGCGGCAGGAGATTGTATTTTTGAAGTCTGAGATTTGTAAATTATCTGGTAAACAAACTCAGGCTGGAACTGCTGCAAAGCCACTGCCGCAGAGACATACTAGGAATGGCAGATGGATTACTGTAGGATCTGGTAGACTTGGAGTTGTGGATAAAAGGCATATTGCACAGTCTGTTGCTCTACATAATTCATTTTCTGCACTTTCAGAGTGTAGTGGTGTCGTGGAGAGAGGCACTGAGGCTAGTGGTGTTGTGCAGAGAGGCACTGAGGCTAGTGGTGTTGTGCAGAGAGGCACTGAGGCTAGTGGTGTTGTGCAGAGCGGCACTGAGGCTAGTGGTGTTGTGCAGAGAGGCACTGAGGCTAGTGGTGTTGTGCAGAGAGGCACTGAGGCTAGTGGTGTTGTGCAGAGAGGCACTGAGGCTAGTGGTGTTGTGCAGAGAGGCACTGAGGCTAGTGGTGTTGTGCAGAGAGGCACTGAGGCTAGTGGTGTTGTGCAGAGAGGCACTGAGGCTAGTGGTGTTGTGCAGAGAGGCACTGAGGCTAGTGGTGTTGTGCAGAGAGGCACTGAGGCTAGTGGTGTTGTGCAGAGAGGCACTGAGGCTAGTGGTGTTGTGCAGAGAGGCACTGAGGCTAGTGGTGTTGTGCAGAGAGGCACTGAGGCTAGTGGTGTTGTGCAGAGAGGCACTGAGGCTAGTGGTGTTGTGCAGAGAGGCACTGAGGCTAGTGGTGTTGTGCAGAGAGGCACTGAGGCTAGTGGTGTTGTGCAGAGAGGCACTGAGGCTAGTGGTGTTGTGCAGAGAGGCACTGAGGCTAGTGGTGTTGTGCAGAGAGGCACTGAGGCTAGTGGTGTTGTGCAGAGAGGCACTGAGGCTAGTGGTGTTGTGCAGAGAGGCACTGAGGCTAGTGGTGTTGTGAAGAGAGGCACTGAGGCTAGTGGTGTTGTGAAGAGAGGCACTGAGGCTAGTGGTGTTGTGAAGAGAGGCACTGAGGCTAGTGGTGTTGTGAAGAGAGGCATTGAGGCTAGTGGTGTTGTGCAGAGAGGCTTGAAGACTATGGTGAGGCCTAATAGAAAGCAGTTGTTGGTGGGGGATTCCATCATAAGAGGTGTGGAGATGGACAATGGTGGTCTTGTGAGGTGTCTTCCCGGAGCTACTGCTCACAGAGACAGGAGACGTATCTGTAATATTGTTAAGCAAGCAAAGCAGGAAGGGGAATTGGATGTACTTGTCCATTTAGGGACAAATGACTTGGCTTGCAATGAGGTTTCAGAGGTTAAGGAAGTTTTTAGTGTTTTTGCCAATGATATACGGCAGGTTGCTTCCACATTGTCATTCTCTGAAGTTCTGCCTGTGCATAACACTCAGAATGACAGGCGGATGCGTATTAGGGACTTTAACTTGTGGCTTGGTGAATGGTGTCGGGAGCAAGGATTTGGCTTTATTGCTCATGGTAGCTCTGTTTGGAATGGAAATAAACTGTACAAAAAAGATGGTTTGCATCTTTCTCAAAAGGGAACAAATGTTCTCAGTGAGCAGTTCAGAGGTTTTGCTAGGATGTATTTAAACTAGGAGGGGGGGCAAAAGGGTGATAAAACATCAATCCAATTGTCCCCCAAAACAAGGACAGAAGGTGCCTGTAGCAAGTGTGTTAAAAAATGATAAGCTTAGAGTCATGTCTACAAATGCTCGCAGTTTAGGGAATAAGATCCATGAACTTGTGGCAATAATGGCAACTGATAGTGTAGATTTAGTCGCTGTTACTGAGACATGGTATAATGAGAAAAATGACTGGGACATAGCAATACCAGGGTACTCTTTATATAGAAAAGACAGGGAAGGCAAGAAAGGGGGAGGGGTGGCCCTGTATGTAAAGAATAGCATAAAATCTAGCCTAATAAAGGTTAGTGAGGCGAACATAGAGTCAGTTTGGGTTACGTTAGAATTTGGTAATCACACAGTAACACGTGTAGGTGTGATTTATAGGCCCCCAGGACAAATTGAAGAGTTAGATAATCTACTAGTTGAAGAAATAGCTAAAATGACAATGAAGGGGGAAGTTATCATCATGGGTGACTTTAATCTTCCTGATGTGAATTGGAAAACAAAAATAGCTACTTGTGCCAGGAGCACACATATTCTAAACTCCCTACTGGGATTGTCTCTAAAACAAGTCGTTGAGGAGCCAACTCGTAAAGAGGCCATACTAGATTTAGTGTTAACAAATGGAGATTTGGTATCAGATATTACTGTAGGTGAAAGTTTAGGATCCAGTGATCATCAGTCAGTGTGGTTTAATATAAGAACAGTGACTGAGTCACACCACACAAAAACAAAAGTTTTAGACTTTAGAAAAACAGACTTTTCCAAAATTAGAATATGTGTAAAGGAGTCATTATCAGACTGGAGCAATTTAAATGGAGTCCAAAAGAAATGGGATTATTTAAAAGTTGCACTACTGAAGGCAACAGAAAATTGCATTAGGCTTGTCAGTAAAAACAAAAAATTCAAGAAACCACTGTGGTACTCCACAGATGTAGCCAAAATAGTAAAAAACTAAAAGTTAGCATTTAGTAATTCTAAAAAAACCCAGAGTGAGGAAGACAGAATGACCTATAAGATTAGGCAGAAAGAGGCTAAGCAAGTTATAAGAGCTTCCAAATCACACACAGAAGAGAAAATAGCACAGTCAGTAAAAAAGGGGGACAAAACCTTTTTTAGATACATAAATGAGAAAAGAAAAGTAAAACAAGGATTAGTTAGATTAAAAACAAAAGAAGGAAGGTATGTAGATGAGGATAAAGGTCTAGCTGACTGCCTCAATGAATATTTTTGTTCGGTATTTACAGATGAAAATGAAGGAAAGGGACCTCAGTTAAGAAAAAGGATAAATGAGTCATTTATTACACGTGAGTTACAGAGGAAGAGGTTCTATTTCAACTGTCAAAAGTAAAGACAAATAAGTCAATGGGACCTGATGGAATACACCCAAAGCTATTAAAAGAGCTTAGTGGTGTACTAGCAAAACCATTAACAGATTTATTTAACCAATCATTGATAACAGGAGTAGTCCCAGAAGATTGGAAGTTAGCGAATGTTGTGCCCATTCACAAGAAAGGTAATAGGGAGGAGTCGGGCAACTATAGGCCAGTAAGCCTAACTTCAGTAGTGGGGAAAGTGATGGAAACCATGTTAAAGGATAGGATTGTTGAACATCTAAAAACACATGGATTTCAAGATCAGAGACAACATGGGTTTACTTCAGGGAGATCATGCCAAACTAATCTTATTGATTTTTTTGATTGGGTAACTAAAATTATAGATCAGGGTGGTGCAGTAGACATTGCTTACCTCGATTTCAGTAAGGCTTTTGACACTGTTGCACATAGAAGGCTTATCAACAAACTACAATCTTTGAGTTTGGATTCCAATATTGTTGAATGGGTAAGGCAGTGGCTGAGTGACAGGCAACAGAGGGTTGTAGTCAATGGAGTATATTCGAAGCTTGGGCTTGTCACCAGTGGGGTACCTCAGGGATCTGTACTTGGACCCATTCTCTTTAATATTTTTATTAGTGATATTGCAGAAGGTCTTGATGGTAAGGTGTGTCTTTTTGCGGATGATACTAAGATATGTAACAGGGTTGATGTTCCAGGAGGGATAAGCCAAATGGAAAATGATTTAGGTAAACTAGAAAAATGGTCAGAGTTGTGGCAACTGACATTTAATGTGGATAAGTGCAAGATAATGCATCTTGGACGTAAAAACCCAAGGGCAGAGTACAGAATATTTGATAGCGTCCTAACCTCAACATCTGAGGAAAGGGATTTAGGGGTGATTATTTCTGAGGACTTAAAGGTAGGCAGACAATGTAATAGAGCAGCAGGAAATGCTAGCAGAATGCTTGGTTGTATAGGGAGAGGTATTAGCAGTAGAAAGAGGGAAGTGCTCATGCCATTGTACAGAACACTGGTGAGACCTCACTTGGAGTACTGTACACAGTACTGGAGACCATATCTTCAGAAGGATATTGATACCTTAGAGAGAGTTCAAAGAAGGGCTACTAAACTGGTTCATGGATTGCAGGATAAAACTTACCAGGAAAGGTTAAAGGATCTTAACATGTATAGCTTGGAGGAAAGACGAGACAGGGGGGATATGATAGAAACATTTAAATACATAAAGGGAATCAACACAGTAAAGGAGGAGACTATATTTAAAAGAAGAAAAACTACCACAACAAGAGGGCATGGTCTTAAATTAGAGGGACAAAGGTTTAAAAATAATATCAGGAAGTATTACTTTACTGAGAGGGTAGTGGATGCATGGAATAGCCTTCCAGCTGAAGTGGTAGAGGTTAACACAGTAAAGGAGTTTAAGCATGTGTGGGATAGGCATAAGGCTATCCTAACTATAAGATAAGGCCAGGGACTAATGAAAGTATTTAGAAAACTGGGCAGACTAGATGGGCTGAATGGTTCTTATCTGCCGTCACATTCTATGTTTCTATGTTTCTATGTTTATAACTAAAAGGTAGAAGTGAGAAATGTCTCATTTAAGGCCAAAGTAGCTAAACTGAAAACATCGTTGACTAAGAGAATTATTCCTGTGCAGCTATTTTTCCCTTGATTTTGCAATGTATTGATAACTCTGTTAATGTAGATATCCATACATCTATCCTTGAACTGGGCGCCTCCATCTTAGATCGTTGTCAGTCAGTGGTATAAATGTTGCTATTTTCTGCTACTGAGCATAGTTAGTGGAAGGGTATAAACTGACACAATGTTTCCATTCTCTAGATTTACATTGTGTGCCCTGGCTATGCCTTGATTGAACTGGATTGGGAAGTCACTTTCTAAATCATCAATATACGTTTTAAAAGAAAAGAACATAACTTGGAAAGGAAGGGTTAACACAAGTCATAGGTGATTTCCAATATTTCTTTCAAATGTTGTATTTTTCAAAGTAGAGACATTTACGATTTAAATACAGTAATGGTGTTCTGCTGCTCTCTGCTGGTAATATGTGAAATTGCATATTTAAAACATTTTTTACTATGACTGTACTGCTGCAATTAAACTCAATTCATATGAAACGAAGGGACCCAAGTCTGTCTCAGGATCATGGGAGCTGTAGTTCAGAATTTAATGCAGTCATTTTATTTTGTAAAGTCCTGTATTATTCAACCTGGATACTGTGCCCATCAACTCTTCAGAAGACCTGAAGGAGACATTGTGGTTTTAGGGATTGGGTTGAATGGGAAGTACCAGCAGATGTATAGTCCTTTTACACAATAATAAGTATTTTCTCTGCTGACAATGGACACAAATTATATTTAAAGGGCCACACTATATATATTATTTATTTATTTATTTATTTATTTTCTTTCAGAAGTCCCCTTTGGCCACCGAAACTTGAGGAATCGTGGTTTTATAACTATCCTAGAGTTCTAGACATGAGTATGTCAGCCAGCGCTGACGAGATTCACAGGGTGGAAACTGTACAGACCATAACGACTGGTTTCTGGTCAGTGGTCATTTTAGATCATTACCTATGCTTTGGTTTTTAAAAACAAAACATCTATTGCTAAGGGCAGGGGTACCCAAAAGGTAGATCCCCAGATGTAGTAGAAATACAACTCCCATTATGCTTTGCATGGTTTTAGAATGTCTTTTTAGAATGAAAAAGCATTGTGGAAGTTGTAGTTTTAAAACATATGGGATCTACCTATTGGGCACCCCTGCCTAAGGGTATCTGCAGAAAGCAGGGTGAAGTCGGAAACATGATGACTGCCTGTGCTCATTTGCATGTCAAACTGGGAACTCTGGGATAGTTTTTGGAAACATGATTTCTCAAGTTTCTGTGCCTTAGGGGGACTTCTCAAAGTCCAAATTAAGAAATGCAGATGATGCATAACAGTATTTCTATTTACACTGTGGGAGGTTGTATCATATTTGATCTTACCACAAGCTATTTGGCACCTAGCTATATATATATATATATATATATATATATATATATATATATAATTATATATATATAATTTCTCAGAGTAAATCAGGATCATTGATTGAAAGCTTTGCATGAGCCCATACAAGTCACAAACTTTTAATGGTCAGGGGTAGGCATGAGTAGAGACATCTACTGGCAAACTTTCAAGGCAGACAATATCATATCTTAAAGGGATACTATATATACCAAAACAAGTTTCTCTTAACCCCTTAGGGACACATGACAATTGTGACATGTCATGATTCCCTTTTATTCCAGACGTTTGGTCCTTAAGGGGTTAAAGGACCACTATAGGCACCAAGACCACTTCAGCTTAATGAAGTGGTCTGGGTGCCGGGTCCATCTAGGGTTAACCCTGCAGCTGTAAATATAGCAGTTTCATAGAAACTGCTATGTTTATAATAGGGTTAATCCAGCCTCTAGTGACTGTCTCATTGACAGCCGCTAGAGGCGCTTCCACGCTTCTCACTCACGCTGCCGTCCATGCTTTCCTATGGACTGGCGACTGACGTCAGAAGAGGGAGGAGAGTCCCCAGCGCCGAGGGAGCCCGGCGCTGGAGAAAGGTAAGTGTTTAACCCCTTCCTCCCCGTAGAGCCCAGCGGGAGTGGGGCCCTGAGAGTGGGGGGACCTATTAACACTATAGTGGCAGGAAAACGAGTTTGTTTTCCTGGCACTGTAGTGGTCCTTTAATGAAGCCGTTTCGGTGTATAGATCATACCTCTGAAGTATCACTGCTCAATTTTCTGCCACTTAGGAGTTAAGTCACGTTGTGTCTGTTAATGCCACCCTAGCCACACCTCCCCTGGCTGTGACTGACACAGCCTGCATGATAACAAAATGGTTTCACTTTCAATCTGATGTAACTTACTTTAAAAGTTTCTATCTCCTGCTATGTAAATTGAACTTTAACTACATACAGGAGGATCCAACAGGCTCTAGCAAAATATTTAACAAAGCAGAAGATAAGAAATTTTAAATAAAACTGAATTTGCAATAAAGGAAGTATAAACATTAGATGACTCTTTACAGGAAGTGTTTAGGAAGGCTGTGCAAGTCACATGCAGGGAGGCATGACTAGGGCTGCATAAACGAAGTGATTTAACTTCTAAATGACAGAGAACTGAGCAGAGATCTATACACTAAAACGGCTGCATTAAGCTAAAGTTGTTTTGGTGACTATAGTGTCCCTTTAATGTTCTTACAGTGAAACTCCCATTCATTTAATGAGTGTTAAGTCTCCTTTCTTTAACACTGAATGCTTGACTTATTGTCCTTTGTACATGTAATGGTCTGGTATGGATGGAAACACAGCATTGGAATAGATGCTACAGTCTGTGGATCTAGGAGCAAAGTTGATGCAACAGTACCTTCAACTCAAATCGCGTCCACTAAGGAGACGCTAGCAGGTGTTAAACAATGGCAGTGCCATGCAGCTCACAGTACAGTTCTGTTAACGAACAGGTCACCAGAGAGAGATTTTCAAGGACCCTATATATTTGTGTGCAGAGAGATATCGTATTCCCTCGAAGACTCCTCTTCTGCAACTGTCACTAGTCTAATACTATCCTTACCTTTTTGTGTCATTTTACCCCACTCCCTCTAGCATGTAAGCTCATTGAGCAGGGCCCTCAATCCCTCCTGTTCCTGTGTGTCCAACTTGTCTGGTCACAACTACATGTTTGTTCGTCCACCTATTGTAAAGCGCTGCCGAACTTGATGGCGCTATATAAATAACATAATAATAATAATTCTGATGTAATTATTATTATTATTTGTAAAGCTCCAACAAATTCCACAGCGCTGTACAATGGGTAGACTAACAAACACATAGGATAATGCTAGGATAATGTTCATTGAGGGCTTAGCGTTTTGTTTTGATGACAGTTGCAGGAGAGGAATCGGGGTGCGGGGAGAGAAAGCTGTTCACAGTTTAATTGATATGCTTTCTTGAAGAAGTAAGTATTCAAAGATTTTTTTTGAAGGAGTGGAGATTGGTTGAGAGTATATCAGAGAGGGGAAGGGCGTTCCATAGAAACGGTGCAGCCCTAGGGAAGTCTTTAAGGCTTAATACATTCTAAGCTTTTTTGACACTCACACAACTTGTATCCAACAAAGTGCATTACATACACAACTCCTATCACACAAAACCTCCCATATACAACTCTTATCACTCATATGCCGATCCCCCACCTACACACTACTGATATTACACATAATGTAGATGAAAGAGACTGGTGGAGAGACAGTTAGACAGTTGACATTTGAGGTAAGGAAAAAAAAAATTGGTGAAGAAAAGGGGGAAATTGTGGAATTAGGATGAACACAACTGATAGGAAGCAGAGAGAGACAAAGAAAAAGATGGAAAGTTGAGCAGAGAGACTGAGAACCAACACAGGTTTAATATCTGGTGGGATTGGAGAACGACGACCGATGAACAACAGAGAAAGAAGGCAAAAAAAGACACATGGAGGGAGAAACTGGACAGATTTAAAAATAAAGGCCTAAAAAGAGATGTAAACTGCACGGGGAATGGCAAGCTGGATTTTTGCCAACAGCAGTGATAATTCTGCCAGTATATATCTTTGAATTGGCCCTTACAGCGGCCTCCTGTGGGTAACCAAACATTTTTCACAACATCCAAACCAATAAACGTCTTCATTAAATAGAATGGCATGATCTGTCTCGAGTGCCCTTCTCGGGGAGCAGGGGTAGATTGGCCTCCTCTTGTCCAATGCTATAGTTATGGAAGTGTTTATTGGGGCATACCTGCCCACATTAGGAGGAATGTTGAGCGGGACAGCGTGGGCAGGTCCTGGGGGGTTATCACCAGTTGTGTTACAGGCTTCCCCAAAATAGACAGACCCACCTGACAAGGGATGGGGGCCATCAACCTCCTAAACCGCGGGGTACCCCTGGCGAGACTGGTCACTATGGTATAAGTGAGAGAAAAGGAAAAAAAGAGAGAGAGAGAGAACTACCAGGAGAGAGCGAGAAATGATAACGGTATCGCTGGTGGAATGGCAAATATCAATCAATTAGCCTAGGTATGTCTACAAATAAAACATAACTTAAAGGGACACTATAGTCACCTGAACAACTTTAGCTTAATGAAGCAGTTTTGGTGTATAGAACATGCCCCTGCAGCCTCACTGCTCAATCCTCTGCCATTTAGGAGTTAAATCCCTTTGTTTATGAACCCTAGTCACACCTCCCTGCATGTGACTTGCACAGCCTTCCATAAACACTTCCTGTAAAGAGAGCCCTATTTAGGCTTTCTTTATTGCAAGTTCTGTTTAATTAAGATTTTCTTATCCCCTGCTATGTTAATAGCTTGCTAGACCCTGCAAGAGCCTCCTGTATGTGATTAAAGTTCAATTTAGAGATTGAGATACAATTATTTAAGGTAAATTACATCTGTTTAAAAGTGAAACCAGTTTTTTTTTCATGCAGGCTCTGTCAATCATAGCCAGGGGAGGTGTGGCTAGGGCTGCATAAACAGAAACAACGTGATTTAACTCCTAAATGACAGTGAATTGAGCAGTGAAATTGCAGGGGAATGATCTATACACTAAAACTGCTTTATTTAGCTAAAGTAATTTAGGTGACTATAGTGTTCCTTTAAGAGACATTTGTGTCAATGCACATCAGGCTGACTGACAGCCTTCAGCATACCTCCAAACAATATAGAGGTATGGAACTGAGACGGCGTGGGCAGGGACCTAAGTGTGGGTCTGGTACGCTGCTGAAACTCTCCCTCCATGGACCTTAGTGCCCATTGCACAGCGCCAGCGCATCTAATAATGTGCTTGTGCTGTGCTGCCTGCGGACAGTTCCCTGGATGCGAGACACCACAGAATATTATTAGGGCAAAGGGACAGGACGCTAAAATAGGGACAGCCACGCCAAAATCAGGACAGCGGGGAACTCTGTGGGGTGCAGAATGAGTATCTTAGAGTATCTATAGCAACGAAGAAATGCTGTACAAGTGCATCTGCGCTGAGCTGTACCTAGAGCAGAGTAACTTCACATGCACCCATTTCACAGCAGTGCAGGGGTTAATTCAGCATATATGCCATGGACAGCCAAACTGACTCATGTAAGTAAAATAATAATAATAATAATAATAATTAATAATAAAAAAAAACTAGTGAAAATGTTAAGCAAATAAATAATAAAATCCATGAACACTAACATTTTTGCATTTTACAATAATGGAGAAACTATTGTAATTCTTGTAATTCCTCGAGCCACCGCTAGAGAGCGACCTTTCTGTCTCCTATTATCGTTCATTTCCGGAACATTTTTGTGACGCTCGGCTTTTTCCGTCAGCACCCTGCTGCTCTGGGAGCTAGGGTTCCGACTTAGACTTCCCACGGCTCCCGTCGGGTCTTTCCGTCAGCGTTCTAAGCATTCCGACGGCGCTCGGGTGTTTCCGGCCAGGACTCGGCTGTCTCCGGCGGCCTCCCCGGTAACGGTCGCTGTGAGTTTAAATGAGCCGGAGCCGCCCGATTGACGTCCTGAGAGTCGCCGACAGTGAGAGCGGTCCCGACAGCGGGGGAGAGCGCGCACACCGGGGGCCGGGAGGAAGGCCGGAGGATGACGGTACTGCAGGAGCCCGTCCAGGTAACACAGGGCCCGGCAGAGATCACTACTACACACCGAGGCCTCAGGCCTAACCCGGGAATGCGGCCAGTGGGAGCCGGGAGCCCGGACACAAATAGAGAAATACCAACAACAATACTAACACTGCCACCACCACCACCACTACACTGCCACCCGGAGATACTAACACTGCCACCACCACCACCACTACACTGACACCCAGAGATACTAACACTGCCCCCACCCCCACCACCCAGAGATACTAACACTGCCACCACCCCCACCACCCAGAGATACTAACACTGCCGCCACCACTACCACTACACTGACACCCAGAGATACTAACACTGCCACCACCACCACTACTACACTGACACCCAGAGATACTAACACTGCCACCACCACCACCACTACACTGCCACCCGGAGATACTAACACTGCCACCACCACTACACTGACACCCAGAGATACTAACACTGCCACCACCCCCACCACCCAGAGATACTAACACTGCCACCACCCCCACCACCCAGAGATACTAACACTGCCGCTACCACTACACTGCCACCCGGAGATACTAACACTAATACTAACACTGCCACCACCCCCACCACCCAGAGATACTAACAATGCCGCCACCACTACACTGCCACCCGGAGATACTAATACTAACACTGCCACCACCCCACCACCCAGAGATACTAACACTGCCACCACCCCCACCACCCAGAGATACTAACACTGCCGCCACCACTACCACTACACTGACACCCAGAGATACTGACACCACCACCACCACTACTACACTGACACCCAGAGATACTAATACTAACACTGCCACCATCCAGAGATACTAACACTGCCACCACCACTACTACACTGACACCCGGAGATACTAACACTGCCACCACCACTACACTGACACCCAGAGATACTAACACTGCCACCACCACTACCACTACACTGACACCCAGAGATACTAACACTGCCACCACCACCACACTGACACCCAGAGATACTAACACTGCCACCACCACTACACTGCCACCCGGAGATACTAACACTGCCACCACCACTACACTGACACCCAGAGATACTAACAATGCCACCGCCACCCCCACTACACTAACACCCATAGATACTAACACTAATACTAACACTGCCACCACCACTACAATGACACCCAGAGATACCAACACTGCACTGTGTACTACACTACCACCACTGACACCACCAACATTAATACTAACACTACTGTATACTAACACTATTAATACCACACTGTCACCACCAACACTACACTGACACCCAGAGAAATACCAACACTGCACTGTCTACTACTATCACCACCATCAACAGCAACACTGCATCACACTACCAACACCACCAATAGATACCAACACTATTAATACCACCACTGCACTGTCTACTACTGACACCACCAACACTAATAATAACACTACTGCATCACACTACCCAGAGATACCAACATTAATACCACACTGCCACCACCACTACTACCAGCACATCACACTATCACCACTACTACTGCATCCTACCAACACCACCCAGAGATACCAACACTGAACTGTATACTACACTACCACCACTACTACCAGCACATCACACTACTATCAGCACATCACACTGCCACCACCACTATCAGCACATCACACTACTACCAGCATATCACACTGCCACCACCACTATCAGCACATCACACTACTACCAGTACATCACACTACCATCACTACTATCAGCACATCACACTGACACCACTACACTGTACTACACTGTTTGTCACTGTACTGACAAACACTGCACTGTATTACACTACCAACACCACCAATAGATACTAGCACAGCATATTACCAGCACCACTAATACTATCACCATCACCACTACAGCACACTGACACCAACAACACTGTATACTACTACCAACACAACCAATAGATACCAACACTACTGCATCACAATACACTGTATACCACCAACACTAATACTACTACCCCTGTATACCACCAACACTAATACTACTACCCCTGTATACCACCAACACTAATACTATTACCCCTGTATACCACCAACACTACCACTGTATACTACCAACACTAACACTACCAGCACCACTACCACTGTATACTACCAACACTAACACTACCATCACTGCTACTACAGCACCTACACCACACTACCAAGACTACCACCACCACTACAGCACACTGACACAACACTACCACCACCACTGCACACTACACTACCACCAACACCACATCACACTACTACCACCACTACTACTGCATACTACCACCACTACACTAACATCATAACTACTACTGCATACTACCAATGACTCCATTACTACCACCACTACAGCACACTGACACCCCACTACCACTACTACTACCACTCCTACACTGACACCAACACATCACACTACACCACACTCCCACCACTAGTGCATAATACCAATAACACCACACAACAATACTACCACCACTACACTGACACCACAGGGGGAACAACTACTACTATATATTACACATCCCAGGGAACCACCACTACATCACAGGGGGACCACCACTATGTAATATACACCACAGGGGGGCCAACACTACATAATACACATCCCAGGCAACCACCACTATATAATATACACCACATGGAGAACAACCACTACATAATATACAGTCTACACCACAGGAAGACCATCACTACATAATACACATCCCAGGGAACCACCACCACTACACCACAGAAGGACCACCACTATGTAATATACACAGTCTACACCACAAGGAGAACAACCACTGCATAATATACACCACAGGGGGAACAACCACTACACTGTCACCACCACTACATAATACACACAATATACACCACAGGAAGACAACCACTACATAATATACACCACAGGGAACCACCACTAGACCACAAAGGCACTACCACTACATAATTTTCCTTGGGGAGACAGGCTGCGCTCATATATAGGGGACAGGGCAGCAAGGCTGGGGAATGGGGAGCACTGTGTAGAGGGGAGGAATGGGGAGCTCTGTGTGGGGGTGGAATTAAGAGTTCTGTGGAGGGAGGAAGGGGGAGGTCTGCATTAGGGAAATAGAGAGCTCTATATAGTGGTACAGGAAGTTCTGAGCGGGGAGCTGTTCAGATGGATGAATGGCATGTATAGTACATCACTAGGGTAAATCGGGGGAATGGGGAGCTCAGCAGTGGGTACACTGGGAACAGGAGAGCTCATCAGAAGGGCAGAGGAGTAAATAAAGAGTTAAGAATTTCAATTCAGTAATTGGAGAATTGTGGGATTGTTGGTGGTATAAATCAGATTGGTTTGCTCATCAGTGAGGTAAATGTGGAGAAAGGTTTGATCCTGGCATTAGGTGAGCTGCAAACTGGACGTGGGGTTTTGGAGAAAGGTTAGGATGATAAGACTGTATATGGGTATATGTTTTTTAAACAGCACAGGTAAGTATTTACATATTCAGTAAGATTTACTAATTCAGACAACTGGCAGTGTTTACATTCGGCAAAGAACACACCCCTAGTGAATGTCACACTGACCCTCACTAGAGGCACTTCCTTGTTTAAAGACTTTCAACTAACTGCCAAACTCTGTGAATGCTTCTCATACAGAAGCATTGGAGTCAAGCATCCAATTGGCTGAGCTTGACTATTCTGTGTAGGTCCCCAGTGTTTCTCTACGAGAAGCGTTGGATTGGACAATAGATAATCTAGATGAATCTCAAAAGAGAATGTGGTGCAGTTACTGGTGAATACAATTTCTTGTCTTTAGAGGAGGGGGGAGGAGTCATAAAAAATCCTCTGAACACTTTAACGTTAAAATTACATTTTTATAATTTTTTTTTTTTAGAATATTCCTTTTATGTCCTTCCAGTTAGGTGTCCCCACGCTCGGCATGATCCTACTTTACATAGCTACACCTTATCGTAGAAAAGGATTACAAGGACTTAATTGATGCAGTAAAATAAAAGCTTCGGGGGCCATAGATCGTCCCAGTGGTGACTATCTATGGCCCCCAAAGCTTTTATATTTTCCTAGTTGCTGTGAAGAGACAGTTGCGGCAATTGATGAATGGTGAGTTTAAAGAATTACTCCAAGCACAATGATCACTGCAATGGTTTTAGGTGCACTAGGTACCTGGAGACTATATTTGCAGTGTTTGGCTATAAAACAGAGATTAAAACCTTAGTTGGCAGAGGAGTAAGTTCACCTTCAAGAAATTGTCTGAAACTAGAGTTTTGGGTTCGCTAATGTAAATTCTGTGCAGATTTCATTGCACAAAATGAGTCATTGGCTGAGAGTCAGCTGATGCTCTCAGCCAATGAATGTCGACCGCTTCTGCAGAAGCTGGGAACACGTCGCTGGACTGCCAGAGACCATCGGAGCCCGGCAGGAACCCAGGTAATGGGGTCATCTGTTGCTAAAGGCTTTGCCTTAAAGGGTACTCTGAGCTACTGCAGGCTGTATTGGTTATAATATTTAATGTAAACCTTTATCTTTTTATTCTTAACTTTTAAAGAGTGTCCCAATGAGTGGAAATTGTCCAGCAATATTATAACATTCTAAATACATTAATAAGGGTTGCCAGATTCAACATTCTATTCCTGGATACAATATTGCTAATCCGTAGTGATGGTGCAGCCTCCTTCCTCTATGTGGTATGAGGAAGATTTAGCCGGGCTGCCACAGACCAGGGTTACTCCTGAAGGTAAGGGGACACCTGGGCATTCCTGCCACCATAACAACTTAAAGCATTTTTGTCATGGCTTGACCCCTATTTTATTTTATTTTATTTTTTTATATAATTTACCTTCCTACAACTCTACTAGTTATTAGTGTCCCTGCAACGTGCCATCGTCTGACCATAGTAGGCAATGAGATATAAATCCTGCACATGTGAGGTCCTCGTAATTGGAAATAGAGAAGGATTGGATGGAAAGGTGCGTATTATGGGAAAATTATACTTGACAAATAGCTTCAACCTTTGTCAAGATTCGTCAAGCGTAAAAAAAAAAAATACAATAGACCAGAAAAGAAGAGGGAACAAGAGAAGAGATATACCCCAATGAATACATACAGTTAGAATTTCTTATTTCCTGCTCTGTTAAAGGAACAGGATAAGTGTGCAGTCCACTTAATCTCATTGAAGTGGTCTGGGTGTAGTGCCCCTGTTCCATTAACCCTATAATATAAACAATGCTGCAGCAGTTTTTCCAAATCAGTGCTGTAATAAGCCAGGCCTTCTAGTTCTCACATAGCAGAGTGGGCATTTGTCATTTTCTCCAGGTTGTGCGTGTGGCTTGCATGCACATCCGGAACGAGCAAGAAAGATCTTTCTGGCCTCCTTAGAAAGAGCAAAGCTGAACACAAGCGGCTCAGGCAATCACTGCACACAGCAGTGTGTACAAACTCTTTATGGCAGCTATGAGTTTAATGAGCAGTTCCACTCATCCGATGTGAGTAGTGGAAATACAGGTGACAGGTGGCTGAATCAAGGGGTGATTAATCAATGCATCGTGTTCTGGGGGGGAAAGGGGGCGATCGCAGTGGGCCTGCCGACACATTCCATTGGTTTCTTCGCACCTTTTTAAAAAAAATTTACACCACTTTTCAGAACATGACCCTTTCATAAATTTGTCTCCTTTGTGTGCAGCTGTGGCCATCCCAGCACACTATCTATCATGACTGAGTTAAGCTCTTCGACTCACTGTAAAAGGCCGATAGTGCCTGTAGTGTGAATTGTTGAGATAACAGTAATAGTGTTTGCAGTGTTTGTTCGTGATGAGATTTATTGGAATTTGGGCCTTGTACTCTGCTGTGATAGTTAAGGTTTACTTGAGGTTTTTGTTTATTATGTGATGTCCATTCATTGTCCATTTCTCTGTTCTCTCTTTTGTCCAGGGTGCTATATGGCAGGCATTAAATCACTACGCATACAGAGATGCCGTATTCCTAGCAGAAAGACTCTATGCAGAAGGTATGTGGTTTCACCTGCACGGTCACATATTAACAAATTAAACAATACTTAATACTGTCAACGAAATATGCACAGAATCGACATTAGCCAGTTTGGAACTCTAGTCTGGGGCCGGCTGATTTCACCCCAGTGATGCTGCCAGAGGTGGAGTTAGATCTCTGGGAGCAAAGGGTTAATCTTTGTATATGTAGCGTTGAAATGCTGCACATACAGACTCCAGGAACCATGACCACTTCATATCAACGAAGTAATGGTGCTTGGAATAATTTATATATCTAACATGAATGAAACTATTGTGACTGCAGAACTACATGTCCCATAAACGCTTGCTGCAACAGTTTTCTCTTCTCTGCACATTGTAAACAGTGGGCACCCAGTGGTGAGTATCTTTCCACTGTTATTTAAAGGAAAACTTTAGGCTAGTAATACGATTGCTAGCCTACAGTTCCTCCCCCCTTGCCCCTCCCTCTCGGCGCTGGGTCAGACTCTGTCTTTGCTCCTCCTGCAATGACAGCAGAGACCTAATGCATCGCATTAGGACAACCCCATAAAAAAGCTTTGAATCAATGCTTTCCAGTGAGGTTTTAACTGATGCTGGATGTCCTCATGCAAGGTGAGGTGGAATTAACTCTGCAAGGTAATTGTTACAGTTTATCAATAATTGCAACTGCAGGGTTAAACTGACTGGAACACTGCACCCAGACCAATCCAGTGAGCTGAAGTGGTCTGGATGCCTATAGTGTCTCTTTTAAACAGTTACCCCAAGCACCATAACCATTTCAGTGTGTTAAAGGGGTCATGGTGAGAAAACCCTGCATGTGCAGTGTTAAAGGGACACTATAGTCACCAAAACAACTTCAGGTTAATTAAGCAGTTGGTGTATAGATCATGTCCCTGCAGTCTCACTGGTCAATTCTTTGCTGTTTTAGGAGTTAAATCATGTTTGTTTCTGTTTATACAGCCCTAGCCACACCTCCCCTAGCTGTGACTCACACAACCTGCTTGGGGGAAAAATGGTTTCACTTCCAATCAGATGTACTTACTTTAAAAGTTTTTATCTCCTGCTCTGTAAATTGAACTCTAATTAGGCACAGGAGGGTCCTGCAGGGTCTAGCAAGCTATTAACAGAGCAGGAGATAAGAAATTCTAAATTAAACAGAATTTGCAATAAAGGAAGTGTAAACATTAGATGACTCTTTACATGAAGTGTTTAGGAAGGCTGTGTAAGTCACATGCTGGGAGGTGTGACTAGGGCTGCATAAACAAAATGATATAACTCCTAAATGGCAAATAATTGAGCAGTGAGACAGCAGGGACATGTTCTATATACAAATATTGCTTCATTAAGCTGAATCGGTTTGGTGCCTATAGTGTCCCTTTAAGTATGGTGTTGCTTCCCCAGGTAAGAGGCAAAACATTGTAAAATCGTTTTCCCCTTACTATGGAATGGAGTCGGTGTCCGTCCTCCTGGCATTCTAATCATTGGGCTGCGGTTCCCACTTTAAAACAGGAGAAGCGATGATGAACTCCAAAAACAGTTTGTTTTTCTACAGACACATCCTCCTATGAGTTCTCCTTAAAATAGCGCAATTCTTTGATGTTTCCAGCTTCTCACACTGCACCCTGGTCTGCTCATTGTTCCAAGTAAGGTTGTTTCCTGCTCTTCGTTTTAGTAAAAGGAAAGATTACTCCTATGTTCTCCTATCTGCATGTATTGCAAGGATCCCTGATGGTGACTGCTCTGCTTGCAGTTCAGTAGTCTCTGTGTTCAAGGTGTGTTTTACTTACCTGAACCTGTCCTTTTGCAGCCCCTGCCTTCTCATCCGGTGAGTCCTCGTCGGCTCATGTCCGTGTTCTCTCGTGCATTTTGTAAGAGTATGTGACACTAAGGTTTAGGGAGGATTGTGGGAGTCTCAATAGATAACGCTCTTTGCCCACAGCCATCACAACGACAAAAAGTGACCAGTAGCTCCGCCATTTGTCAAGTTTTGTCAGGCTTGGGAAGTATATTAAGATAAAGGACTCCCTGCTTTGTCTTATGATGTCCTCGGTAAAATGGAAGTTTAGTGAAAAGTGTTATCTTTATGAAATTCTCATGGGGGTGACCGCAACTTTTACAAAACAGTGTAGTGCCCTGTGTATATTGTACTCACTCAGTGGTAAAATACTACATTCCTTGATGATGATAAATTTCTGAATGTTTAATGGGATACTTTTGATAAAGATCCATGTGTTTTTCAATCTGTTCTTTGCTGTGATTTGCAGTGCATTCAGAAGAGGCTTTATTTCTGCTGGCCACGTGTTATTACCGCTCAGGAAAGGCTTACAAGGCGTACCGTCTTTTAAAAACCCATAGCTGTGCCACTCCACAATGTAAATACCTCCTTGCAAAGTGCTGTGTGGACCTAAGCAAGTGAGTAACTTCCATTTATCCCTTCCTGTTTCATGCCTTCTTTGCCTTAAATTGTCTTTTATAATGTCCTCCCTTCTCTCTATACAACACATTGTTTCTGTCTCCTGTAGCCAACATATCCTGGATGGATTTAAAGGGAACCTGTCTAGTATTTAAAATGAAAAGGTTACATGTTACAGCTCATTAAGGAGTGTGTGTGGCTAAACCACAGAAGCTCCTCAATTGGTCAGTTATGTGGAAAGTAGGGAGGGTTTGAAGCAGCCAGCATGCCTTGTTATCGACTAATATCGCTCTCTGTAGGTTAATAAAACTCTTACTATATGATACGTGGAATCACTCTCTTATTGTGTCTGTTTCATTTTAGTGTTGACTTTAACTTTTTAACTTTTAGATCATCTGAGATTGAGTGATTTCATAATGTTGACATGTATACTTAGCTCTTTTTTCCCACCCTACATCTTTAAAGGAACACTGTAGTGTTAGAAATACAAACCAGTGTTCCTAATATTACTGGGGAGCATTCATAGTCTCCATGCAGCACAAAGATTGCAGGACCTTGCCCAGCAAACATGTCTAGTGGCTGTCTAAGTGACAGCCTCTAGAGGTTGACTTAGGCAGCAATGTAAACACTGCCCTTTTCTGTGAAATGCAATGATTAGCCTGCAAGGACAGGCTATATGCACCAGAACTACATTAAGCTTTTCTAGCGACTATAGAGTTCCTTTTGAGCAACTCGGCTGCAGGTTCCAATTGTTTCTTTTCTTTTTTTTTTTTCCCTCCCTGTTTTCACTTTCCATGATCTCCACTCTTTTTTACACTTTGTTGCACTCCTCACCCCATTTTCCTTTTTTGTCCTGCAGCATTTTCTCTCCCATTTCCTAAATGTTCCTTTTTCATGTCCGCTCCCTATCAAAAAATCGGTGATGCATCTACCTGTCCATTCCCTCTCCCTTATATCCTACTGATTACCTTGTTCTGTCCTTCACTGGATCTGTTCTTTCATCTCTCCTTCTACCCATCCCTGTAGATCTCTTGTGTCCTCTTTCCCTGCAGGCTGGCAGAGAGTGAGCAGATCCTGTCTGGCGGTGTGCTCAACAAGCAGAAAACCCAGGAGGAAATAGTCACGGAGTTTGGAGATTCTGCCTGCTTTACTCTATCGCTGCTCGGCCATGTATATTGGTACGGTCACTTTATTTCATAATGCATTAAATACAATTGATTAATAAATAAGATCTTTCCATTTGAACTTCTTGCATTGCTGGAAATCCCCTGGCTTGTGGTGTTTTCAGTGAACTGTTACCAAACTAGCAGGTGATTCAGCCAGGCAAGATGCTCTGGGAGTTACATTCAATAGCTTTCAACTGTAGAAGTCGAACACCTGAACTGCAAGCCGTGGCATCCCACCAGCTGTATTCTGGGAGCCGAGGAAAAGGCAGAAAGATTGCACTTATAGAGCAAACTAATTGTTAAGAACAGAATCCATCCAGCATTATTGTAACCGTTTTTATCTGTGATGCACTTGCTAGGCTGTAATGTTCACTTAAAAAGTTTGGTAGAAACCATAAAGTATGCCTCCTGCTAGATTTCATCGATGGCCCTTCACTGTTGTAAATAGCAATAGAAGTAACTGTAAAGTGTCCAGTGCTTCACAAGGTGCTGTTTTCTTTAAAAGCAATCATTTATTTCAACTTGTTCCAAAACATCCTTCAATGTAAAAAAAAAAAACACTCTGCCAGGAAAGACTCACATTAGCTCTATGGGAATTCCACAGAGGAGGGGGGGGGGAATCCAACGCGTTTCATGTAAATGTACTTCTTGAAGATCGTTCATTAAAAGGTTTCTCCGCTGTAGTGTTTATGATGCCAAGAGTACTCTGACACTATACCCGGTAGTGAGGCAAACCGTTTTGCAACAGTTTCCCCTTTTACCTGGGACTCCTGGGACTGCTGCAGAAGCCGGATGCTGGTCCCGCTGCTCGTTCTTTGACTGAGAGCATCAGCCAATGAATGAGCGGCATAGAAAGTGGCACTGATTTGTACATTAGCCTGCCCGGAACGCTAGTTCTAGTAGTGTTACAAACCGATGCTGCACACACAGACTCCAGGCACCATGACCACTTCAAATCACTAACGTGCTCATGGTGCTTGGAGTAACCCTTTATCATACATTTAGATATAACCTTTTTCATGCTCTAGAAATTCCTTGTGCAGCACTTGAAGAATATCTTTCCTTTCTGACTGATTAATTGCTTTGTGTAAATCTACCCAATAAGTGCCAGTTAGATTGCCAAGATTATTATGTGCTAAACCATTATTTGAAAATAGTTAACACAATTTAAATCAAATTTGTTAGGTTAGGACTATAGCAGAGTTGGAGAATGAATTTTCCAGATCCAATATCTAAGCTATTGATTCTGATCTATAATGGCATCTCAATATTGAGATAACATAATCTCAAAAGGTTTACGTTGAGGCCAAACACAATGAAATCCACAATGCAAACAGAGAATTACAATTATGCATCACCATAATACCTAAATTGGACTTTGGAAAGCCCCCCATGGGCACAGAAACTCAAGAAACCATGAATTTACAGCTATCTGTTTGTTTTTTGTTTTAATAGTCCTCTAGTTACCCTCTGAAACATACCGATCGTTAATTTAATTTTCTTGTGGTCACATGTTATTCTAGAAGTAGTTTAAGGATTGTTTGGGAATGCTTTTGTGCGCGATTAGTAAGTTATTGTAGAAAATTTTAGGTCGACACTTCAGACCCCTAAATCACCTTAGGTTGCTTAAATGCTTTATTTTGTTTTACTTTTTTTTTTTTCTTCAAAGAGTGTAGTTTTCAATAGAAAATTACACTTTTATAAAGGAACCTTGTTAAGCATCCCATGTAGTTAGACAGTCAGTCCTGTTAATTCCTGGTTTGGTTGGCTCAGTGGAGCGAAGCTCAGTAGGCCGCAATGACCCAGAGCACCTGCTTTGCATTGACTTCTCATTGAGCTGCATTGGGAAATCTGTGTTTTGGACAATGGAGTGTCCCTTTAAGCCTCAGTACAACATCCTATCACATTGCAGTTCACATATGTGATGTTCTGTTTAGGCTACAGCAGGGGAACAAGTTCTCCAGCAAGTTTTTATAGTTCTTTGTGAAGAAGCCGAATCAAATGGCAAATTGTATTTGCTAAACTGTACCATCGACATCCAGCAGAAAAATGCATGTAGAGCGCAGCCTGGACATTTATTTAAAGGGAAATCAATGTGCAGTGGTATTTTTCTTTTTGTGAAGGAGCATGCCTTTGCTTTGCTCAATTGGTGTAACATTTTAGAAGGTGGTCCTAGTATCTAAAACTGTAATGTTTCCTCATTTGACTTGTTTGTAAGTTAAGACAATTTCTAAAGCTTCGTTACCTTCCTTTCCTTTTACAGCAAAACAGATCGACTGGCCAAAGGATCTGAATGTTACCAAAAGAGCCTTAGTTTAAATCCCTTTCTGTGGTCCCCATTTGAATCACTATGTGAAATAGGTAAGTCTTTGTGATATTAAAGACATTATGGTGGGGGGGAACCACATACATTTTGACTATCTGCATAGCCATGTGTCCCTTGCCGTGTTTGTTTTTTGATGCATTTTTTTTTGTTCATGTTAAATATTGAGTAATTCTCCGAGGGTAAGGGAGAATACATTTTCTGTTGAGGATGGCCAACTGTCCCTGTGCATAACCAGGGCTGCATCGTTTTTGTTATGTTTACAAGTGAAAGGAAGTAACCTCTTTACAGCTGATGCTGTGCGCTGCATAAAAGGGTGGTGGAAACTGCAGTGATTTGAAATATAAAGTGTTTTTTTTTTTTGTTTGTTTTTTAATTTATTTATTATTATTTTTTTCAGATCTGTATATAAAGTACAGAACAAAAAGTAGATTGCACATAGAGATTGTAAATGGCTCTATAAACTTGTTTTGTTCTTGTGGGTTTTTTTTGTTTGTGTTTTTTTTATTTTGCTATATTAAGTTTATAACACAAAGATGGTATAAAAGTAATTAAATAAATGGGCAAACCAGTGCTGGGATGTAACAAATGAATACATCTTTAGGCTGTATATGTGT
Organism: Pelobates fuscus; assembly: GCF_036172605.1. Lineage (NCBI taxonomy): Eukaryota > Metazoa > Chordata > Amphibia > Anura > Pelobatidae > Pelobates > Pelobates fuscus. The sequence continues at coordinate 288,344,583 of NC_086322.1, forward strand.
GTACATTTTTTATTTTATGTATTTAGGCTTATTACATTTTATAAGCAGATATTCTCGCTCTGTAAAACTGGACCTCAGAACTGCAGACATTTGTGAATTTACTCAGCCAGTATTTGGCCATGCTTTCTGACTTGTCACTGGGATCGCCAAAGCTTTGTTTTCCTGAATGTCGGTTTCTTCTTTGTGCATGTGAAAGTGTAAAATGTAGCATTCACATGATACAAGGAGAATGATTCATTAACCAACGAGGAAAACAAAGGAATGCCCGTGATTATTTTAACGTATTTATTTCTGCTTCATGTGAATGCTGCATACTACAAGGAGGAACCTTTGTGTTCTGCCCATTAACATGCAGACAAGAATGTGTCCAGGAAAAATGTTGGAGGGGGCAACCCTGTTCATAATTCTGTGCTGTTTTTAAAGGGACACTTTCCATCAGAACAACTACAGCTTTGTATGGTTGCCATGGTGTCCATAGCCTGTCCCTGCACTGCATTTTCAGTGAAGAGTCAGTGTTGTTTATATTGCTGCCTAGGAACAACCCTAGTGGCAGACTAGAGCAGTACTGATATTCAGCATTGATTCAATGCACCTCTATGAGGAGATGCTGATTGGCACAGCGTTGTGACGTGCATGTGCAATAGCCTTCTAATGCTTTTGTGTGGGAAAACATTGGATTAGCTGTAATCATCAAATTTGATGATCTAAAGCCAAGCCATGGTGCTGGATCAAAGCGGGGCCAACTGCGGCCCCGTAAATGTAAAGTTCTAATTTGAAAAACTATTTTCTTTGTATCTCCACAGCCATGTTTAAGTCCTTCTTGGTCAGATGCACCGCTTATCCAACCAAAAACTGTACTAAAATATTAGTGTGCATTTATGGATCCTGACTTTGTGTGTAAGCATCAGGAATCCCCCAAAAATGTGCCTTGGGATGGTTCCAGATAAGCGGCACTTCCAACCAAAGAGGACTCAAGATTATCAGTCCATAGTGCAGGAGTAGCCGCTAGCCTCCAGCTTTTTTGTGTATTTCTTATAAATAAAAAAAATTACCAAGGCTATTGGTTTAATTAAAAAAAAATCAAATTTTCCTTTAAGCTTTTATTTTATGGTGAGTTACATATGACTTTTTCCAGTGGACTGACATTTCTAAACAAAATTATTTTTCTTTTCCTCTTTTCTCCCCTTCCCCCCCCCCCCCCCCCAAAGGTGAGAAGCCAGACCCTGAACAGATCTTTAAACTAACCTCCCTCCAGAATTTTAGTAGCTGCCTGCCTAACTCCTGCACGTTAATGGTGAATACGCACAGCATCATAAGCCACAGGCAATCAGACTCAGTGTTAATGGAGACTCCCCAAGACACTATAGTAAGTGTGCGTATATTCACATATCTTCTATATTCTGTAAGTGTGCTGTGCTGCTGTGATGTCATGATAAATTAAGTGAAGGATGCCAAATTTGTTGCAGACTGAAAGCTCTTTAGGCCAGTATTATGATCACTACCCAGCCTGCTATATCTCCTCAAGTTACTGACCATGTGAGAGCCTTTACTTGCTAGCCTACTTCATTCACCAACTGACTGACCATGAACCTCCACTACCCAGCCTGCTTCATCCCCCAACTAACTGACCATGAGAACCACCGCTACCCAGTCTGCTTCATCCCCCAACTGACTGACCACGAGAATCACCGCTACCCAGCCTACTTCATCCCCCAACTGACTGACCACGAGAACCTCCGCTACCCAGCCTGCTTCATCCCCCAACTGACTGACCATGAGAACCTCCGCTACCCAACCTGCTTCATCCCCCCAACTAACTGACCACGAGAACCACCGCTGCCCAGCCTACTTCATCCCCCAACTGACAGACCATGAGAACCTCCGCTACCCAGCCTGCTTCATCCCCCAACTGACTGACCACGAGAATCACCGCTACCCAGCCTACTTCATCCCCCAACTGACTGACCACAAGAACCTCCGCTACCCAGCCTGCTTCATCCCCCCAACTAACTGACCACGAGAACCACCGCTGCCCAGCCTACTTCATCCCCCAACTGACAGACCATGAGAACCACCGCTACCCAGTCTGCTTCATCCCCCAACTGACTGACCACGAGAATCACCGCTACCCAGCCTACTTCATCCCCCAACTGACTGACCACGAGAACCTCCGCTACCCAGCCTGCTTCATCCCCCAACTGACTGACCATGAGAACCTCCGCTACCCAACCTGCTTCATCCCCCCAACTAACTGACCACGAGAACCACCGCTGCCCAGCCTACTTCATCCCCCAACTGACAGACCATGAGAACCTCCGCTACCCAGCCTGCTTCATCCCCCAACTGACTGACCATGAGAACCTCCACCACCCAGCCTGTTTCACCTTCCCACCCTCCCTTCCACTACATGACCATGAGAATCTCCACTACCCAACCTGCATAATTCCCCATCCCTGGATTTTAGAGACCAAATTGTTTATTGGTATTCAGAAAGTATGTATGAGCAGATATGACAGATTGAGAATGGCGTGAGTGCTATTGTATGTTGATTTTAGTAACATGCACAGACCAAATGAAAGGTCCACTTATATTGATTTCCGTGGTCATGCAGTGTATGCATCACTGAGTGTGTTGTATTTTCAGGGCTCAGGGCTACTTATCTTGCATATCCAGCATTTAGAGACCATTTAAATGGATTGTTGGCAGATTACAATACGAAATTGGCACCATTTTGCTTGTGCATGTTTGTGTGGATGCCTAAGAAAATAGCCAAGCTGCAACTATAGCGGAGTCGAAGACCATTTCAAGATTATTTTGTTAATTTGTTTTTAGTGATCAAACTCCCGAGCTGCAGTTCCAAGCTCCTTGCAGAGCTTGTAGCTCATATTTGAGACTGGAGAATTAAAACCATGATCTCTGACTAGTGTGTGCCTCTACGTATTCTATCAAGGAGTTGGCTGCCAGGCAGCATGCTCAAGAGTGAGTGTGTGTAAATTGCCATGCAGTGCAATGTCAGATGCTCCACTCCCAAGGAGGTAAAGATGCCCGCCATCGGTCTGCTTCTTGCAGGAACTTAACAGACTGAACCTAGAGTCCTCCAATGCGAAATACTCCCTGAACACGGATTCATCGGTGACCTATATAGATCAAGCAGTCATCTCCCCTGATGCCTTTTCCCTGGGAACTGGTTCCTCCATCTTGTCCAAACAAGCGCAGAACAAACCAAAGACCGGGCGCAGCTTGTTAGGAGGTCCAGCAGCACTGAGCCCACTCACACCGAGGTAAGACAATCTTGCATGGTGTTGTCAGTCTGCTCATGCTGTTCTTTTTAGCTGAAGTGTCTGCACTTCAATATCCAAGGTAAGGCCACTCCACATGCAAAAACAAGACAAGCACATTTACTTGGTTCTACACCCGGGACCAGCCTCTGGATATCCTCCTGTTGAGAATCTACAGTTTACATATTGGCTGTCCAGTCCTTTGGAGCCAAAACAGCCAGATGCCCACCATCCTATGTTCTGTTCCACACATTTACTGTGAGCACTAAGCCGTTGCTTGACATTGGACATGTGGTACCCTAACAGATCATTGTAGCCAAAACAAGCATGTGCTAGACAAGAAGGGCTGTGTCCCAAGCCAACGGAGCAAAGAGTTTGTTAAAGATTCAATAAACTAGTCCCCTTCCTGCAAACTCCCCAATTTAGAAATGCTTGTTTCATGGTTGAGGCAATCCATGTTCTTCTAAGGCTTGTCTCTTGCAACAGTGTTATCGTCTAGTCAATACAACCTGACGCATGTTGGTCTCCATCAGTCAGATTGACAACTGAGAAAGCTTTCGTTCTTGTTACAAGTCTAGGTAGGGTCTATGACTTGCTAATGGGAGATCATATTTGCTAGATTGACAGCTCGCCATCAAGGTGTTTTTTGTTTTGTGTTTTTTGTGTCAATGTTTGTTCGCTATTTGTCTGCATTCTCTCTGTTGTATGTTGGGGCTATATTAATACCCAAACATAATACCGCTGCTTATTCTGTGAGCATTTTGTTTGCCAAGCTTACATTTCCATATTTTATTTTGCTCAGTTTTGGGATTTTACCACTAGAAACGCCCAGTCCAGGAGATGGGTCCTATTTACAAAATTACAATTCCTCCTGTGTCCTTGATGTGCCATCCTCTGGTGCCCCCGCGAAGAAGGTATGTTAAGTATGATTTTGTATGTTTCGTCATATTGTAGTCATTCAGACATTGTTCCTTCTAGACTGACCCCCCCCCCCCTCCCCTTGAACTTACAACTGAACGTCTCTTCCCCTCTCCCTGTTTGGTTTATATCGCATTTTTCCCTTCTGCCAATTTTTTTATATTATTCCCTTATAGCCTTTCTTCCTATTGCATGTGCTAGACTGTTAACAAATCATGTAAGGCTATAGCTCAAAGTTGTAGTTACCTTTTTCTTTTATCCATCACTATAACATTTCTTCTGCCGGGTTCTCAGTCTGTTCCCAGAATCAGCCAAACCGGAACAAAGTCTGTATTCTCACAGAGTGGAAATAGCCGGGATGTCACACCAGTTCTCCTCATGCAGACTCAAGGTTCTGGCCCACAGACAAGGTATACACAAGAGGAAATTACTTGCCATTTTTTATTGCAGTTAATTGATTCTTTGCTGTTATATACCCCTTTCTTTGTGATACACTGTGTGTATAACGTACATGTTCTATAAAACATTTAAATGAGGAATGTTTATGCCAGGGGTGCCCAAAAGGTAGATCCTCAAATGTTGTTGAACTACAATTCCCTTGATGCTTTGCATGATTTTAGAATGACAAAGCATCATAGAAGATGGCTTCAGTTTCATAGCACAGTAGTTGGTAACCTTCAGCACTCCAGATGTTGTGGACTAAATCTACATCTCCCCTGATGCTTTGTCAGCATTATGCCTGTGAGAGAATTACAGTGAGGGAAAAAAGTATTTGATCCCCTGCTGATTTTGAACGTTTGTCCACTGACAAAGAAATGATCAGTCTATAATTTTAATGGTAGGTGATGGTGTGTTTTAACAGTGAGAGACAGAATAACAAAGAAAATCCAGAAAAACGCATGTCAAAAAAGTTAGTAATTGATTTGCATGTCAATGAGTGAAATAAGTATTTGACCCCTTCGACTTACTTGGTGGCAAAAACCCTGTTGGCAATCAGAGGTCAGATGTTTCTTGTAGTTGGCCACCAGGTTTGCACACATCTCAGGAGGGATTTTGTCCCACTACTCTTTGCAGATACAAGTCAGTAAGGTTTCGAGGCTGATTTTTGATGCGGTGCAGTTGTCCTGTTCCCTTAGCAGAAAAACACCCCCAAAGCATAATGTTTCCACCTCCATGTTTGATGGTGGGGATGGTGTTCTTGGGGTCACAGGCAGCATTCCTCCTCCTACAAAAACGTTGAGTTGATGCCAAAGAGCTTGATTTTTGGTCTCATCTGACCACAAAACTTTCACCCAGTTCTCCTCTGAATCATTCAGATGTTCATTGGCAAACTTCAGACGGGCCTGTACATGTGCTTTCTTGAGCAGTGGCACCTTGCGAGCGCTGCAGGATTTCAGTCCTTTGCAGCATAGTGTGTTTACCAATTGATTTCTTGGTGACCGCTGCCTTGAGATCATTAATAAGATCCTCCCGTGTAGTTTTGGGCTGATTCATCACCATTCTCATGATCATTGAAACTCCATGAGGTGAGATCTTGCATGGAGCACCGAACCGAGGGAGACTGACAATTATTTTGTGTTTCTTCCATTTGTGAATAATCGCACCAACTGTTGTCACCTTCTCACCAAGCTGCTTGGCGATGGTGTTGTAGCTCTTTCCAGCCTTGTGTAGGTCTACAATCTTGTCCCTTACATCCTTGAACAGGTCTTTGGTCTTGGCCCTGGTGGAGAGTTTGGAATCTGATTGATTGCTTCTGTGGACACTTTTTTTTTTTTTTTTATACAAGTCACTTGCTGAGATTAGGAGCACTCCCTTTAAGAGTGTGCTCCTAATCTCAGCTCGTTACCTGTATAAAAGACACATGGGAGCCAGAAATCGTACTGATTGATAGGGGATCAAATACTTATTTCACCCATTGACATGCGTTTTTTTTCTTTTTTTTTTTCTTTCTGTCATTATTCTGTTCATTTCTTTGTCAGTGGAAAAATGTTCAAAATCAGCAGGGGATCATACTATTTTTTTCCACTCACTGTATGGGAAATGTAGTCCACAACGTCTGGAGTGCCAACAGTGGACTAACCCCCCCTGTCCTAGAGTAAAAGCCTGTGAAGACTGTGTTGTGTACTCAGACTCCAGTGTCTGTCATGTGACCTTTTACCTAGTCTTTAATAAATCACGCAGTCCCACTGCTCCAGTTATTTCCATTAGGCTAATGTGCTTTTCATTCTAGCACCACACCTCAGGTTCTGAGCCCCACAATAGCTGCTCCTCCAAACGCACTACCACGGCGGAGTTCCCGGCTCTTCACTAGTGACAGCTCTACCACCAAGGTAAGTTAATAATCACCTGAGCTAGTGGGATGAGCGTTGTGTGTCCTGCACATACTATCCTTTGTTTGGTAATGACGAATTGATAAGTTAAAGTAGACACGTCTTGGGGATGACCCTTACTGAAGATTACATGTCCTGTTGTTTGGTATTAAACACCTGGCTGTGCACATTCAGTTTTTGCATTGACTTGGCAATGTGACTCTTTAATGGCTAGTAATCCTGTTTATTACTATGAGTAATCCACTAAGCAGTGCCATTCATTGTTTGCTAATATTATTAGCAGTCATATTTTCTTGTTCATGAAACAAACACAATCATTGTAGGAGGGAGTGTATTGTTTACATTAACTAGTCTGTGTGGGTGGCACTTGGTACAAAGAGCAGCTTGTCTGCGGATGCTGTGAGAATGTCCTCTGATTTCTTTGGCACCTTTACCATTTTACCATGTTTCTGGCTTATAGGTGACTAAGACATTTCTCCTGTCTGCAGCCCATCTACAAATCTACAGCCCATGTTAAAGCATGGCCATGAATAAGCCACGTCGTGTGTGTGTGTGTGTGTGTGTGTGTGTGTGTGTGTGTAAGATGTACATCAAGCATGTCAAACTCAGTCTAGCATGGGCCAGATAAACAAGGTTTAAGTTTTTTATATGGGCCGCAAAAAGCCGCAAATATGGGCCGCAAACTCCCCTCCCCCCTTCATTCCCCCTATATTAAATCCCAGCATGCTCCACTCACATTGCTGCTGCCAGTATGCGACTCCAGAGTGCGGCCTCTGGTATACCCCAAATGGCGCCGTCCACAACCTGTGCCAAATCTGATCCTCCCGCTACTTCTTGAAACCCTGTGAAAGTGGAGCACGTCGATGTCATGTCGGAATGTGACGTGGCGTTGTGTGCCTCCATGCACATCCAGGTACTCCACTGACCCACTGACCCACACACACACTCGCTGACCGACCACACACACACTCGCTGACCGACCACACACACACTCGCTGACCGACCACACACACACTCGCTGACCGACCACACACACACTCGCTGACCGACCACACACACACTCGCTGACCGACCACACACACACTCGCTGACCGACCACACACACACTCGCTGACCGACCACACACACACACTCGCTGACCGACCACACACACACACTCGCTGACCGACCACACACACACTCGCTGACCGACCACACACACACTCGCTGACCGACCACACACACACTCGCTGACCGACCACACACACACTCGCTGACCGACCACACACACACTCGCTGACCGACCACACACACACTCGCTGACCGACCACACACACACTCGCTGACCGACCACACACACACTCGCTGACCGACCACACACACACTCGCTGACCGACCACACACACACTCGCTGACCGACCACACACACACTCGCTGACCGACCACACACACACACTCGCTGACCGACCACACACACACTCGCTGACCGACCACACACACTCGCTGACCGACCACACACACACTCGCTGACCGACCACACACACACTCGCTGACCGACCACACACACACACTCGCTGACCGACCACACACACACACTCGCTGACCGACCACACACACACACTCGCTGACCGACCACACACACACACTCGCTGACCGACCACACACACACACTCGCTGACCGACCACACACACACACTCGCTGACCGACCACACACACACACTCGCTGACCGACCACACACACACACTCGCTGACCGACCACACACACACACTCGCTGACCGACCACACACACACACTCGCTGACCGACCACACACACACACTCGCTGACCGACCACACACACACACTCGCTGACCGACCACACACACACACTCGCTGACCGACCACACACACACACTCGCTGACCGACCACACACACACACTCGCTGACCGACCACACACACACACTCGCTGACCGACCACACACACACACTCGCTGACCGACCACACACACACACTCGCTGACCGACCACACACACACACTCGCTGACCGACCACACACACACACTCGCTGACCGACCACACACACACACACACACTCGCTGACCGACCACACACACACACACACACTCGCTGACCGACCACACACACACACACTCACTCGCTGACCGACCCCACACACACACACACACTCGCTGACCGACCCCACACACACACACACACTCGCTGACCGACCACACACACACACACTCGCTGACCGACCACACACACACACACTCGCTGACCGACCACACACTCGCTGACCGACCACACACACACACACTCGCTGACCGACCACACACACACACACACACACACACACACACTCGCTGACCGACCACACACACCCACACACACACACACACTAGCTGACCGACCCCACACACACACACTCGCTGACCGACCCCCCACACACACACACACACACACTCGCTGACCGACCCCACACACACACACACACACACACACACACACTCGCTGACCGACCCCACACACACACACACACACACACACACACACACACTCGCTGACCGACCCCACACACACACACACACACACACACACTCGCTGACCGACCCACACACACACACACACACACACACACTCGCTGACAGACACTCACTGACCCACACATACAGGCACTCACATAATTTTATTTATTGCTCCCTACCTTTGGGAGCTGGTGTGGGCCCTCTTCTATCTGGAGCTCAGCCTTCCAGCTCTTCACTGCTCCCTCGCGCGCAGTTTAGTGATGTCGGGTGCCGGAATATGACGTCATATTCCGGCGCCCAGCATCACTACAGAGGGAAAGCGCGAGGGAGCTGTAAGGAGCAGGAAAGCTGAGTTCCCTCGCTGCCACCAGGAACCTCTCCTCTCTGGCTGGGTAACTTTTAGCAAAGTAGGCACCTGCAATGTAGAGAAAGCAGGTGCCTACTCTGCTTTGACACTAAGCATGCACTCGCGGCTCGCCAAGCCGCAAAGATGTCCATTTTGGGCATCGAGTTTGACATGCTTGATGAACATTATAACAGAGGACAGAGTGTTATTCAAAGTGTTAATTGTGGTTTTATGGTCACAAATTGAAAGTGAGCTTGTGAATACTCTTGATTGGGAGGGAAGAGGCTAATGTACCTTAGCAATAAATGTATGAAGGCTATTAACCTGTAATATTCAAGTAGTTTGTATATGCATTCTGTGGTTTGATATTGTTTCTTTTTGGGGGAATATGTAAAATACTCCTCATTTCTGCTTCATCTGCAGGAGAACAGTAAAAAATTGAAAATGAAATTTCCACCCAAAATTCCCAACCGGAAAACCAAAAGCAAAACAAACAAGAGTGGTGTCACGCAGGCAAACCTGAACGAGAGTCTTGAAATTACCAAGTTAGATGCGTCAATCATCTCCGAAGGGAAGATCTCCAGTGTGGGTCCACAGATCCAGGCACTAAATATGCAAAAAGCGGCAGCAGGTGAGGCCTAACGGGTGTTCCCTGGATACCTACACAAAGCCAAAACTCTGCGTGAACTCACACATTGTATATCCTGGAAGTATCAGTATGCAGTGAATTGATACTACATTAAAGGAACCGGAGTGGAAAATCCAACTTCATGCGTCCTTTAAAGGAACCCTTTCACCACAATAAATCTTACACCTTATTGAAGTTGTCTGTAGATGTGTGTGGGTGCGGTCTTACCTTTAGGGGTTATACCATTTTCCAACAGGGAGGAAGGAAGTGAGGGGGCAGCAGTATTGGCTCGGGGGGGACCACGTTTAGGGTTAAAATATTGGAAAATGGTTTATCCTTTGAAGGAAAGATGGGGCCCAGACCATGCCCCCCCCCCCCCCCCCCCCCCCCCCCCCCATAGCTTCAGTGAGATGAACTTCTTGTGAGAGAGAGAGTTCCCTTAAGGTAACATGTTCACAAACAAGATGTTTTATGAAGTGTGGCAGAATACAAACCAGCATTGCCTTCCTTAGACCATGTAACGCAGAACTTTATGATCATGTTTGTTTTATACCTGATTCTAATCTAATTTTTTTCTCAGAAGGCTTGATGAGCCTCTTAAGGGACATGGGGAAGGGTTATGTGGCCCTGTGCTCCTACAACTGCAAGGAAGCAATCAATATCCTAAGTCATCTCCCCTCCCACCATTACAACACTGGCTGGGTGCTTTGCCAGATTGGCAGAGCCTACTTTGAGCTGGCAGAGTATTTGCAGGTAAGGGGTGTGAGTGACTTCTTCTGAATGCCATCTCCTTATTCCCTCATTTCACTAGCAAGGAGATTCTCCGTGTTATTTTTTGCTTTGTTTTTTGTCCCCCAGGCAGAGCGAGTGTTCTCGGAGGTGCGAAGGATTGAAAACTATAGGGTGGAAGGTATGGAGATCTACTCAACAACGCTGTGGCACTTGCAGAAAGACGTGGCACTGTCTGTGCTCTCCAAGGACCTCACTGACATGGACAAAAATTCACCAGAGGTATTACGTCATCTCAGCGAACGTGGGTGGAGGTTTACCTGGAAATTCTATTAAGGTTCAATGTAGCTGTTTGGAGCTGTGTGTGAACTGCAGCAAAGCCGCTTTATAATTCAAAATCTAAACTGTTGTGCTTTCTAGTATGAGAGTGAGAGATTGTTCTAGAATGGGCTGCTGTACCTCCTAACTTGGTCTCTACTTGCAGGCGTGGTGTGCAGCTGGAAATTGCTTTAGTTTGCAAAGAGAACACGACATTGCCATTAAGTTCTTCCAGCGGGCAATTCAGGTGGATCCAGGTTACGCATATGCTTTCACGCTGCTCGGACACGAGTTCGTATTAACTGAAGAGCTGGACAAAGCCCTGGCCTGCTTCAGGAACGCAATCCGTGTCAACCCTAGACACTACAATGCTTGGTGAGATACCCAGCTTGGACGTAACATTGCGTTAGGGTGGAGGGTTATTGTGAAAAGCATTTATATACAGCAGAAGCAATGCATCACGTAATAGTGTGCTGGTCCTTGGAAATTCTTGTTTGTTCTGCTGTTGTAATAGTGTGTTGTCCTAGGTATGGTCTTGGAATGATTTACTACAAGCAGGAGAAGTTTAGCTTGGCTGAGATGCATTTCCAGAAAGCACTGGATATTAACCCCCAAAGCTCTGTACTGCTGTGTCACATCGGAGTGGTAAGTTTGCCCTAGGTATCTTTCATATTTCTAGATGTTGCTCACTGTTGTAGTTTGAGAGGAGTGGTGTCTGATCACATGATGCTTTATCGTTTCTGTCATTTCTGTCTTTCCTGCCAGCTCAGATTGGGTGTAAGAACATTGTTAATTTTCCTTTGCTGGTTGAGCTCCTCTCAAATTTGTATTGTATTCCAGTACACTTCTGGTATACACACTATCACCAACGATGCTACACGGCACTAGGTAGCATTGTTGGTGATATAGTGTGTATAGATTAAATTATTTAATTTGGGATCTACATCCTGTTTTTCTAAAAATGCCTCCCGCCCCCTCCCCATAATTTTCCATTATTTAAACTTCTGCTAAATTTTGAAACACATATTTCCCCATGCTGGGCCTGAAAAACGCATGAGGACCAAGTTTGACTGGAAAACCTCTGCCATGACCTTGTCTCTGCAGATGCAGCCAATAGACAGTCATACATTTGTATATGTTAGAGTTTCCTTCATTTATTTACGTTTTGTTTTTTTTACTCCATAATGAATTTGTGTTTGGCCATCTTTAGCCTAGACGGGTACTTGAATTCCACAATGCCTGCCTGTTCTTGGGAAGTAGAACAAAAATACACTTTTTCTTTTTTAAATGTAATAACTGCGCAAATATAGGCTTTGTTTATTCCAACCTTTATGTGGATCACTAGTTAATCTGTGACGCTGGTGTTTTTATACAGGTACAACACGCGCTCAAGAAGTCTGACAAAGCTTTGGACACCTTGAACAAAGCTATTTCCATAGATCCAAAAAATCCTCTATGCAAATTCCACCGAGCCTCTATCTTGTTCGCCAATGAGAAGTACAAGGTACGTGTGAGCAGGAAGAAATCAGATTGTGATTCCATCTGATCTGTATAGCGGCCACCCAGGTGGCAGGAACTCGCTCGCAAACACACTGCATTTGTAATACTGGTTTTGTTTTGTTTTCAGTCTGCGCTACAGGAACTGGAGGAGTTAAAACAGATTGTCCCTAAAGAATCTCTTGTGTACTTTTTAATAGGAAAGGTGGGCCGACCGAGCGCTAGCTTCCATACCCCACTTTCCCTACTTCCCTTTCTGCACACAGATTGTGTACCGGTCTCCAACTTTGTATATTCTTCATGTTCACCCTCCATGTTTGTACTCCTATCATTTAAAGTCACACTCTGCATGTTCCTTCTTTTTGTATTGGCTACTTCCTTCTGTAATCTGCATGTTGTTTCTCATCCCGTATTGACTGTACATGCTGTCACCTCAAAATGATGTTTTAATATAATAGTCCTTTCAAACATAAAGGGTATATTAAAAAAGAGAGAGAGAGAAACTCATTCCTACCTTTAGTGTATAAACATGCAGACAGTGTTTGAAAACGGACAGTCTTTATGGTCTTCCCTGTATCTGTTCAGACAGTGAAGCAGGGAAGACCATAGAGATTGTTGGATTTGAGCACTGTCTGACTCAAAGTGCATGCATATGGCTGAGGAATCCAGTTGTATACTAAAGATAGTAATGAGTTTTTCGTTTCATATTAAAAAAAATAACTTGATGAAAGGATTATTTGACTCATTAGTTTTTAATGTCTATTTGAATATCTGTATTTCCCATTATTCTATAATTCATTGTGCCCACCTTCTCGTATGTGTATCCACAAGCTTGCTAACTGTCCTCGTTTTAACCCATTGTGTTTTCACCCTAAAAGCATTGCACGTTCTCTCCCACTCTCATCATCCACTGAATGCAAATATTTCTTTTGCTCAGGTCTATAAGAAATTAGGACAGACACACCTGGCTCTTATGAATTTTTCTTGGGCCATGGATCTGGATCCCAAAGGTGCCAATAACCAGATCAAAGAGGCCATAGACAAACGGTACCTGCCAGATGATGAGGAAGCGGTGACCCAGGAAGAGCAGATCAGCGAGTGCTACCCTTACGAATCAGGTCAGGACGATCCGTTTGCAAGATCTTAAAACCAGATAGAAGTGAACACAGTAAATTGAAATTCTCCAGCTTCTCAAACGTGCATATTTTTTTTTTCTCTCTTCATGCCTAGTAGATTTACTTCATCTCATTGAAGTGATCTGGGTGCAGTGTCCTTGTCCCCTTATCCCTTTCAGAGAAGGTGCATTGTTTACATTGCATGGGTAAGGTTGCCTCTAGTGGCTGTCTACCAGAGATCCACTAGAGCGCAAAACGACGCTGGATGTCCTCATGTCAAGAGTCTTAAAAAATCCCATAGGAAAACATTGATTTAATGCTTTCCTATTGAATAGGCATGGGTTTTTATTGCAGTTTTAAACCAAACTATGACATCAGTCATAAAAAAATGTGTGACTTACCTGAAAATGTAGTTTACTTCTGGATGGTGAGATCCCACACATTATTGGGTGCTGTTGTCTTTGCTCGTGCTTCAACTGCCCTTTATAGCTTTTTTTTTTTTTTTTTCTCCTTCCCTTCCTCCTTTTTAGTAGAACTGAATATTTTAGAGGAGAGGCTAGAGAGGAAGTAACATGCTAAAGTGAATTGTTCCACGGGTTTCTACCTCTACCAGTTGAGAGGGACTTGTTTCATATGTCACAACTCTTGGGTTCTCATCATCCCGGGAAGGAAAATAATTTTTTTGTTTGTTTCATTTTAGTGTTTAAATCAAATTTCTAAGCTCATTAGAAACCTTGAGATAAGAGAGATGATCTCTATTGCTTAGGACAGAATTCTTGCGTAGTGAAAATTGTTTTTTGTACAGGTTTTTTGTTTTTATTAACCTGGTTTATTTTTGTTTGTTTTTGCAGTGGGAACTGACGAATCACAAGAAAGCAGCATGACTGACGCAGATGACACACAATTGCACGCTGCTGAGAGCGACGAATTTTAACCCCTTTTTCCCCGCGTGACATGTGGCGCGGGGGATTAGACTGTTATTTTACTCCGCCTCACCCTGGCCTCGTACCATTGCCTTCTCAGACGCCTTTCACAAGCCGCTCTTTTGTATCATCATCATCTTCTCTCTGGCCATCATCATCAACCACCCCTTTCCCGCTTCCAGCCCTCCTGGTTTTATTGGCCTGCCGAGAATTAAAGACTGTGTGCAAAATATTGGTTGCCTCTTACTCAACATTTGGGGAAGGAGTTCAGAGGGATTCTAAAAAGCAAAAGTCAAATCCCCTTTGTGGCCTGTTCAAGTCTAAGAAGATGGTGAGCAACTGGGAATATAAGATTCGTACTCTGTTGGAACTTAGAAGAAAAAACTCCTTAAAAAATAATACACCCCCATACTTAGGACAGACACTCCCCGCAAGACAAATTCTCCACCATTCCTTTTTCTTATTATAAATGTCCCTTGATCATCCCATCCATTCATAAAGGGAAATCCACCCAGAACAGACCTTTTTCCTTTCTCTACCTTCCTCCCCTGTCTCTGGGATAGGTTCACTCTCTCGTTTTTGCTCTTTGAGATGGCCAATCTGTCCCCTTTCTCTCCAACAGTTGAATGAATGATCTATTCCTCTACAGACGTCTTCATCATTCACTGTTTTCAAGGATGAAAAGAAGTCCCAGAACGGACTAGCTTGGCTGATTTTCTTTCCCCCTTCCTTCCAGATCCTCTCCATGGGATGGTGGCAATTCTCCCCCAGGACTAACCAGATTTTTAAAGGACTTACTGCCTGGATAACATTTATTCAGCCTTTAATCACAAGGATGGACGAGTGAAGGATCTGGCTGAGCATATACGACTTTCCAATGCATGAATGTTGAGGGGGGCATTGGCTGCCATTCACTTCTCACCACTTATCAATCCCACGCTACAGCCCATCTGGAGTAGCAACGCTCTGCATGCGATACAATGACTTTCAACTACAGCCTTTTGCTTGCCTTTTGGCATTAAAAGGGATGTTTCAAAGGCTCCTCCTCTGAAATCATGTAATCTTCTCAAACTAAAGAGACGTGTTCATTGACCCTTCAGAGAGTTGATATATGAAATGCATGATGGAAATGGTTGTTAAATACCATATGAAATGAATAGGGAACTGGTGACTTAGTGTTTAGAACATAACCTCTATACATACAAACAGTGCTTACACTTTTGCAAACCAGTGTGTTAATCAAGCAGAATACGGTTTTTGTGTTTTTTGTTTTTTTTCTTCTTCATTAAGCATTTGCACACCGCCTTGCGGCCTTCACTTCTAACTACCTGAATGAGGTCATGCATATGACATACCCACAAATTTAAATATGTCCTTAACTATAGATATACTATCAATTCTGCTACAACTCTTTTGTGTCCATTTTTTTTTGTCTGCAACCTTTCTTGCTCTTGATACCCCATTTCCTGATACGCTTTTTACTTTCTTCCCCTTTCCGTTGTCTGTCCTCCGTCTCTACCCATGCCCTCTTTACAATTGTCCCAGTAAGCGCAAGTCAAACCGTAACAAAAACACCAGATCAACACCTTCTTCCTACACCTTCCTTGCAGCCATTTCTTAAAGGTTGCCACGATCATCTTTCTGCTCAGGTCACTTGTACCAATAGTCTGGGAGTATCCATGCCCCCATAGCTTGTATGGTCACTTGGTTAGAAATCATGACAACAAAGTCCCCAGTAACATTGCAGGCAAAACGTTCGACTCCCTTCCCATTAGCCCTGTTACGTTCATCTGTGCCAGTTCAATGTGAGAGGACACTGGCAGGATTGGGGCCCCCATTATTTGTGTGGCTGTGATTTGTCTTTTTTTATTTTTTTCGCCCATCATTTTTTTATTTGGGGAAGTGTACAGTGTTCCAATTTGTTGGGGGGGTTGGGAGGTTTCTGTTTAATATATTTTGCGAATCATTTATGGATGTGAAAAATCCAAATAAAACTTCTTTTAAAAATAATCTAATGGCATTTACTGGATTCACAGAAATGGGAAAGAGGAGAATTCCTGTGCAGGGTAGCAAATGGAATAATATGTTTGTTTATAGGCCAACAGTTTTATTGTGATTGACACATTGCAGAGAATTGTTCCTATAGGGATGAATACAGCATATGAAATGGGTCCAATGGAGCGGGTACCTTTATAGAGGCCATGTGCTACAATGTGTTGGTAAATTTCAGAGACCTTGGTTTATTTTGAGGTATATGCACTCCAGAGGCCATGGATTTATGTGAGCTAGATGAACTGCAGAATCCTGCTGTCTAGTTCTGAGCCAAAGGTCATAGATTCCAATAGGGTTAAAGCACTGCATAGGCATGTGGGTTTCAAGTGGGTCAAATGCTACTTAGAAGCAATAGACATCTGCAGAGTTTGTGTAGATCCACCTCAGAAGTGTTTTCAAGTGGGTTGGATGCACTAGAGTTGTCAGGGATGTTGCTAAAATAGACGAGCTGCATTGGCCAGTTTCAGTAGAACAGATGGGTCATAGAAACTAGTGGTTCTAGTGACGTAAATAAATTGGAAGGGACTTGAAGAAGGGCACAGGTTGGGGGGGTAAGAAGGGTATAAAAGAGGGGTGTACGGGTGGAGGGGGAAGAAGGTCACAGGAGAGGAGGACAAACACATGCTGAGGGGGGACAAGGAGACACACAAAGGGGCTGGGGGATAAAGAGGCCTGGCAGCCAGCCACACCAATCTGGAAGCAGCCAGACAGTTCTATTACTATATTGTGAATAGGGGCCAGAGTGTTCAAGGGATTATGTTATTTATATAGCGCCAACAAATTCCGCAGTGCTTTACAGTGGGTGGACGAACAGACATGTAGTTGTAACCAGACAAGTTGGACAAGTTTAATGATTTTTTTGAAGGAGTGGAGACTGGGGTGAGCATCTAACGGAGGAGGGAAGGGAGTTCCATAGGAACGGTGCAGCCCTAGAGAATTCTTGAAGGCGAGCATCAGAGGTGGGAGTACAGATAGAAGATAGACCAAAGTCTTCAGCAGAGCGTAAGGGCGTAGACGGGACATACTTGTGTATTAGGGAGGATAGATAGCTGGGAGCAGCATTATGTAGAGATTTGAAAGCAATTTGATAGTTTTAAATTGAGCCCTTACAGGAAGCCAATGTAGGGACTGACAGAAGGGTAAATATTATGCTCACCTTTGTTGAGTCTTTTTGGTTTTATTCATTATTTTTATTTGGAACCAATAAAATTATTTTCTACATCCATCTTGAAGTCCTTGAAGCCTCTGGGAATTTCTGTTGGGAAGTGCCATCCCTATATATTGGCACTGCTGATAACCCTCAGAGCCAGGAATTTAAGGCTATCAACAAGGTGAGCCTAATATTTACCACCAAGATATTTATTGCTAGTTTGCACAGTACTACCCATTTGGACGGTTTCCCTTCTTTTCTGTGTCTTTTTGGAGGTACATCATAGAGGAAGGGGTGTGTTGCTGCCCAAAGAGCACAAAGGTTCACTTTACAGAGCCAATACCATATAGGCTCCAGACCACGTGAGTGGTTCTAGTTATTTACTTATATCACTCATCACCACTAAAGACCATCTACACTGTGTTCTTTGCTTTAGTATACTCTTAAGTATGAGATTGTTGGGGTAAGAGGACCCCTCTATCACTTTATATTTTGTATAAGCGCTCCACTAGTCTGTGTATATTTTATACCATATCTTTCAGCTGTAGAAATAAGATCGTGGACTGGTGGTTAATGCTGAAGACAAGTTCGAAGATACTCTCACCATTCATAAAAGGCCAACAATACCCTTAATGATGTACACTTTGGAACTGGATTGAGCCATTCCAAAATCATTTCAAGAAAAGGACACAACACAAAGTCCAAGAATCCATCTTAGCTAGGGTGGCCAAAAGGTATAGCCTCGGCTAGAACAAGAAGTCCCATAATACCTTGCCAGCTGAAGCTCAAGCCAACTTTTGAACATCCCTGTGATAGCACATCATGCAAAAACCTCTTGCTCCCTAGCTCTGCCTAACCAGATAAATAATATAATATAAACATCACTAATATTCTGCATTAAATCAGATGCATGACACAGGACTAATTAAAATACATAATCAGGGGGGCGAAGCAATGACACAAGGCGAAATTTTGGACCCTGCTCGAGAGAGGCTGTTTGCAGAAAAAATTGTTGCAGTGCAGGTCACAGCAAGAGTACTCTGGAACAATTGACTGGTACTGGAGGCGTTCGAGGGCGCAGTGAGAATTTTGTCATCACTGAGATCAGAGAGAAGTTTGTTCTCACCACGGACGACCAAACACCTGATAAATAACCGATAAGTGCCGTATAATACCTGGTATTCCTTATAGCCAAGGGGCTTTGCACTGCAATATCAAATCAGAGAAATATAGGAGGTAGGGGAGAGGAAAGGGATTCATAAAAGGGAAAATTTGGCAGACAGGAAGCTCCACGTGTCTGCTAAACCTGTTTGAGATAATTATAAACGTTCTCCCTCCCCTATACCCCAAAGTCTGTCTATTATTCCTGATCCGATCTTGAATAAGAGCTTGTGAAATAAAAAGATGGAAAGGAAAAGAAAAGAGTGGGGGAAACTAAAGAAAGAAAGCGCTCCGTGATTAAAAACTAACTGCACCTCCAATTCTGTCACTCCTGATGGACATTTAAAGGGACACTAGTCACCTGAACAACTACAGCTTAATGTAGTTGTTCAGGTGAGATCTATAGCTCCCTGCAGGCAATCTAATGGAAACACTGTATTTTCAGAGAAAATACAGTGTTTAAGGCTGATTGATAGGAATACCTCCAGTGGCTGTCACTCAGACGGCCACCAGAGGGACTTCCTATCATGTATGGCCCTAAAAAGGCCCTGTATACGTCAGACGTATTGAAATACCTCTGACGTGTGCAGAAGCGAGAAGGCACTGTGTGCGCGCCTTCTCTCTCCTGCCTGTCAGCAGAGGAGAGGGGGCGGGTAAAGACCGCGAGCTGAGCTGTCAGCTTGCGCGGCGCGCGCATGCGCAGTAGTGCGCTCAGGACTTCAGAGGGCGGCATGAATGCCGCCTTATGAAGTACGTGCGCATGTGTGGCGAAGCCGCGCATGCACACAAGGGAGCAATGACGCTTCCATATGGAGGACAACAAAATTCCAACAGCTCATAAACAAATTTCTCAAAATTCTAAACAAGGCTATCTAATATTTGTTTTGAAACTCAGTTTGAAAAAAATGAAACGAGATCCACACAATAACAGACGACTTTAAAAAAGAGTTACCTAAAATAATGTCTAAGATCCAGAACACAGAGGAAAAAATTGAGATTTCAGTCCAGCAACACAATACACAATACACAACAAGCTGCTACGATATCACGGATGGAATTCAAGATCAAAAACCTGGAAACCAAGATGGCGGACCTTGAAGATAGGGCACGGCGGAACAATATCAGATTGAGAGGTATCCCCGAAAGTATTCCTGCCTTGGATCTTGAGCAATATATGGTGGAGCTCACTCAATTCCTAGACATTGAATATAACAACAAGGTTAACGTCATTGAGAGGATCCACAGAGTATAGAAATCTAAAGCAATACCTGCGCAAGTCCCTAGAGATGTCATCACATGTCACTCTTATTAATTTAAAATGGAAATTGGGACGGCTATGAGAAATAAATATCAGACCGGATCAAAATAGGAAGAACTTAAGCTCTTTAATGATCTATCTTCAGGCACAAGGTGTCTTCGAATGAAATGTACAGCACAGACTTTAGCTTTGAGAAACAAGGAAATTAAATATTCTTGGACATTCCCAATGGGCATAAAATTTTCTTACAACGAAAAAATTACATTTTTAGAGACCCCACTGCCCTTCAAAACTGGTTACAAATTAATAAACTGGTTTAAAGGGACACTCCAGTGCCAGGAAAACAATCCGTTTTCCTGGCACTGCAGGTTCCCTCCCACCTCCCATCCCCGGTTGCTGAAGAGGTTTCTGCTCGCCGCCGCTCCTCCTCTTCCTTACGTCAGCTGGTGGGCGAGACTGATCCCGCCCGCCGGTTGAGGAGGCACGCGCATTAAGCATTCAATGCTTTCCTATGGGGAATTGAGCGACGCTGGAGGTCCTCACACAGCGTGAGGATGTCCAGCGACGTTCTAGCATAGAAAACCTGTGCTATAGGCCAGGAAGCGCCCTCTAGTGGCTGTCTATTAGACAGCCACTAGAGGAGGAGTTAACCCTGCAAGGTAATTATTGCAGTTTATAAAAAACTGCTATATTTACAGTTGCAGGGTTAAGGGTAGTGGGAGTTGGCCTGCAGTGTCCCTTTAACTGCCTATAGGTTATTCGGACGTATACGTTTATATTGGTTATTAAAAATGTTTTTTCCCAGTAAAAGGGTAAGGGAGGGGGAGAGAGAAGAGAGAGGAGATATGGGAAGAAGTATATAAAATAATCTAAAAGGTTTTCATATAAATGATTGTAATTTACGACGTGGGATTGTGTAGTGGAATGTACGTTTGTGTGGTAGATAGAATGCACATTGATCATTTATGGTGAATCACTCTTAAGGACGTTTTTCTAATATAATGGGAAATTTAGAAGAAAAAGATAGTTGGATTTTAATATGCACTCTGGGGTTTGCTCATTCTATGTTATTATTTTTTTTCTATTTTTTTATTTTTTTCTGTTTGCTGGCATATCTTAAAATGCATTATGAATAGTATCTTTATACTTGGTAATTACAAAAGAAATTACTATATAGCGCTCTCAAAGTTAACATATATTAATTGGTTAGGACAATCATTGAGGAATATAGAAATTGTCTTGAAATATAATCTTATGGTCAAAGGCACAGTTTTTAATTTTTTTTTTTTTTTTTTTAATTTTTTTTTTTTTGCTCGTGCATAAAGTTACAATGAATCCTGCATCGCCACAACAGCGAATGCGAGGGTTGCAGTACATTTAATGATACATGTTGAGTAGCAGTGAAATCTGAAAAAGACATTACTTTGCATCATTTGAGGGGTTAGCACGAATTTTTATATTTAAATGAGTGTTTGAGATTATGCACGTTGTATGCAGCTTACTGTCATGTAAGGTAAGGTAAGGTAGTGTTCTCAGGCTTTAAGAGCAAGCTGGTTTGGGTGTCAGCTTAAACAAAAATAATAACAAAGCTAAAGCTGTGGTGGGAGGTTATCCTCGCCGTCTATAGTGTGGGTGAGCGTGTGTAAGCCATACTTTACACAGGTTAACAGTGTCCACATTAGATTAGTCAGAGTCCAGGCTGGTGTTGGGCTTCCGTAGATGGGCCGTGAGTTATATAGCTAGCCGTCCTCAGCCAATTCCCTGTGCCTGCCACCATGGAAAATCTGGTTCCCGGTTGGCTATAGCGATGCCTCTCTCCGGTATGCGGGAGTGTGGGTTGCCCTTCTTGTAGTGCAGACGCTGTGTGTAGCGGAACGGGTCCCCGTCCTTACGGCTCCGGGCTGTTAAGGGAGCTAGCGCCCTCTGTCCGTGGATCCGCCTTCGACGTGAGGTTGGATCGTGGGTCCCCGGGGTTTCCGACTCGTGGTCTTCCCCGCGGGTGGTTGGACTGCGGCCTGGAGGTTTTTCCAGTTGGGCTCCCAGCCCAGAAGATGGACAGGAGTCCGCTGCTACCTGGCAGGTGGGTTCCATCTCGGGAGGTGTAGACAGGGATTTACGCTGGGCAATGCGGTCTCAGAAGGCTTGGCAGATAGCGTTGAAGCGAGCCTCAAAGGCCTCCTTCCAGCTCTGGTCTGTCTGGCTTGCAGGGATGCACTGGGATTGTGTCGCGGCAGCCATCTTGAGGTGCTGCGTGGCTCACCAGGTTTTCCCGGTCTGGCTTCTTGGCTCTAGTTTGTAGCTTGTGGTCCAGTCGCCCTGTTTGGACCGGGATGACCCCCGCCGGTCCAAAGGGGGGGGGGGGGGTAGGATTTGGGAGGTGAGAGCAGTCTGTAGGCCTGTTCTCTAGCGAGGAGAGCGGCCGCCTCTCCCCGTTTCGGTCCCAGGTAGGCCTCGGCAAGATTTCAGGGTTCCCGGTTAGTGATAAACTTGAGTCGGGTGTCAAAGTGTTCCCCCGGGTGTCCCCTCTTTGCTCGTTTTCCTCCAGATCGTGGACGTGCTCGGTATTTGGGGTTTTTTTCACCCAAATGGCAGTTTTGGTCAGGAGCTTGGTTTCTGCACGTCTGTTCAGCCTGGAAGCTAGGCTCCGCCCCCCACAGTTTTTAATTTTGATGAATCACTTTTTAACAAAATTTTCATATATAATGGGAAATACGGAAAAAGGAATAGATAATTGAAAATGGTCTCACATATATAAAAGTAACACTATTGGCTTTATTAACAATCGAATTAAGGTTTTCTTTCGCTAATTAGATACGAATTATAAGGGAGTTTACTGGAATTGAGCCGTACAGTTCCCTTTAATTATATATATATATTTTTTCTTCTCTCCTCTTCTCTCTCTCTTGTCCTCAATAGAAAACTTTTTTAGATATTTCTCCCTATGATAATGAGCAATCCAAGCGAGGACATAAATGTTATAGCTGGTCCTCTCCCTCAATTAATAAATGATATAAAAAGATATATGTACATTTACACCTCAACCTCCCATATAAACGGGCATTTTTGCCAGCCTGTGTTTTTTTTTTTTTTTCTCTTTTTTTCCCGTCTGGCTGGAAATTTACGAATAAGGGCCATTTATATATTGAATTGATCTTATTATTGTGCTGGTATAATCCTGCAGCTTAACCGCTAACACGGTTATATCTTTTTCAGTCTTGTAGGTATTTGCCTATAAATTGGCAATTACTTTGAGGGGAAAAAACTTCTTGTTTTCCCCTTGAGACCATTGGGATGGGTTTATTTATGTTTTATGTTCACGTGCAATGTATGTTATGTATTAGTAGTGACAATATTGTGGTTTGTTAGTCCCCTGTGCAGTATTGATCGGTGAGATATAGAGCTCCTATTTTGGGTTGATATGGTAAGGTTTGCTACCTTAAATGTCAGAGGGTTCTATTCTCCACAAAAAAAGAATCTTCCTTCTTGATTTTATGAAAAAGGAAAATATACATATATATGGGTTACAGGAAACTCATCGGCAGCCTACAGATAAAGAATGGATCAAATCTAAAGAGTTCACCTTTGTTTTTAGGTCCTCGACGCATAGTAAGAAAAAAAGGGGAATCACGATATTGATTTCTATTAAGCTTGCCTTTAAGCTGTGCCACAAACTTATAGATGAAGGTTGTTATCATATTCTGGTCTGTGAGATTAATAATCAAATTTATACCATCATTATAAGGACATACTTGAATACGAGAGAAATCTCAATGTACCTTTCCTGGTAAAATATTTTATAAGTAAAATATTTTATAAATAAATATTATGCCCCGAATCTTCTACAAACTAGATTTTTGCGAAGGATTGTCTCTCCGGTAGAAAAAAATGAGACAGGGACGAATAATTTTTCCTGGGGGATTTCAATTTTATTGCGAATCCCTATATGGATAGGATTGGCCCAATTAAGAAAGACAAAAAAAGTCATACTAAGAATCTCTCAAGACAGTTTAATGAGATTTTGAGAACAAACGTGTTGGTTGACTCATGGCTTATATTGCATGCTCGAGAGAGGGATTACTCCTGTTTTTCTCCACCTCGTCAGATCTATTCTAGATTGGATTATCTTTTAGCAGGAAGAGATCTGGTGAAATTGATTTTAAAAAAATCATGATAATTGGCGTTTCATGCTCTGACCATAATGCAGTTATCATGGTTCTTAAAGATAAAACTGTCATAACTCGATCTAATTGGAGACTTAACATTTTATTGGATAAGAAGAAGCAAAATTTTAATATAATTAAAGAAGCTACTGATAATTTCTTTAAGGAGAATGCCTCTGCAAACATCTCTATTCCAATGATTTGGTGTACATATAAATTCACTATCAGTGGTCTATTAATTAAAATGGGCACTGAAGAGAAAAGGCTTAGAGGTAAGAGCTTGGCTGAGCTTTATATAAAATTAGAAAATCTGAGAATGGAAAACAGGAAAAGAAACAGCTGAGCGGCTGATGGAAAACAAGAATCAGATAAATATCCAATTAATGCAAAAAGCAAACAATAAAGAAGAAAGTGGTATTATAAAGGAAACCGAGCAGATGAATTAAAAAACAAACAAATTGAAAAATGATACAGCTAAAAAGGTGATCGCCAAGATCAAGCAAGGGGAATTTTTTTTACTTAATCCTGGGGAAATTGGTCAGGCATTCCAAAATTTTCATTATGAATTATACAATCTTCCTGAGAGACAACCCACTATAGTTATGGAGCAGTGTTTTCAAAAATATAATTTTCCTTAATTGACTAAGTTAAATTAACCTATAGTGGATAGTAGGGATGTGCACGGGCAACAAATTTGGTTTGGTTTTGGCACTTCCGAAATTCGGCACTTCGGTTCGGCACTTCCGAAATTCCGGACTTCGGCAATTCCCTAACCTCTTCAGTCACTTATCTGAGACCCCCGCCTATGTCCCTCGGCATGTACTAGATGCATTTGGTCTACATGGTAACATTCTAAGTGCAATATTAGCTCTACCGTATATACTCGAGTATAAGCCGAGTTTTTCAGCACATTTTTTGTGCTGAAAAACCCCAACTCGGCTTATACTTGAGTCAATAGTCTGTATTATGGCAATTTGCATTGCCATAATACAGACAGGGGCTGTGGGGGCTGCAGAGAGCGTTACTTACCTGTCCTGCAGCTCCTGTCAGCTCTCTCCTCCTCCGCGCCGTCCGTTCAGCACCTCGGTCAGCTCCCAGTGTAACGGCTCTCGCGAGACTTACACTGGGAGCTGACAGAGGGAGCTGCACGGACGGCGCGGAGGAGGAGAGAGCTGACAGGAGCTGCAGGACAGGTAAGTAACGCTCTCTGCAGCCCCCACAGCCCCCACTGAACTACCAATGCTGGACCACCAGGGAGTAAGAGCCCCCCTCCCAGCCATATATCAAGCAGGGAGGGGGGCCGAAAAAAAAATAATAATAATAAAATAAAAAATAAGATGAATAATAATTTAAAAAAAATATTAAAATAATTATAAAAAAATAATAATAAATAAATAAAAAAATAATAAAATTGCCCACCCCCCCACCACTGCAACACACACACACACACACACACACTGCATTCATACATACACACACTGCACTCACGCACACTGCATTCATACACACTGCATTCATACACACACACTGCATTCATACACACACGCTGCATTCATACACACACGCTGCACTCATACACACACACGCTGCACTCATACACACACACGCTGCACTCATACACACGCTGCACTCATACACACGCTGCATTCATATACACACACTGCATTGATACACACACACTGCATTCATACACACACACTGCATTCATACACACACACACACTGCATTCATTATACACACACTGTAAATAAATATTCAGTTAATATATTTTTTTTTAGGATCTAATTTTATTTAGAAATTTACCAGTAGCTGCTGCATTTCCCACCCTAGTCTTATACTCGAGTCAATACGTTTTCCCATTTTTTTGGGGTAAAATTAGGGGCCTTGGCTTATATTCGGGTCGGCTTATACTCGAGTATATACGGTATATTCTTTCCCTTCAGCACGTTTTATTGGGAATGGTTTTACTTCCAACTGGTTCAACATAACAAATGGCACAAATCAAGGTTGCTCACTTTCACCTATTTTATACCTGATGATAATTGAACCATTAGCAATTGCTATCAGAGCAGATCAACAAATTAAGGGCTTTGGGATATTTTCTGACCAGATTAAAACCACTTTGTATGCGGTTGACGTTGTTCTCACCATCTGCGATCCAGTCCAAACTCTTGCGTGGTTCATGCATATAATTGAAGAGTTTTCAAATATTTGAGGTTATAAATTAAATCTTGAAAAATCTGCAGCACTACCGATAAATCTTTCTAATGAAGTCATGTATACATATATACTGGTAAAAAAAATAAAAACAATGGAAAGGTAGAGAGTTCTCTTGGTGGGGGCAAATTATTGTTATGAAGTCTTATATTTTACCAAAATGGATTTATCTTTTTTGTTTGATTCTTGTGTATTGTCTGGACAGCTGGTTAATATTAGCTTAGTCGAGGGCGGGGCTCGACCGTCATGTCGAGAGATCACATAGAGTATGAGCTCTGCAAATATTTGATCTTATATCTGCTAACCAGGATATCCCACTAACTAAAACAAGCTGAGCTGATGCCTTGAGGTGTCCGGGTGTCGCCGGGCACTCCAGTGAAACATCTTGCAGCATGGCGAAGCGGTGCTCCGACTTGCTTGAATTGAGGCCTAGCAGGGGACCAGCTGGGAGTTGCGACTGACCTCTTCGGTGGGAACCTGTAGGCTGATGGGTGAGGGGCCCCGGATCCCCCCCCCCCCTTTAGACCGGTGGGGGTTATCCTGGTCCCCACCGCTCCAGTGCCAGTCACTCACCTACATCCTGGAACTTTGCAATCAGGCAACAGTGTAACACATATCGGACCCTAAGAGGACAGCGGATCTCACACAAGCACAGAGATTGGTGAGGGATCCGGCACCAAGTTGGAGGGAGACTTTCTGTGCAGCCTTTGATGCACTCTTTGCGTGATTTTGGCACCACATTCAAGCACAAGCACCGCAACCCGACTCACCTGATCAGCAACCGCCTTCCAGGGAAACCGCAACATGGTTCTTGCCTTGTGGGCCAATAGCCCAAACAGGACCTTATACTGAGCACTGTTCACAATCATGGGGAAAGTCTTTACATCGTGACTGCCCCTAGGAATATGTCTTGCCGACCAGAATAAGTGAACACTATACTAAGGTTCACACAGAGGCCCAGAGATGGGGAAGTGGGCATCAGAGGCAGAATGGAGAGGGCCCTGCTGACCTGCACAGATTGCTGCATGCGAACACCTTCCTCAGTGCCGGCATTGGCTGACTCAGTTTTATCAGAAGGCATCGCAGTCTACATGTTCCACACACCAAGCTTCATATTGTCTGAAATGCTACAGTTATGTTTTGCTTTATGTCACTGTGCATAATCCTGATATCGCATCTTATTAGTTGTAATTTGAGTGACTGTGCTGCTGGTGAAGTGGTGGTCTTATTACTCTTAGTTTGGCGTGAATCCCATGTTATGATAGCGTATGTTTAAACTGTTTCTTTAACACTTTAACATGTGCTGATTTTTTTATGCCATGATACTGATCGTTGTTTGCTGCGTTGCAAGCCTGTTTGTAATTTTAAGCACAGCAAAAATAAGAATAAACATTTTTTTTTTTAGAATTAGCTCAGTCTTTGTTTGACAAATTCATCTGGCTGTGTAAGCATCCTTGTATTAATTCTAAACATGAGGCCCTGAAGAGTAATCAGGGTGGATTAGGGGTGCCCCAGCGTGAGACCATATGGTCATCCTGCAGCCTATCCCATGCCATTATCACCCAATTAGACGGGGTAAAAAAATTGAAGATTGGTATAGGATCGAGATGTTTTTAACTAGACCCATAAGGTCACATTAGCTGGGGGCCATCTTTTGGTTGACGGATCAAAGAGTAAAAAATATCCAGAAAGGGGGTCTTCGGATAGTATAATAATTAAAAATCTCTCTAAGACCTGGGAAAAATTTAAAGTTGACTGTCATCTTAAAGAGACACTCCAGTGCCAGGAAAACAATCCGTATTCCTGGCACTGCAGGTCCCCTCTCCCTCCCACCCCCCATGCCATGTTGCCCTTCAGTGACTTACCAAAGACCAGCGCCGATGTCCCTCGGCGCTGGTCCAGGATCTGCCCACGCCCCTCCCCCGCCGAAGTCAGCCGGCGGGGGAGACCTAATGTGCATGCGCGGCATGCGCCTTAGACCTCCCCATAGGAAAGCATTGAAAATGCTTTCAATGCTTTCCTATGGGGATTTTAGCGACGCTGGAGGTCCTCACATAGCGTGAGGACATCCAGCGACGCTATAGCACAGAAAACCTGTGCTATGAACCAGGAAGTGCCCCTCTAGTGGCTGTCTAGCAGACAGCTACTAGAGGACGAGTTAACCCTGCAAGGTAATTATGGCAGTTTATAAAAATGGGCAGAAGTGGTCTGGGTGACTGGAGTGTCCCTTTAAGAATAAAATTACCGCTGAACTTCCTCTTACTTACTTAGCGTACAATATAGAAGACCTGAATATAAGTAACTGGATTTCTTTGGGTAGATATTGTCCATCCGAAGAGGACGCAGGAGTCCGACAGGTGGTTCGCCAGGCTCCGAATCGCAAACGACCCCGCAATCAATTCCAAGCAATTGATGTGGAAGTCCGATTCCTTGTCCGACTATGGCCCTCCCGTGGAACCCGTCGCGCATGTGGCACCCCAGCCCCACAGACTCGCATCTGACTCCAGCACAAAGTCCGGGGTTGGTCCGAATATCACCTTGCCGTTCCAGGCGGACATATGCAGGAGCCACCAGCGCAGCTTGGTCTTCACGTCCGGGGACAGGGATATCATCTGGTCGTAGGAGGGTCTCCTGCGCAGAAAATGAGCCTTCAGCCGTTGCATGGCCCTGTAATGGAGTGGGCCCGGGTAAATCGCCTGTATCGAGGCCAAGAGGAGACCCACTACGCGAGCCAACGTCCGGAGGGGGATCTGGTCTTGACGCAAGATCCGTCGTATCTCCTTTCGAATGGTTGCTAACTTTGCCAAGGGCAGCCGAAGAACACACTCCTTTGCATCGACTTCGAAACCCAAGAATTCCACCGTCTGGGAAGGCTCCAACGCCGATTTCTTCAGATTGACCACGAACCCCAGATGCTCCAACAAGGATATCGCAGAGTGAGTCTGATATCTGAGCCTGGAGGGGTCCTCGCAAAAGATCAGCAAGTCGTCGAGGTATATTATGCATCGGACACCCTCCGATCTGAATCTGGCGACTACCGGTTTTAGGAGCTTGGTGAAACACCAAGGGGCCGAGCTGAGGCCGAAGGGGAGGCATGTAAATTGGCATGGAATGCCCTTCCAGCGAAAGCGAAGGAACCTGCGACAGTCCTCGTCCACCGGGACGGAGAGGTAGGCGTCCTTCAGATCCAGTCTCGTGAACCAGTCTCCTGGCCGGAGGAGGTCCCGCAGAAGATGAATTCCCTCCATCTTGAAGTGGTTGTAGACCACGAAGGCGTTCAATTCTCGTAAATTGATCACCGGGCGGAACTCCCCGGACTTTTTCCTCACGAGGAAGATCGAGCTGAAGAAACCCCCCGAATCCGGGGCTCGTTGAACCGCGCCTTTGGCGAACAGCGCCTGAACCTCCGTATCTACCAGGGACTGTTGTTCTCTTGCGATGACGGGGTCCCTCGGGGGTCCAACCTGTGTTGGAGGGGAGTGGAAATCTATGACATATCCCCGCACAGTCTGTAGGACCCAAGCATCTGAGGATACCTCCCGCCACCTGTCCCTGCAGTGAAACAGTTTGCCCGCATGCAAAGTAGGGTGAATGGAAGTGGAAGGAGGTGTACTCACCTGCAGAAAATCTCGCCCGTCCTCTGGAGCGGTATCCGCGACCTCTATCCGACCTCTGAGCGAAGGGGGCTCTGGATTGGTAGGATGGATAGAAGGACGGACCACGGGATCTGTGGCGGCCCGAGGACAAGCCGCGACTGGCGACACGACCCCGCTGTCGTCCAGCCCGTCCAAAAACACGGGAGGTGTGTGGCCGAAAGACCTTCTTAATGGAAGACTGGGCCTTGTCCAGGGAGGTAAACAGGTTGACATGTTTCTGTAGCTCCTTAATGAACGGCTCCCCGAACAGTAGACCTTTAGCCATGGGGCCCAATTCTTTGGAGCCCAGTTCCGACAGTTTGTTGTCCATACGGAACAGAGCTGTCTTCCTGCGCTCAGTGCAGAGGGCCACATTGGCATTGCCCAGCAGGCAAATGGAGCGTAATGCCCAGTCCCGCATGGTGGCTGGGTCCAGGGTCGTGCCCTACGTGTAGGCCTCGTCCGCTAAGGCCAACATCCTGCATAGGGGTCCCAGCACGTCCAGCTGCTTATCTTGCGCGGACCGGAGGCTCCGCTCCACCCCTTTCTTGGGGTCCCGGCCCGTCCGGGTCAAATACGTGGCCACTAAGGGGTCACATTCGGGGGTCGTTGCCACCTTGTCCGGGAGGACAGGTCCTGGGCATTCCGCCCTCAATTTTTTGCGGGCCTCCCCGTCGAGGGGTCTGCGGATCCAGTAGTGCACAAACTGTGCCAAGTGGTCGGGCAGCGACCATTCTGAGGACCTGGGGTGTCGAATAGATCGAGGATCAAACAGGGGTACCCCCGTAGCGTCCAGAAAAGCGTCGCCTTCCGGGGCCGTTGAGGGCGCATCTTCGTCCTCCCAGCGCCAACTGTGGTCCTCTCCACGATCCTCGTCCCAATCTCCATCTTCCTCCGAAAGGGACTGGTCTGCCCGCCACTCATCCAACACGGCCATATTAGGGGGGGGGTAAGGAGGCCTCCTCCCCTGCGCCCGACCTACGACGGCGCCTGGCCGGCGAGGCTGACAGCCTCGAACCATGTCGCTTCGCCGGAGCCTTGCCCTTCCGGGAGCGTGGTTCAGGGCCTTCACCCTTCCAATAGCGCATTTGCGCACTTGCCTGCTCTCTATCCTGAGAGTCTGACTCAGCCGAGTCGTCTGCCAACAGGGGGTTTCCTCTCGCACCCCTGTCATCATGAGGTTGAGGCAGAGCCCTCGCCAAGGCTTTCTCCACAGAGGCGGCCACAGCCGCATTAATCAATGCCTGCAGGTTTTGCTCCTGTGTAGCGGCTTCCATGACGCCTGAGATATGGTACGTGACACCTAAGGAGACAGATAATAGGTGTCAGTAGCAGGCAGTAGGGGCAGCACCCCTAGTATGGCAGAGGCAAGTATTAAAGCATGCAGGCTCAACAAACCTTGTTCCAGGGGAAGGAGCCGTCAGGTCAATAGCATGCGAAATATGGCACAGACAAAGCAGGCCAATCACGGGGCACTGACAAAAGCAGGCCAATCAAGGGGCACAGACAAAGCAGGCCAATCATAAGGGCACAGACAAGGCTGGCCAGTATAAGGGCACGGGTAGTGCCGGCACAGTAATAAGTGTAGGCAGGAACGTAAATCTCCACATGCATCATGCAGTTATATCTTGAGAGAGTGCGTGCAGGGTAGGGATGTAACAGGTTCCCAGGATAGGCCCAACTCTGTGGGGTAAATGTCACCAAGCAGGGTCCATGCAGGAGCATGCAGAAAGAATGCACAAACCAATCCCCAAGTAGTTCAGATAGCAAGCATGGAAAAGCAAATTTATACAGCATCCATGCATTGAAAGAGACTGCAGTCAGCAGAGAAAACAACATGCTAAGCAACTACATGTATAGGGGGGGAGGACATGCATAATGACAAAATATACTAACACTAAAATGACACCCTGCAATATAACGGTGGGCACAGAGAAAGAAAAAACACATAAAACAAAAGGAGGCCCTGCACCTTTAAGGCAGAGCGAGCCGAGAGCCGCGCACCCCCGGATCCGACCATGCGGCCGCGGGAGAAGGGCGGACAGAACAACACGAGGCCAAGAGGCAACGGAGAGGCTCCCTGATCCCTCCCCACGCCGCCCGAGAGGAGAGTGAGCGGGGACGCGGGAGGGACAGGAGAGCGACAGGGGAGAAAAAGGAGGATTCCCGTCCGGCGCCGAAAGGCGGCGGGTGGGATCCAGCAAGTGGGGCCGCCGGAGTCTTTCTCCGGGGCCCGACAGCCGACACGGGAGGTGGTCGGGTGACCGCTTCCCGGCAACCGGAACACAAATAAAGGCAAAGGGACACGAAAAAACAAAAAAGGTCCCAAACACACAAAACAAATTAGGAGGAATAAAGGTAAGAAACGGCAGATAGGGAAAACTGCCAAAGAAGAAAAAGCCACAAACACATAAAACAGAAATAAGCAAACTGTAATAAAGCTACAGAATAAACACACTAAGGATACAGTAATTAAACACACAGCCACCCATATAAATAGGAGGCAGTGGTACTCTGACCTGTACTGTTCTGCGGAGCAGCAAAGAAAGAGGAAATGGTGGCTTAGGAGGAGCCTTATATAGATACCTTATGTTTTTGTCTTTGGTGTTTATCTCTCTATGTTAATGTGCTGCTGTGGAGTTCAAGTAAAGAGAAACATAAGCAAATATGAAGCCTCCTGTCATGCTATAAAATTCAAAATCTACTCAAAAAACCCTTCCAATTTGATCCCAAGTTATTCCTACTTCATTCATATCAATTTATATTAATTTTAGGCTTAGACTCAGGCCCAGACTGGCCATCGGGCACACCGGGCAAATGCCCGGTGGGCTGCGATGTCCACGGATCAATGCCGTCAGGGGAGAGCACAGGATCTCCCCGGCCGGCCCATGCAGGGCCAGCATTATCCGAGCGTCGGCCCCGCTGTTTTCCATGACGGGCCGGTGAGGAGATCAAAGATCTCCCTCACCGGGCCACATGCAGTATGATGCAGCCGCCGACTGGGGAGGAAGACAGGAGAGGAACCCAAAGAAGCTCTATTTTGCAGCTCTAGCGGGTTCTTCTTGCGAGATCTGGCAATGCTCCGGATCTCGCGAGAGTGAACTCTAGCCCCACAGGCTAGAGTGTGGCAAATCTAGCCACTTCTGGACTATATGTATTGCAGGTTGTCCATAGGCTGAATGTATGCTGTATGTCCTTACCTGTATAAGTGCTGTGTTATGGCCGTTCGCATGCTGGCAGCCGTACAATGCCAGCATACAAAGCATTCGTTCGACGAAACACGACTATCCCAGCCGTTCGCCGTACGAATGCGGGCTCCCCAGGTAGACCACACATTCACAAGTCGTGTGGCACCAATTAACCGATTGCAACAATGTTGCAATCGGTAATTAAGGGCTCTCCTAGGTGGCCGCCGTCCTGCTACCGACCATGCGGCGGTCGGCCATCTTGGATCCTTTGTCTCTGCAGCGGTGTTCGGTCGTCGAGAGCCTGGAACTGGAAACGGCTACTCAATGATCCGAACACCGCTGGACTTCTAGAGCGTTCGGGAGTTCCGCGTTCGGCATATTCTGTTCCCCATAGATGTTCGGTACTTTTAAACCGAACTCAATGTTTTAATGTATTTTGTGCGGCGTTCGGTTAGTTTAGCTGGGATCAGAGCGGTATTCTCACTAAATGTGCCCGCCGACCCCAGCTATCTACCGAACGGTCATTCGTCTAAAAGCGAGCAAAAATGTATAAAATATGGATTTCTGTATAAATTGTCGGTTTTGCTCCACGAGGGGATAATCCACTTAATCGTCCATTTTAGTGGGAGTATCCCTCTCGTGTAGCAATGCCTGTTGGGATAATTACAATGCCTGATGGGAGAAATCCCCTGTAACAGCTGTAAGGAAACCCCTTGCAAGGGGAACTGCATAAATATGGAAGTCTGTGAATAAAGCAAGTTAGTTGACTCCCAAACTGTGTTTCGTCCGGTTATTGGGAGGATGGGGAATATTGCCGTGCTTTCTACTCTGACTGTGGATTTCCTGAGAATACCAACGGATATCATGGACTAATATACTGCATTCCGTTACAATTGGTGGCAAGCGACGGGATCCGAACCTTACAGCCGAAAAGAGGAGTTCGTGTACTGGAACTACCGAACAAGGAAAGCAAAGGCAATTCGTATGGAGATTGATTATACCATACTGAAACGACAGACGTTAAAGGAACTACTAGAAGCCAGAGGGAAAGTAGCCAGCAGCAAAACCAAGGCTACCCTAATCGCCGAGCTGATGGAGGGAGACCAAGCCCGCAGCGCTACACCCCCAGTAGTTATGGAGGAAACCCTCTATGAAAGAGAGATGAGGACCAGGCTAGCATTTTTGCCGCAGCCTATATCGGATGCCATGTTGAACCTGGTGATGGCAAATGTGCAGGAATATGTTATGGCACACAGCCCGCAACACACCTTGACTCGAACCGAGTCCAACCCCGGGTCCCTTTACAACCCGGTAAAGCCCAAGATCCCGTACCAGGCCTTCAGAGCTTTTTGCGAGGAAAAGGACGAAATAGATGGGTACTTGCAGGACTTTGAAAGACTGTGCGATCTGCATGAGCTAGAACGGTCAGTATGGGTGCAACTGCTAGCAAGCAAACTAGCAGGTCGGGCAGCCGAAGCGTACCGTGCTGTGCCCAGTGAGGACAGCAAAGATTATGAAAAAGTAAAGCGCGCAATCTTGGAGAGGTATGCCATTACCCCAGAGGCATACCGGCGCAAGTTCAGACACTTACGCAAACCAGAGCGAGATTCGCACGCAGAATGGGCACACAAATTAGATCAAGCCTCCCAAGGGTGGATACAGGCCAGCAACGCCACCACCATGGAGGAATTGCGTCAGATGATGTTGCTGGAACAATTTTTTAACGGATTGTCACCGGAGACTCAAGAATGGGTGCGGGACAGAAAATCCCTCACCCTAACCGAAGCGGCTAGATTGGCCGATCAACACTTTGATGCCCGGAGGCACCAGGGACCTGTAGCCAAAAGCTACTCCCGACCCACAGGACTACCTAGCGCTACACCATCTCTAGCGCCCACAGCCGCTCCGTTCCGTCCCTCACAAGGACAGATACCGCCACCCTCCAGATACAACGGGCGGGCCAACATCCAGTGCCATTCCTGTAAACAATGGGGGCATATGGCCCGAGAATGCACCCAGAATCGCGGCAGGCCCACCTGGAATCAGGGGCGTCCAAACCCCGCACCCAGGGCGGCTGCTCACCATTACCAGAGGGAACCAGCCACTCAGGATTTGTGGAGTGTTCATGCGGAGGAACCCCTGGGTATATTGCACGAAGTAATGTCGGTCCGAGCCACCGATCACCGGCAACTGGTAACCCTTGAGGGGAACGAAGTTCAGGGACTGCGGGATTCGGGAGCTACCTTAACCCTAATAGTACCCCATTTGGTATCGGAGGGCACGCATACCGGCGGATCTGTGGCTGTTCGGGTAGCCGGGGGAGCGGTATACCGACTACCCACGGCAAAAGTACATTTGAACTGGGGTGCGGGAGAGGGGACAGTAGAAGTGGGACTAATGCAGAACTTACCCGCAGATGTTGTGCTAGGGAATGATTTGGGTCAGATGACCTCTGCCTTTGTTCCACAGGCCCCCTACCAGGAAGCCCATCCAGTAACCACACGGCAACAGGCTCGCACCACGGCTACCCCGATACACTCTGAGGCTCAGGTAAGAGACCATGACCCCCACCCGACTCCCATATCCTGGGATACCCCGACTACCTTTGTCACTGAAGTACAGACCGATCCCACTCTACAAGTCTATAGGGACCGGGCCCAAGCTGACCAGACAGGGTTAGAGGGGGAGCATTACACGTGGGAGAAAGAGTTATTGTACCGTGTCACGGCCAAGGACGTGGGGGGGTCTGTCACCTTGACTAACAAACAGTTAGTAGTACCGCGGAAGTATAGGCAGGAGCTGCTCAGAATTGCTCACGATATCCCCTTGTCAGGACACCTAGGGATGACCCGTACCCGATACCGCCTGACGCATGCGTTTTTCTGGCCCGGAATCTCACAGGATGTGCGACAGTATTGCACCTCCTGCGACGTTTGCCAGCGAGTAGGTAAACGAGGGGATCGCTACAAGGCCAAGTTATGTCCCCTACCCATTATTGCCGAACCCTTCAGCAGGGTAGCAGTGGACATAATAGGGCCCCTGCCAAAACCCAGTCCCTCTGGTAAAAAGTATATTCTAACCGTGGTGGACTACGCCACCAGGTACCCCGAAGCTGTGGCTCTCCCTAACATTCACGCTGAAACCGTAGCTGAAGCCCTAATGAAAGTATTTTCCCGGGTAGGGTTTCCTCAGGAAATAATATCCGACCGGGGCACCCAATTTACTGCCGAGGTCACCCAACATATGTGGAAGGTATGTGGCATTAAGCCAATAGTCAATTCCGCCTACCACCCCCAGTCCAATGGACTATGTGAAAGGTTTAATGGGACGCTGAAGCAGATGCTTCGGACGTTCGGGGAAACCCACAAAGACTGGGAGAGGTTTCTGCCTCACCTGCTCTTTGCATATAGAGAGGTTCCCCAAGAATCAACCGGGTTCTCCCCATTTGAACTATTGTTTGGGAGAAGAGTACGGGGACCCTTAAACTTGATTAGAGAACACTGGGAGGGGGAGAGTACAGCTAGCGAAACCCCTATCGTATCATATGTACTGGAGTTCAGGGATCGTCTGGAGGCGCTAACTCAGGCTGTGCACACCAACCTCCAGGCGGCTCAGCAACGTCAGCGACGCTGGTACGATAGAGGAGCCAGGGACCGCAGCTTTCAAGTGGGCCAGAAGGTTTTAATTTTAAAACCTGTCCGCACAGACAAGCTGCAGGCCATCTGGCAAGGCCCATACCAGGTAGTGGAGCAGCGATGCGACACTACCTATGTAATCGGCCCCTGCTCAGGGGTGGGGAAGAGACGCATGCTTCACGTAAACCTGCTCAAACCCTACCATGAGAGGATAGAAGATGTGACGGCAATCTGTGCCTCCGCCTTAGAAGATCAGGAGAACTTGCCCCTACCTGATCTACTAGAACCGGAAGAACCGGTAGAGCCTTCCCGGGGAGTTCAACTGGGGGAGCGGCTAAGCCCTCACGAGCGTGCCCAGATACAGGCGCTGATCGTAGCTAAAGGGGCTACCTTCTCAAATTTACCTGGGTACACTCCGCTGGCCACACACCGAGTTGAAACCCCGGGACAGCTACCTATGCGACAGGCGCCATATAGGGTTCCGGAATCCGTCCGGACCCATATGAAGGCCGAGTTGGATGAAATGCTGCAGCTAGGGGTTATAGAACCCTCAGATAGCCCCTGGGCATCACCGGTAGTCCTGGTGCCTAAAAAGGATGGCACTACCCGATTCTGCGTTGACTACCGGAGGCTGAATGACAAGACAGTGTCTGATGCCTACCCGATGCCCCGGATAGACGAGCTGTTAGATAAGATGGCCCGGGGTCAGTATCTCACTACCATTGACTTATGTAAGGGATACTGGCAAATTCCTTTAGCCGATGATGCCATCCCCAAGTCGGCGTTTGTCACTCCGTTTGGCCTGTACCAGTTTAAAGTCATGCCCTTCGGAATGAAAAACGCTCCGGCTACTTTTCAGCGGATGGTGGACCGGCTACTGGACGGCTTCCAGGACTATGCCTGTGCCTATCTGGATGACATAGCCATCTTCAGCCAGACCTGGGAAGATCACCTAGATCATATAGGGGCGATCTTAGACCGTATTGGGGAAGCTGGGTTAACTTTAAAACCGAGTAAGTGCCACGTAGGTATGGCCGAGGTGCAGTATCTGGGACACCGAGTAGGATGTGGGCAGCAGAGACCCGAGCCAGCCAAAATTGAGGCCGTAGCTAAGTGGCCTACCCCCAGGACCAAAACCCAGGTGCTAGCGTTTCTAGGGACTGCAGGGTATTATAGGAAATTTGTACCCGACTACAGCACCCTGGCCAAACCCCTGACGGACCTGACCAAAAAGAACCTTCCTCGACTGGTTGTCTGGGCCCCAGAGTGTGAGCAGGCATTCCAACAACTCAAGACCGCCCTAACTAATGCTCCCGTGTTAACTGCTCCTGATCCAACTAAAAGATTTCTTGTCCACACAGACGCTTCAATGTTTGGATTGGGGGCAGTGCTGAGTCAAGTGGGAGCCGATGGCGGAGAACATCCCGTAGCCTACTTAAGCCGCAAGTTGTTGCCCCGTGAAGTGAGCTACGCCGCTATTGAGAAGGAATGCCTGGCCGTGGTGTGGGCCCTTAAAAAGTTACAGCCGTATTTGTATGGACAACCTTTTTCCTTACTCACAGATCACAACCCGTTGGTGTGGCTAAACCGTGTATCTGGGGACAACGCCCGGCTGCTGCGCTGGAGTTTGGCGCTGCAGCCCTTTGACTTTACCATCCACTACCGGCCAGGAAAACAAAACGGTAACGCTGACGGGTTATCCAGACAGACTGAACTAGAGAAGTGATCTGTGAGTACTCCCCCGGACATCCCCAAGCCGATCCGTTGGGATCAGACTGTGTATGCCGGCTTGGTTCTGGGGGAGCATTGTGGCAAATCTAGCCACTTCTGGACTATATGTATTGCAGGTTGTCCATAGGCTGAATGTATGCTGTATGTCCTTACCTGTATAAGTGCTGTGTTATGGCCGTTCGCATGCTGGCAGCCGTACAATGCCAGCATACAAAGCATTCGTTCGACGAAACACGACTATCCCAGCCGTTCGCCGTACGAATGCGGGCTCCCCAGGTAGACCACACATTCACAAGTCGTGTGGCACCAATTAACCGATTGCAACAATGTTGCAATCGGTAATTAAGGGCTCTCCTAGGTGGCCGCCGTCCTGCTACCGACCATGCGGCGGTCGGCCATCTTGGATCCTTTGTCTCTGCAGCGGTGTTCGGTCATCGAGAGCCTGGAACTGGAAACGGCTACTCAATGATCCGAACACCGCTGGACTTCTAGAGCGTTCGGGAGTTCCGCGTTCGGCATATTCTGTTCCCCATAGATGTTCGGTACTTTTAAACCGAACTCAATGTTTTAATGTATTTTGTGCGGCGTTCGGTTAGTTTAGCTGGGATCAGAGCGGTATTCTCACTAAATGTGCCCGCCGACCCCAGCTATCTACCGAACGGTCATTCGTCTAAAAGCGAGCAAAAATGTATAAAATATGGATTTCTGTATAAATTGTCGGTTTTGCTCCACGAGGGGATAATCCACTTAATCGTCCATTTTAGTGGGAGTATCCCTCTCGTGTAGCAATGCCTGTTGGGATAATTACAATGCCTGATGGGAGAAATCCCCTGTAACAGCTGTAAGGAAACCCCTTGCAAGGGGAACTGCATAAATATGGAAGTCTGTGAATAAAGCAAGTTAGTTGACTCCCAAACTGTGTTTCGTCCGGTTATTGGGAGGATGGGGAATATTGCCGTGCTTTCTACTCTGACTGTGGATTTCCTGAGAATACCAACGGATATCGTGGACTAATATACTGCATTCCGTTACATAGAGTTCACTTACCACTAGCACCACCAGGGATGGATGGCAGCACGGTCCCCCCTCCCAGGCTAAAGGTAAGAAGGGAGGGATACAATCAATGCCTTTATGAAAAAAATATATATACATTTTTTGATAATAATCTGCACCCCACCCCAACACACAAACCCTCCAAACATATTCACACACCAGCACCCTCACACACACACATTGCACCCCTGACAATCACAGCACCCCCACTCACCCCCCCTCACACACACACTGCACCCCTGACACTCACAGCATCCTTACTTACACTCACACACACACTGCACCCCTGACACTCACAGCACCCTCACACACACACACTGCACCCCTGACACTCACAGCACCCTCACTCACACACACACTGCACGCCTGACACTCACTGCACCCTCACACACACACACACACACACACTGCACCCCTGACACTCACAGCACACTCACACACACACACTGCACGCCTGACACTCACTGCACCCTCACTTACATTCACAGCACCCTCACACACACACACACTGCACCCCTGACACTCGCTGCACCCTCACACACACAGCTTCCTCACACGCACTTAGCACCCTCACTCAAACACAGCACCCTCACACACACTGCACCCTCACACTCACACACACAGCACCCTCACACACACACTGCACCTTCACACACACACTTTGTGATGGGGCGTGCTTGTCACACACCCTATCTACCCCCGCCCCCATTTCAGTGGGCCACTGTAATAAAAAAATAGCCCGGACGAATTTTCTTCCCAGTCTGGCTCTGCTGAGACTCGTTTATTGTTATCCATCTTCTGACTGCCGCTAAACTACTTCTAGACAGAAATTGGAAGACGGTTATAGCCAGGGACGTATTTGCCGCAAGGAAAACAAGGCATTTGCAAAAAATGCCGCCCCCAAATGCCCAGGCAAATACCTGCCCCGAATGCCGCCCCCAAATGCCCAGGCAAATACCTGCCCCGAATGCCGCCCCCAAATGCTCTCGGCATCACTCTGCAGCGCACGAGGTAGCTGAGTAGAGGCAGCACACTAATCAGTGCTCCCTCGCCGGCACTGCGCGCCTGGATTAATTAGCTGCCCACGTGCCTGCATGCCTGCCTCCCTCCCTGCAAGAAGAACTGGACCCCAGGTAAAAAAAAATTCACCAAGCTTTTCCAAAGGTAGGGAAGCTGGGTGGATTTAAACTGAAATAGAAAACGTAATCTTTATTTATTAATGTTAGGGGGAGGGAGGGTTGTGTGTCTGGCTGTCAGTGTGTGTCTTGCTGTCAGTGTGTGTCTGAGTGATTGTGTGTTTTGCTGTCAGTGTGTGTCTAAGTGATTGTGTGTGTCTGGCTGTTAGTGTGTGTATGTCAGTGTGTGTCTGAGTGATTGTGTGTGTCTGGCTGTCAGTGTGTGTATGTCAGTGTGTGTCTGACTGTCAGTGTGTGTCTGAGTAATTGTGTGTGTCTGGCTGTCAGTGTTAGTGTGATTTTGTGTGTCTGGCTGTCAGTGTGTGTATGTCTGTCAGTGTGTATCTGAGTGATTGTGTGTATGTCTGTCACTGTGTGGCTGTCTGTCAGTTAGTGAGTGTGTGTGTCTGTCAGTGAATGTGTTTGTTTCTGAGTGATTGTGTCAGTGAGGAGGCCTGTGTGTCTGTGTGTCTGTCTGTCAGTGTGTGTCTGTGAGTGAGTGTCTGTCAGTGAATGTGTGAGTGTCTGTCAGTGAATGTGTGTCTGCGTCATTGTGTGTGTATGTCAGTGATTGTGTGTATGTCTGTATGTCAGTGAGTCAGTGATTGTTTGTGTCAAATCAGTGTGTGTATGTGTCAGGATCGGGACAGGGATCCAACACGCAGAGTACAAAGAGTGGAAAGGTACGTATACCGGGCCTTAGAATGGCCGGACTAACGTACCGAGAGTAAAGAATAGTCAGAGGCAAGCCGAGGTCGAGGGAACGAGAAGACAGATAAGCGAGAGACAAGCCGGGTCAAGGGATAACAGAGAAACAGGGAAGTACAACGAGCCGAGTCAAACCCAATAGAGCAAACTAGAATACCAGAGCACTGAGTGACTAGACAAGCTAGAACCACGACAGGGCAATGAGCTGAAGTAAGGAGTAAGCTTAAATACCCTGGTTCTGGATGGAAATCACGCCTCTGAAAAGTACCGATTGGATATCGGACACTTGAGTGACAGATTGCTCGTGCTAGCGTCATGACGTCACGTATTGAGCGTCCTGCTAGAAAAGGATGTGGATTCCTCGCGGCCGGTGTTTAAGTGACTGGATGAACCGCGAGGAACGGAGGAGACAGCTCGCCTGGACGGATACACCACCAAGTCTCTACCTCCCTTAGAGGTAGAGGCCTCAGGTACCCTGACAGTACCCCCCCTCTCAGATACGCCCACCGGGCGGAATGAACCGGGGCGAGATGGGAAGCGAAGGTGAAATGCTCTGCGAAGGCGAGAAGCATGGACGTCCTCCTGA
This sequence comes from Pelobates fuscus, assembly GCF_036172605.1. Lineage (NCBI taxonomy): Eukaryota > Metazoa > Chordata > Amphibia > Anura > Pelobatidae > Pelobates > Pelobates fuscus. Next base: position 288,386,862 of record NC_086322.1, read on the forward strand.
GGTACCCAACTCCTCTCCTCAGGACCATATCCCCTCCAGTTGACCAGATATTGCAATTTTCCTCTTGAAATTCTGGAGTCAATGATGGAGCTGACCTCGTACTCCTCCCGACCCTCCACCTGAACAGGACGAGGCGAGGAGACCTTAGAGGAGAATTTGTTGCAAATGAGGGGTTTCAACAAGGAGACATGAAAAGAGTTAGGAATGCGTAAGGCAGGTGGCAGAGCAAGGCGATACGCAACCGGATTGATACGAGTGAGAACCCTGTAAGGACCTATGTAACGAGGAGCAAATTTCATGGACGGAACTTTTAGGCGAATATTCTTAGTACTCAACCATACCCTATCCCCAGGAACAAAAACAGGAGCCGCTCTTCTATGTTTGTCAGCGTGTTTCTTGAACAGCGAGGAACTATGTAATAGAATTTGTCGAGTTTGATCCCATAATTTCTTCAGGTTGGCGACATGATCATCAACCGACGGTATCCCCTGAGAAGAGGAAACCGAAGGAAAAATCGAAGGATGAAAGCCATAGTTCATGAAGAAAGGGCTAGAGCGAGTTGAATCGCAAACAAGGTTATTGTGTGCGAACTCCGCCCAAGGAATCAGACCGACCCAATCGTCCTGGTGTTCGGAAACAAAGCAACGCAGATACTGTTCGATCTTTTGATTAGTACGTTCAGCAGCTCCGTTAGACTGAGGGTGATAGGCAGAGGAAAAGTTCAATTTGATGCCCATTTGAGAACAAAAGGATCTCCAGAAACGTGAGACAAATTGAGAACCTCTATCAGAAACAATCTCCGAAGGGATCCCATGTAGGCGAAAAACTTCTCTCGCAAAAATCTCCGCCAATTCAGGGGAAGTCGGAAGTTTAGGTAATGGCACGAAATGGGCCATCTTGGTAAATCTATCCACCACCGTGAGAATAACAGTTTGTCTTTTGGAAGCAGGCAAATCAACGATAAAGTCAATGGACAAACAGGACCAAGGTTTCTCAGGAATGTCCAAGGGGTGTAACAGACCACATGGGGATGCATGAGATAGTTTAGTCTTGGCACAAGTCTCACAAGCTGCGACGAACTCCTCAATATCCTTACGAAGTGAAGGCCACCAGAAATCTTTGGATATCAGAGAGTACGTCTTGCGAATACCAGGATGACCAGCTATTTTACTTTCATGAAAACATTGTAAGAGCTCCAGTTGAAGTTCAGGAGGAACAAAGTTTCTTCCCTCAGGAGTGTTTCCGGGAGCTAGATGTTGTGACTTCAAGATCTGGTCAAGTAGCGGGGAATGAATTTTGAGACTGGTATTAGCAATAATATTGCATTTGGGTACAATGGAAGACAAAAGTGGTTCAACTGAAGCAGAGGGTTCATATTGGCGAGATAGCGCATCGGCTTTAGAGTTCTTTGACCCAGGTCTGTAAGTCAGAACGTAATTGAAATGGGTAAGAAACAACGACCAACGAGCCTGCCTGGAGGACAGACGCTTGGCCTCTCCGATATAAGACAAGTTTTTGTGGTCTGTCAGGATGGTAACAGGATGTAATGTACCCTCCAATAAATGTCTCCATTCTTTCAAAGCCTTGATAACCGCTAGTAATTCTCTGTCACCAATGTCATACCTGCTTTCAGTATCGGTCAATTTTTTAGAGAAAAATCCACATGGATGTAATGGTTTATCAACACCCAACCTTTGAGATAGAACAGCACCTAAACCAGTCTCTGATGCGTCTACCTCGAGCAAAAATGGCAGAGAAGTGTCAGGGTGAACTAAAATTGGAGCGGAAGCGAAAAGCTCCTTGAGAGTCTTGAACGCAAGGAGAGCTTCAGTGGTCCAATTCTTAGTATCAGCCCCCTGCTTGGTCATGTTAGTGATAGGTGCAATAATGGAAGAATAGCCCTTAATAAAGCGCCTATAATAATTGGAAAAACCAATAAATCTCTGTATGGCTTTAAGACCTGTGGGTAAAGGCCACTCTAGAATGGATTGGAGCTTATCCGGATCCATCTTAAATCCCTCCCCAGAGATCACATAGCCGAGAAAGGTTACCTGGGTTTGATCAAAGCTACATTTCTCCAACTTGCAGTACAAGCCATGCTGGAGAAGCTTGTGCAAAACCCTCCTGACTTGTTTGTGATGAATCTCAATGTCACTAGAATGAATGAGTATATCATCTAGGTATACAATGACGCACTCTTGCTGAAATTCCCTAAGAACCTCATTAATCAGATCTTGGAATACTGCTGGTGCATTGCATAACCCAAAAGGCATGACGGTATATTCATAGTGGCCATATCGAGTATTGAATGCCGTCATCCACTCATGTCCCTGCTGGATTCTCACCAAGTTATATGCCCCTCTGAGGTCTAACTTGGTGAAAATTGTAGAGCCCTTCAAACGATCGAAGAGTTCGGTGATCAAGGGAATCGGGTAGGCATTTTTAATGGTTATCTTATTCAGGCCTCGATAATCAATACAAGGTCTCAAAGAACCATCTTTCTTTTTAACAAAAAAAAATCCAGCCCCGGCAGGGGAGGAGGACCTCCTGATGAATCCCTTGTCTAAATTCTCGTGAATATATTCCTCTAGGACTGAGTTCTCCTTTATAGATAATGGGTATACATGACCTCTGGGAGGCATGGTACCAGGGAGTAGGTTAATTTTGCAATCGAAGGACCTGTGTGGGGGTAAGGTATCGGCTTTCTTTTTGTCAAATACTGCCTTTAAATCTAGATACTGAGGCGGAATTTGTGTCTCTGTAGGATTGTCAGAGGTATTCGATGTATTAGTTAATCCAAGAGGTAAGACCTTCCGCAAGCATTTTTCTTGACAATTCTCTCCCCATGAAACTATCTCCCCTGATTCCCAATTAATAATAGGGTTGTGTCTCCTCAGCCAGGAGTACCCCAGAACTATGGGAATAGACGGAGAAGAAATGAGCATCAAGGATATATCCTCTTTATGCAGGATGCCAACAGTCAAGTTAATCGGTATGGTCTCATGAAAAATAACAGGCTCAAGTAACGGTCTACCATCGATGGCCTCAACAGCCAGAGGTGTCTCTTTTAACTGGGATGGAATAGCATGCTTGGCAGCAAAACCCTGATCTATAAAGCTCTCAGCAGCTCCAGAATCAATTAGTGCCATAGTCTTAACTACTCCCTTCTCCCACTTTAAAGAAACGGGTAACACAAGCCTGAGCTCCTTGTAGTTGTGAATAGAGGACAAAGTAGAAACACCCAAGGCCTGTCCTCTAGAGGAACTTAGGTGCGAGCGTTTCCCGAACGATTGGGACAATTTAGGCGTAAATGACCCCTGACTCCACAATACATACATAAACCCTCCCTTCTCCTGTACTGTCTCTCCCTTTCAGTGAGATGAGTACTGCCTATCTGCATAGGTTCAGGAATACGTAAGTCTTCGAACTCAGAGATTTGAAAGGTAGGCGCTAGTTTAAAGGAGGGTCTACGGGTCCTATCTCGAGTGTTCTGCCTCTCTCTTAAGCGTTCATCAATACGAGATATAAAAGAAATTAAATCCTCCAAATTTTCAGGGAGTTCTCTAGTAGCGACCTCGTCAAGAATTACATCTGATAACCCATTCAAAAACACATCTATATAAGCCTGTTCGTTCCACTTAACTTCTGCCGCCAAGGATCTGAACTCTAGTGCATAATCCACAAGTGTTCGATTGTCCTGTTTAAGGCGCAACATTAATCTAGCTGCATTGACCTTTCTGCCAGGAGGGTCAAAAGTTCTTCTAAACGCAGCTACAAAGGCATTATAATTATAGACGAGTGGATTATCATTCTCCCATAAAGGATTGGCCCATCTCAAAGCTTTTTCAATGAGCAGAGTAATAATAAATCCAACCTTTGCTCTATCTGTAGGATAAGAGCGGGGTTGTAGTTCGAAATGGATGCTAATCTGGTTTAGAAAGCCACGACACTTCTCCGGTGACCCGCCATAACGTACTGGTGGGGTAATACGGGAAGAAGCACCTACAGTGGCTACCTCTAGACCTGAGACTGCAGGAGAGATAGAAGGAGTACGTGTCTCCTCAGGTGGATTACTAGCACGAGACAAAAGTGCCTGTAGTGCCAAAGCCATCTGATCCATCCTATGTTCCATGGCGTCAAACCTGGGATCCGAAGAACCAAGCTGACTGTTTGTACCTGCAGGATCCATTGGCCCTGTCGTAATGTCAGGATCGGGACAGGGATCCAACACGCAGAGTACAAAGAGTGGAAAGGTACGTATACCGGGCCTTAGAATGGCCGGACTAACGTACCGAGAGTAAAGAATAGTCAGAGGCAAGCCGAGGTCGAGGGAACGAGAAGACAGATAAGCGAGAGACAAGCCGGGTCAAGGGATAACAGAGAAACAGGGAAGTACAACGAGCCGAGTCAAAACCAATAGAGCAAACTAGAATACCAGAGCACTGAGTGACTAGACAAGCTAGAACCACGACAGGGCAATGAGCTGAAGTAAGGAGTAAGCTTAAATACCCTGGTTCTGGATGGAAATCACGCCTCTGAAAAGTACCGATTGGATATCGGACACTTGAGTGACAGATTGCTCGTGCTAGCGTCATGACGTCACGTATTGAGCGTCCTGCTAGAAAAGGATGTGGATTCCTCGCGGCCGGTGTTTAAGTGACTGGATGAACCGCGAGGAACGGAGGAGACAGCTCGCCTGGACGGATACACCACCAAGTCTCTACCTCCCTTAGAGGTAGAGGCCTCAGGTACCCTGACAGTATGTCAGTGTATCTGAGTGTGTGTCTGTCAGTCAAAGTATGTGTTAGTCGTTTAACAGGAAGAGGTGTGGCATTGACAGGAAGGGGTGGGGCAAAAATAAATTAGGGGGTGCCCAAGTTCCATCATGCCTAGGGCAGCACAGATACTAAATACATCACTGGTTATAGCCCTGTGCTGGATAACAGTTAGGGAGCAGTTAGTTTTTCAGATCAAAATGGATATGGGTTTAGATAGACTGAATCAAGAGGAACATGATGATATAATGGTTACGATGATATAATGGTTATTTCCATCCTCGAAAGATAATTTAGCCATCTGACATTTAACTTGTTTTTTTATTTTTTATCAGCATTTTAAGCCGAGGCCTCTTCTATCTCCCCTTGATTCATTCCGCAGAGACATGTTTTATGTTGTTTGTTAAATGTTGTGCCTTGTTTTTCTTTTGCCTCTCTCCGCTTATGTACAAGAGATGACCTTTAGAGGCACATAACGTAATGTATGTTTGTTATAAAAATAAAGAAAATATATATTTAAATAAGATTCGTGATTTCTTTCAACTTGTAGTTATGTCATTTTTCTCTTTTATTTTCAAGAATGGAACTACACTCAAACAGGTAATGCCAAGAACTATAGATCTCTCACTGGAATCCTGAGAGTCGTGCTATTTGTCTGTACAAAAGGATATGTGATCTGTACAATTCCAGAACTAAAGCTGTGAGACCTCGATCAATGTTTGATCTCTGATCTTAGATGTCTTCACAGTAGTAGAATATCCTGTATTTATTTCAAACAAGGGACACTTGGAGATCAGTATCATTTTACTTACTGACAGAGGCTGTAAAATGGGTAATCTTTATTTTCAATAAAACCTATTATAGAAGTTCCTTAATTTTTAGAACACAAACGGACACAATAAAATAAATCAATGGCATAACTGAATTTATGTATCCTGAGAGGCTCCTTGGCAAAGAAATACCATGGTAACTGAAAAAGAACAGGAAAAACAAGATAATGGCAAGCTCGTGCCTACTCTAAAATGCAGTTTGTTTTGGTAATTTCTTTTTTTTCTTTATGTAAGCTCAACTTTTATTTTTTAATTACTGTCTCTTTAAATATTTGCACCTATCTTGCTATAAACACTAAAAAGGATACTTTCCAAGAAAATATCTGTGGGTGGATTGGCGCTATTAATACTGATATAAAGGTGAAAACACAGCAACTACCCCCAAGTGCCAGAAAAATCACCCAAAGGCACTATACAAATGGATACAAGAAAAAAACATGAAAGGGGGGTGCTATATAGACATAAAATACTTATATCTGTACAACGAAGGTCTCTCAGCTGATAATCAAATCAATCTAGAAAAACAAAACAGATTGCACATAGCATAATACTGTATGAGGAAAAATAGAATGGATAATGGTGGTATTGGGTCACTCACGATAAACAGAGCCTATTATAGCAGGCTCTGACTGTATGGGCTCTTCAAAATCTCTGTATGCTGTATATTCCAACGGGATCAGCTCCAGGATCAGCTCCAGCCTCCTCTTAGTATTCTTCCAATCACACCAGAAAAACCAAGTGGTAGGGTGTAAAAGAATTTATTAAGAATACTTTTTAAAACAAATATATAAAAAAGTAACAAAGCACTACGCGTTTCGACTTTCCGTCTTCTTCAAAGGTGCATAACATACAAGTCCATCTAATCTCTTTAAATACATCCAGAGTTATCAATTTTCGCGGGTAAAAGTTCACATTACTTCCGTGTTGTGATGTCACTTCCGGATCCGTCGGCTTGATTTGCGTCAAATGACGTCATCACGGTTCCACCCGTCTAGTGTCCTTCAACCCGGATGTTAATGCTTTCGGACGCCATTTTTATGCCTGGCATTGTACTAATGAACTATACTTTAATGAGGGAAAAAAGATCAGGTAGAACTACAACATACATATTGTAGAAATCCGCTTACAAAGCTGATAAAATATATTATATTCTACAATATTAGGAGAAATACTAGAAGAAAAAAAAGAAAAAGGAAAAATTAAAAATATTTTTATAACTTTCCTATTCAAACCAAAAATTTGGCTTATCGATAATGAAAGAAGGGGGGAGGTTTAAACAATGTAACCCCCTCTCAAGAAAAACAAAATATACTTATTTAAAGGAAAGAATATCCTTAAGGGTAAATAAAAAATGTATATATAAAAAATATAATATAAAATATATAATCTTGGGCCGCTGTGAGATGAGGTGGATCTTTGATCTAGGAACACTGACTCCGGGCGGGCTCAATGTGGACTTTGAGATGGCAGCCCTTATCTAAAAGGTCCGGCCCAGATTATATATTTTATATTATCAATCAATATCAATTATCTATCAGACACAGAGACACCAGCTATGTGTTGAATGGAGATGCTGGGGGTTTGTGTATAAAAGGCTGCATTGTGCCCTATAAAACTGGTTATTCTCCCCAGAATTATGTGTCGTCTGATGACTGGGGAAAGGGGCTATAGACACTGAAAGACTCTTCTTCCAGCTGAGAGGGAATTCCAGATATCCAGCCGGGATATAGGAGCTCCGTTACACCCACCTTACTGCACACAGATGCCCAGACTCACCCATGCATGCAAACATCATATTCCCACTGATTCCACTCTCAACCCCATTCTTCCAATCATCTCTTCATGAGATCCACTTATTCCTTCATTCTTTCCTATACTTTTTCTACTTTTTCTGCGCGCCTTGTCTCTCCTGCCTGTCAGCAGAGGAGAGGGGGCGGGCAAAGACCGCAAGCTGAGCTGTCAGCTCAGCTCGCGGCCGCGCACACCGCGCGCATGCGCGGTAGTGTGCTCAGGACTTAATAGGGCGGCATGAATGCCGCCCTATGAAGTATGTGCGCATGTGAGGCGAAGCCGCGCATGCGCACAAGGGAGCAATAACGCCTCCAAATGGAAGCGTCTGATTGCTCCCTGCTCACGCCCGCCTATTTCGTCATTTTGACAAAATAGGGGGCGCGGCTTCACGAGGCTCCCGGCGCTGGAACCAGGTGAGTAAAAAGGGCTGCCTGGAGAGTCCCTTTAAGTGACTTGCATGTTCAGAGTCATACTAGCACACCATGCAACATCTTGGAGCTTCATTGATGTTACTCAGCAGACAAGCACATTCTATAGGCACATTGCATCATTCCAAAAACATACATACGTGTAACCTTCAACTACTAGAAAATCAAAGACTGGGACCACTGTGCTTAGCTCTTATCAAGCTTCCATTTAGGTTAAAGGGACACTATAGTCACCAAAACAACTTAAAGGGACACTATAGTCACCTGAACAACTTTAGCTTAATGAATCAGTTTTGGTGTATAGAACATGCCCCTGCAGCCTCACTGCTCAATCCTCTGCCATTTAGGAGTTAAATCCCTTTGTTTATGAACCCTAGTCACACCTCCCTGCATGTGACTTGCACAGCCTTCCATAAACACTTCCTGTAAAGAGAGCCCTATTTAGGCTTTCTTTATTGCAAGTTCTGTTTAATTAAGATTTTCTTATCCCCTGCTATGTTAATAGCTTGCTAGACCCTGCAAGAGCCTCCTGTATGTGATTATAGTTCAATTTAGAGACTGAGATACAATTTAAGGTAAATTACATCTGTTTGAAAGTGAAACCAGTTTTTTTTTTCATGCAGGCTCTGTCAGTCATAGCCAGGGGAGGTGTGGCTAGGGCTGCATAAACAGAAACAAAGTGATTTAACTCCTAAATGACAGTGAATTGAGCAGTGAAATTGCAGGGGAATGATCCATACACTAAAACTGCTTTATTTAGCTAAAGTAATTAAGGTGACTATAGTGTTCCTTTAAGTCTATGAAGCAGTTTTAGTGTATAGTTCATGCTTCTGAATTCTCACTGCTCAATTCTCAGCCATTTTGGAGTCCAAACTAACTCTTTTTAAAAAAAAATAAAATGCACTATTTAGGAGATATAGTCCAATGAATACATCCATGCCTTTTTCATGCATCTATTAATTTGGGGTAGTTCTTAAACGAGCTTGCAAAACTCTTATTCTTATTAACTGCAGCCTTTGCAAGCCCTCCCTTTTTTTCCCTGGAAAATTTAGGTTAAATCACTTTTGTTTCTGTCCATGCAGCCCTAGCCACACCTCTGCTGGCTGTGACTCACACAGTCTCCATGAATAAAAGGTTTAATTTCCAATCAGATATTTAAGGGACACAAGAGGCACCCAGACCACTTCAGCTCATTGTAGTGGTCTGGGCGCAGTTTCCCTGCTCCCCTTAGTCCTGCAATGATTACATTACAGGACTAAGACTGCCTCTAGTGGCTGTCAATCAGACAGCCAATTGAGGCACTTCCTGGTGGCTTAGTTTGTCACTTAACTAATGCTGGACCTCCTCACGCTCTGTGGGGGGAGAGAAAGAGGTGCATCCAATTAGGCATGCCAAAGATATAACATATTATTTATTAAAATTTTATCATGTCAGGGGTGAACCTCCCATTAAAAGTCCTTTATACACTCTGACCACTCTTTATATTTCTCATACGAAGAGTTACAGATACCCATCTCCATCTTTGTTTGAAAAATATAATTATTTAACAGCCGGCCAGCAAGGTACTGCACGCCTCTTCCAGTTTCTTACCACTAACAACCTTGCAGCAGCCAGAATATTAATAACTATAAATGAGTAAGGACCAAACTTGTTATACATATTTAATTGTAAGAGAAACAGCTTAAGATCAAATTCAAAGGATTTCTTAAGTTTGCATTATAATATAGATATATAGATCATATTCCAAAACAGTTGCAACGGTTGACATTCCAATCAAATATGGATGAACCCTCCTCTTTGGACCTGACATCTCCACACCTGTGTGAAATATTTGGCTAGATTTTGGAAAGTCTACTAGGAACCAAGCATCAAATTTGAAAATGTTTGTAATGAATTTCAGTCAGATTCATCCAATGCACCTTTTTTTTTTTTTTTTTTTTTTTTTTTAACAATCTTAAATACTCAGTCCATTCGTCAAGATCAATTTTAATATTTAGATCTTGTTCCCGTTTTTTAACAACTGGTTGGAGGGGTGTATTTGTGTCTTCCTGTTAAAGTTTTCTCACTCCATCTGCCGTGATCATTAGCTGTCAACCCTGTCCTCTGGAATTATACAAGATAAGAACGTTTGCTGCCTCTCACCTGAGAGCCTGATTATAAAAAACGATTATGTAGGCTAGGGGAAGCTTTACTATAAAAATAAATCATACATTTTTTCATCATTTTAATAATTGAGAAAATGATCAAAAACTCACTTTTTATTGTGTGAAATAACCACGATAGAGTGACTGGAATTCAGAAGCTAATAAATACTAATATAGAAGCTAATAAATACTAAATAAATACTAATATCTCTAATTTCCCCTTCGTATAAATTACCTCTCCAAGGTAAATTCGCCATCTCTATTTTAAATGCATTGTATTGATAATTCATTAAAGGACCACTATAAGCACCCAGACCACTTCAGCTCAATGAAGTGGTCTGGGTGCCAGGTCCATCTAGTGTTAACCCTGCAGCTGTAAACATAGCAATTTCAGAGATGTTTACAATAGGGCTAATCCTGCCTCTAGTGGCTGTCTCATTCCGCCTTTCCTATGGACTGATTGAATGCGCCCGCGGCTCTTGCCGTACATGCGCATTCAAAGCTGACGTTGGAAAAGGGAACGAGTTCCCGAGCACCGAGGGAGCCCGGCGCTGGAGAAAGGTAAGAACTTAACCCTTCAGACCCCTTCAGCCCGGCAGGAGGGGGACCCAGAGGATGGGGGGCGGGACCCAAAGACCCTATAGTGCCAGGAAAACGAGTTTGTTTTCCTGGCACTATAGTGGTCCTTTAATACAATACATGCACTGAAAGTCCCTCCCATGACAGTTGTAGCCTCGACTCCCAGGCTGTGTCTACTATAAATCAAACCACAACGCACAGACATAGTGGGTAGAGAAGGCAACAGCCATTTTTATTTATTAAAACAGTCACTGCCTCCAATTAACATTAAATATATATTGAACCTTATATAACGGATCGCCGGGCACCCCGACTGGGTACCTCCGTTGAAGGATGTTCCTAGTGTTTCCTGAGGACTCCAAGCACTCTGGAAGACACCACAACCACCGAATCGGAGAAGCATATGAATGCTCTCAGGTGTGTGAATGCTGTATACAGCCGAATGGGAAAAAAACATGCGAATAGGTTTACACTCCTAGCAGTCAAACTGGAACAGCATACAATAAATCCTCCCCCAATAATGAGACGACACTTCACTTTGAGGGTTAAGCAGGAACTCACTGTACTGGCACATACAGTCTCTTTTATTCCCAATCCACAAACATAGTACAGCCCACAGGGTTTTACAGATCAACCAATCAATCCGTACAATACACACAGACACTCCCACACAAAATCCTCCCCTCTGCATCTGATATGATTACTGAACACAATGGGTAATATCTTTATCACAGGCAGCGGAATACAGTTTTATAAAACATATTACAGAGACCCCACAACATGCAATAACCCCAGAACCGGGGGATCTGGGTGAACCACATATCCAAAATTCACCCAGATCCGTTCAGTAATTTGGAAGATACAGTTTAATGTAGATTCCGCAGAACATATACAGATTATATAAAAAATAATTACTGTATAATGTGTCCCCTGTTGTATAGTTTAAAACTACTGCACAATGTCTTTGTGCACCAAATACCGGCGAGATGGCACCGTGTAGAAAAGTCACAACAGTGTCTGTGAGTTAAAATGGCCGCCATCCATTGTTCTCACCATGTGCTTCATCCATTGTTCTCACCATGTGCCTCTGATACATGAAATGGTGGCCACCCAGTAACTCCACAGTATGTTCCCAGATGGTTCTTAAAGGGCCAGTAGCAGCATAATACAATACAACATGCCCAAATATTGCATTCAAACGTACAAATTTACCAGGGACCATAGTCAGCAGGTAGGAGGCGGGCAGCCAGGCCTCTCCAATGCCCAGTGGCGAGGCGGGTTCCGCCACACCTTATAACAACATTAGGCAATGACAATGTTTTTTAACACAGGGTTAACATAACCCTAAATAACTTCCAGACTGTAATTAGCATAATTAGCAATTAACAATTTAACCTTGCTCCCAGGGATCCCCGTGTTGGAACCGATCCAACTGCTGGGCAGAACCGTCTGCCCAGCCACCCATTTAGGCTAAGAGCCCGTCTTTCGGCTCAAAACCTCTCACCAAGCCTCCATTAGGCTATCATCACATCCTCATTGTGAGGCCATAGACCATCCCCAGGAGCAAGATACCGCCAAGGCTGCGACAACGATCTCCTCCGGCATTGACGTTCCAATCACTGGAACAGAACCATCTGTCCAGCCCCCATTTTGGCTAAGAGCCCCTCTTCCGGCTCAATACCTCTTACCAAGCCTCCATTTGGCTGTCACCACATCCTCATTGTGAGGCCATAGACCATCCCATGAGCAAGCCACCACCAAGGCTGAAACAATGATCTTCTCGAGCACTGCCGTCCTTGTAACCTGCCGTCTCTGAAAGAGAAAGAAAAAGTGGAAGTACCACCCCAACACCACAAGTTCCATAAACCACCACACCAGGGAGGGAGGGACAACAACATGAGGGGACAGCTGCAAAACTAAAATGGCTGAAGTGTGACTGTTACACCAGCCTACACATGCCCACTATGCCCCTCCCCCTTTCTATATGCACCAATCTATACGGCCTTGCTCAGCACCCCTGTCAAGGTCCTCCTCCGCCTATTTGTCTCTATGGGGCTGCAGTATTTAGGGCACTTTGCTCTTAAGTTTTTGACTTCCTCGCGCATTTTTTTTATCATGTGGGAATGTAAATCGGATTCAATGTTGCCGACTGAAGAATCTTTGATAGCAAAAAGAGTTTTGTCAGTTTCTCAAGCTCGACTTTTTATTAAGTGCCCTGTTATTGGTTTATGTTGTGTATATGATATTTGTGAATTAATACATTTATTACTGTAAAAAAAAACAAAAAACAAGAAAGTACCTCCGAGTGTCTTTTGCAGTTTTTTTTTTTTCTCTAGGGGTGTAAACTAGAATGTCTCCAGACAGTTCAAATGGATACACACCAGTGTTCACCCTGCTCAAAACTGCAGGAAACTAACTATAAGATTTTCATAAGATGGTATATGACACCAGACTGTATACATACAACAGATGCTGACAATGTGGTGGGGACAAAGGCACAATGGGGGGTGTAGGGTTCTACAACCTTTCTGAAATCAGATGAATGCTACATTAATAGAAGTCTACGGTGTAGCAATAGATTTCATCCCATTCACAATGCTCTTGTCTTATACTCCAGAACCGATAGTTAAATTCAAGCTTGTAAGTTTGTAATGCATATTTCAGGCTGATCCCAATGTTATATCAGGTCATACGTTTTCTAAACAACAAAGTTCATTTCAAGCAATATTTTGGTATTATGGGATATATTATATGTGCTTTGCAATTCCATTTTACAATTCTCCTCTCAAGTTGTTACTACATGATTTTGTGTTTTCATTCGTATTCTGTACTATCAAAACTGAACGCAAAAATAAAGATTGTCAAAAAATATATAATGTCTCCATTACATTTCAACCAGGAAGTGGGTGAGGTCTGTCAGCCCATATCTGGTCCCACCTTCATTTCTAGGAGATAATAGATCATCATGCGCAGCCAGGTGTATCATGTCACGTGGCCACATATTAAATCATTGGTAATAGTAATTAATTAAACATATGCACGTTTAATATATCCTCTTGACGCAGCCCACGCAAATGGAAATAAATAAACAATGATAAACACTCACAAAACTAATTAAAACGCAAAGGCAAATCACAGGAATCATTCCAAGTTATTTGTATTCTGTCTGTGCCCTTATAATGATACCATGGTATGCAGTGGTGTATTTAGGATTTGTGCTGCCCTAGGCACGACTTCGGGCACCCCCAAAATCTAAATTTGACCCCCCAATTTGTGTCAAGGCTACTTTTTTGACTGACAGACACATACCCTCATTGATACATGCACTGATAAACACTCACTGACAGATACACAGTCATTGGCACACAAATACAGTCATAAGCACACACTGCTTAACCAACACACACTTTCACTGACAGACACACACTGACACACCCACTCACTGACAGGCACACACTCACAGATACACATAAAATTACATACACACACTGACACACCCTCACAGGCACACCCATTCTCACTGAAAGACACACACACTTTCACTAACTCACAGACACACACTGACAGCTACACAGTCTACACTCACTCACTCACTCACTCACTCACAGTAAGGTGGACAGCCCCAGAACACGAAGCAAACAAGGCATTTATCTGGGAGCTTGGGGTGACATTTTTTGGCGCCCCCCCTAAAAGTGCCGCCCTAGGCAAATGCCTTTTTTGCCTTGTGGTAAATACCCTGCTGGTATGACTTATATGGGATCACAGTACTTCCTGTTGGAACTGGGAGATACGGTGGCTGTCAGGAATAACTAATGATCACAGCACGCAAGTCTATGTTAGGTCTTGATTTAATATTTTTGGATAAACTTTGAAATGATTTAATATTTTTGGATAAAATTTTATTTAAAAAATTTTTTTTATAATTTTTTGGATATGTAATAATATTTATTTTTAATATATATGATACATTTTTGACATTTCAATAGTTTAGACAAAATAATTTTAAAGGTGTATCCAAAAATATTAAATCATTTGAAAAGATTATCTAGAAATATTAAATGATGGCCTTAGGGGGGCGGAGCCTAACACCGCACCGGAGCAGACGCCATTTCTCGGAGCTCCGAGAAAATAAACGACAATCCGCCGACATCGGGTCCACGAAACAACACCCATGGTCTTAAAAGTTACCGCAGCATACGGGCAGACCTACCAGCTAGGCTGATGCCATTTTTCGCGGCACCCGGAGCGAAATCCCGAAAACGAGGCGTTAAGGCCTACCACACGGGCGGACAGCACGGAGACCGAGTGGAGTGGGACTGGCCGTGGCACTTACCTTCCACAGCAGACCAACAGATCAGCCAGCATAACGCAGGTGAGATGGGACGGAAAACCCCAAAACCGACCCCAGCCACAACAAAATCACGGCAGGACATTGGCCAACTGCTACAAACACCCAGGGTGGTAAAAACACCCACTCCCCGTGAGGCCTCACCTGCGCCCTCAGACGAGGACTATATCCATGACAGTCCCCCACCAGGCCCATATAGACCAGAACCCTCTCAGACACCAGAGGACAGCACCCCAGCCACGAAGGGTGACATCCAGAATATGCTGTCAGGCCTCCAACGTAATCTTAAACAAATGTGGGAAGCAGACTTAGCAGCGCTCACCACCCAAGTGCAAGCAGTGACAGCACGCACCCAAGCAACAGAGGGGGACATAACGGACTTAAAACACAGCATACACACAATGGACAGCACGATTCGACAACTGCAAACCGCCCAAGAAAATCTCTCCAACCAAGTCCATTTACTGGACGACAGGAGCCGACGTAAAAATATAAAAATCAGAGGGGTACTGGAGACTGTACCACTAGAGGAACTACCCCACTACATTAGACGCCTGGTGTCAGAGGTATTGCCGACAAGACAGGCTAAATCTTTTATATTTGATGGGGTATACAGGATTTCCAAATCGCCACAGGCTCCCAGCGCAGCCCCAAGGGACATTATACTCAGATGTCAAACAATGTCAGACAAACTTGGGCTACTGGCGGCACTTCGGGGGAAGACCCCATTGGAATTTGAGTCTTGCCGACTCTCATTTTTTCAGGACTTAAGCAGATCCACACTCCTGTGGCGCAGGGACATGCAACCGGTAACCAAACCACTTCACGCAGCTGGAATACCTTACAAATGGGCAACCCCCAGAACCTTATGGGTGACTGTAAATGGAGTACAACACAAGGCTACGACCCCCCAAGACGGTCACACTATACTGGGCACACTGGGACTCTCAAGCCAAACCGACACGACAGCTCCACATCCTCGCCCTCAACCGAAGACAGCGGACAAAGACACAATCTTTCGACCCAGGACAACGGGGCCTCCACAGACATGAAATGGGCCACCACTTCAGCATCGCCCGTGCGATCCACTGGTCTAATTCCGACCATACAGAACTGCTCTCTCTCTTAATACTGTTTAATAAGTTTACTTTAACTTTCATTATGCTTTAGAAACTGCAAAAGCACTGCTCCCCGAAGGCGGAGAAATCACCCTCACAGAGCTGACCTTAACTGCTCCGGCGATAACCCCCCCCCCCACCCCTGGGACATGGGGACAAGCACACTTGGAGCCGTCAATAGCTAACCCACACCATGCCGCGACTAGCGCTATAGCGACCTAGCGGCGTGCACCCCTAGGCTCCACATTACACAGGGTTGAAATAGATGTACCTTTTCAAAAATCGACAACAGCGCTAACACATAGTCCTAGTAATTCACGAGGACACACACCGACCCCACCGCCATCACTCGTTATGACATTTCAGTATGTACTGTTACGCTCTCTGTTATGTTAATATGTTATGTCTCTTGTTTTATGACGTGCCGCACACGCAGAGAAGTCTCTCACCCTAACCAGCCCTCACTCTAAGCAGCATACATTTGCTCCCTATAATAGTGTAAAGCAGACGACACTAGGCCACTTCCTCACGACCTGACCTCTCCTGTACACACGTACAAGCTCTAGAAAGGTACGCAGAAAAGTACCAGGTGATAAGTGACTCATGTGTTATGCTGTATAATGTATCTTGATATACCAAAATGTGCCATATTTAATCACGCTACACCACTGTTGTATCCTGCTGTACACAAAAGAGTATGTGTTAGTTGTTGTGGCAACGCAGACTCTGATGTATTTCCGTGCACGAAAAAATAAAAATTTACAAAAAAAAAATAAAAAATGATGGCCTTAGTCAGAACAGGGCGGTAGCGTATTTCGGGTCCTTAGGGGTGGCGGGGCTTAGCGCGAAAATGCCAAAAAGCAGAATAGTCAAGAACAAGCTGAGGTCAAGGGGGGACCGAAGCCGCAGCGCAGCAGCAGGAGTGAAGCAAAATCAGCGTCATTTCAAGTATAAGAATGACTTGAGGCGGAGTGGGCGGAGTGACGCGTGAGTCTTGAATAACGCCCAGCAACAAAATATGTACCACGCCAGCGCTGAGATGGCGCACAAATTACAGGAAACGTGACCAAGGAAAGAAAATCTATTTTTTTCACATAATGCTCAGTCCCCTGCATTTTTATACTTTACATACCTGGACTGCCTCTTTATTAATACTTTGTGTATTGCTTTATGTTGTTATATATGTTGGTCTGTGTGTGTCGTAAAGTAATGAAGATAAACTGTGTTTTTGCAGCTTTTGTCCTTTTTAATAAAATATTACGTGACTCCGAGTCCAATTTTGTAACGACATGCATCATTTAAAAAAATCATCTAAAGAAACTGACAGTTAAGTGTCAAGAATTTGCCCAATTTAGATAATGCATTAAAAATAAAAAATAAGCAAAAATGTTTTTATAAAATAGCTTGAACTGTAAATTATGTCCATCTGACTGACAGCTAACAAATCGCTGCTGTTATAAATCACTTTCATCTAGTGACAGTGGGTGCAGGGTACGTTCTGCAACCGTAATCATTGCAATGGTGCAAAGATTCTATGGTACTTCAAAAAAACAGATAAAATATGAGATTGGTTCTACGCACTGTGGGGTTATCCCCTAAACGATCACTTGCGTAAAGCTGACAAACGAAGTGCAAAATTAAACGTGAAAAAAAGGCAAAATGGAAACAGACCTGAGTTTGAGAATTTTCCCAATTCCCAATTCCATTATACATATTTATTGATTTAGTGAATGACCCCCCATGAGGATACATTTCCTGATTTTTTAGGTAACAGTAAAACTTTTTATAAAGGTATTCCTTTTAATATAAGTGTAAGTCAGCCCAACATAACAAAATCCAAAAAGTTACAAGTGCACTAAACCAAACCCAAGGGTACACCTTTAAATAAAAGAGGTTTTTGGTACCGTGCAGTGCCCATCAAATTGGTTTCGCTGTCAATTTACCCCGCTGATTTCAGCTTAAAAGCAGTATACTCAGAAAATGAAAAAAATATGTTAAATGTGATGACTAAAGGACATTTATCTAATCGTTCTGTGACACAAAGGGGTTATATGAAATCGCATCCTTGCTTTCTCCTGGATACACTGCAGGATGTCTCGTTGGCATACGCTAGCTAGTTAAATGTCTTTGCCCAAAAGCATGCATCAGGCGTCAGTGTGCCCTGAGACTTAGTACATGCCTTGGGTTTTTCCTTCACTAATCAGTGATTTTTAGAGAACCGAAAAGCACATTTCAATATTGAAGCCGAAAAAAAAAATAAAAAAAATAATAAATATTTCTCGATATAGAACGCTTCCCCCAAAATGTACGGTCGGTCTCACGTGTCGGTTTTTAATTTCCTGTCTAGTGAATAAACCCCCAAGTTGTTGAAGATGGGGGGCAAGCTACAAAGGCCTACGTAACCCCAGGCTCCAGCCCAGAGTGAACTAACTGACCTGGGAAACCTAACTTTATCAGAAACCACCACTCCCCACCGCCATTATTGTTGACTGACTGGCACATATCCCAAAGACTAGTGTCCCAGACAGAGGGCCTCCATTTATAGTCACATTGCTACTTTTTAGGTGAATTTGTCCTACGTAACCCTGGCACCTCAGCGCTTCTGGACTATAACTCCCATTGCGCTCTGCTTCCATCTAAGAGGCAGGGGCCCGAGCGCCGGTAATGCCCATAATCCAATCCCCTCAACTCCCATCACCCTCAGCCACATCATGCACTGCCCTGGCTGCTCAATGGGAAACTGGGCCCTTAATTCACTCAAATCAATTTTTGGATTTGCATTTATAAAAGAAACCAAAAGTTTACTGAGAGCTTAATGGCTAAAAGACCCAGTCAGTGGTGGCATTAAGCTGTGTGTGGTATGTAAACATATACACAGAGAGACCCCAAAATATATTGATTTGTTAAAATGTATTTTTATCCCTCTGTTCCTTGTTACTTTCTGGGTGTCCCAGGGTCACAATGTGCCCTTATAGGGTTTAATGGGTGCAGTGACCCCCAAATTGTGTTGTCCCCTTACCCCATGACATGAGTGCACCCCCCACCCTCCCCCAATCACATCCTGCAAGCAGCAGGCAGACAGCAAGGGGACACAGTAACACACCAGTCCCCACCCACAACTCCTCCCCTCCACTGCCTGACTGACAGCTCGCCAGCCAATTCCCGCGTCCTCTCCGCGGCCCCCGCCAATCAGGAGCCCGGAGAGGAGGGAGAGGGGCGGGCAGTAGCCAGCAGCCCTGGTTGAGCTGTGCAGGTAGGTGCAGGCAGAGGGGGGTACACTGGGTGTGGGGTTCAGGCACCAGGTGGCAGTGCTGGGGGTGGTGGGTGCTCCCCCAGGGCATGCTGGGAGGGTGCAGCAGGCTGGGCACTGCCCATGGCATTGACTGGGGGCACAGGGGGCACCACACACTCTCCCCATTCTATCCAGCAATAAACAGGCCAGCCAGGGGAACTTTGTGATCAGCTAGGTGTGATACTCAGTACCACTATACACAGGGCAGGGAGCAACCCATCACCACAGGCTGGGCAGCACTGGGCACTGAGGGGGGGAAATTCATATATATACATACATATATATACATATATATATATATATATATATATATATATATATATATATATTTTTTTATTATTTTATTTTTATTTTTTGTTGTGTTTTACTGAAATTTGACTATTCTTGCATTTATTTTATACAATAATGCATTAGAAACAAAGGGTTTTTTGTGGAAGAAAAGGTAAATATATCATTTAAAAACAAAATTAAATATATATATATGTGTGTGTGTGTGTATTTTTTTTTTAATAGGTGGAGAGTAATCTGTTTCGGAAAAAGATTTTAGAAATAAAATTCTGCACGTAAATTGAGGTGACGGGTCGACAAAGGGGGTGCTAAGGGGCTTGTTCACCAAACTGTGCATTTACGGAACGTCGCCAAAAGAAGATTTTAGACCAAAATGGTCAAAAATTGATTTGAGGAATTGTTTATAATTCGTCTATTTTAGCCTAAATACGATAATTATTTTGTCTTTTCAGGAAAATTCGTGGTTCGGTGGATACGCTCCAAAATGTAGTCTGGGGACATTGAATAAGACAGTTGGTAAGTAAAGTATTCACTAAACAGTGATCTGCAATGGGTTTACTGACAGCTTGCGTAATTTAATTAAAAAAAATAAAAAATGGGAGTGAAATATTGACATTTTTCCAGTTTGTCTTATTTTGGCTCAGCAAGATTTATTCACTAAAGTGTCGTTTGTCAGTGAGTTTCGTAAAACAAAAGTGGAAATGTACCCAGTTATGCCCATCTATTTATGTCCCATTGGGAAGAATCCTATATATATGGAGACTGGAAAGGGCGTCTGCGCCACTATATAGATAATATGTTTATAACCTTTAGAAGATTGTAATAATTTTAATTTAATTTTTTTTAAATCAAAATGATTTGGGTATACAACTAACTAGCAACATCAGTAATCAGCATATATATATTTTTTAATTTAAAAATATATAAAAAATGAACGTATTGATAAAAAAAGCACATAAAAAAAAAAAACACTAACTGGTACATATTATTTAACAGTGGATATTTGAACCCGTGGCTTACAAATATGCGAAATGGTTAATTACTTAAAATTAAGTTAATCAGGAATTTTTATTTTAAGCAGAACTTCTTTAAGATAGGGTTAGAGATAAAAAAATAAATACCCAGAAGTTATTTTAAGTCAAACTATAGATGATGTCAAACTGATTAACAGAAAGTAAGAGTAAATAAAGAAACTTCAGATGTTACGTTTAATCCAACTATTTTTTATTTTATTAAGGATTATAGAAAAATAAAAGGTGCTTTTAATACATTTTCGTCTATTTTACTGCTAGACCAGTGGTTCCCAACCCAGTCCTCAAGTAACCCCTTACAGTCCAGGATTTAAGGATTACCCACTTGTGTCTAAGAGGTTAAAAAAAAGCACTTTAGACACAACAGGGTAATCCCTAAATCCTGGACTGGTAGGGGGTACTCGAGGAATGGGTTGGGAACCCCTGTGCATGACGATGGCTTAAAAACAATTTTAGAAACCTAGAAGAATTTTTAGAGGGGCTCATAAAACTAGTTTGGAAAAAAATGAGGTAGCGTTTTAACTAAATTCTCTCACCCCTAAGGGACTGAATACAGTGTTCGATTTTTAAAAACAAATGTTGTGGAATAAATATAATATTTTCCCCCTCCAGATTTCTTTATAATATTTTTAATATTTAATTCATTCAATTTAAATTTTTTTTTTTGGTCTTTCATTTTTTTCAAACCTTCCTTGTTTTATGATTCTATATCAAACCCATTATTTTTTTTTTGCTTTTTATTAATGCGTTTTGGTACGTATCTATATTTACTTGCTGTTGTGCATATTTTTAATATGATATTCATAGGTGTGTTTTTTTTTTCTCTTTTTAATTATGGTATTCAATTGATTGTATTTTCATGAAAGGGACCTTGCTAGATAACTCTATTAACTCCTTATAAGATTGCTAATTTACACAATGTAGCTCAAATTGCTAAATTTTAAAGTTGGAACTTAATTGCTTATTAACTATCCAATTTGTATCGCTATATAACATCAGAATATTGGACTGGCTCTATCTTGCATTCGAAGAAGCACCAAAACGCGGAGCGAAACGCACCATGCCGATGGTCTGAAATTGAGGCTAAGGTTGAAGAGAAGACGCCAAACACGGCAAATTGGTCTGGAGACGCTGCTTACAGATTTTATCCCTGCGGTATCTCGGACTTCACTATATTCACACATTTGTGGGGTTCCCCTCATTCCGGTTTTGAGAATTTGAAGAATTAAAGGTTGCAATACGTTTAGAATAGCAACTAGTGAATTATTTTTGGAAATATCGTTTTGGATCCATCGCACACAGGGAGCTTGATCCGTCACCGAGACATCAAGCGACACTGGCACTTAATCTACGCACTGTTTGTGAGTTTACATCTACCTATGTTTTACACTTCCTAACATTACCGTGTTATGTGTATGTATTGTCTGCACTGTATTTTACTGTTTGTTTTTTAAGGTTACACCAAGGATTACTCCAACTACCATTACCACTTCTTCTTTTAGAAGTGGTCGTGCTGGTACGAGTCAGTATGTGCAACATTTCTGCTTGGACATCTCTGTACATACAGGGAAATTTGCACTTTTGTGTTGGGGGCTCGTTACACCCCCATACATATGACACAAGTATTAATCCAGTGCAAAAATGAAGTCTGTCGTCAGCTCGCACTGCATGGTGGCGACAGATGTAATGAATTTCACCTTGCAGGTAGTGCGTCTGCGAGTGGAAGCCTCAGTGTCCCAGCGCTCCCCGTCTCCCTTCGTTCATCATAAGGGACTTTTTTTTTTAATATAGAATGTTAAATTCCCACCCCCACTCCTCCCAGTTCAGAGGGTTCGCAGGCACTCTGAACTGGGAAAGAACCGCCAATCAAATGCTTCTATCTAAAAGAAACATTTAATTGGGCCTCGCGAAGGAGGCAACCTTATTAGAATCAGGTTGAAGTAACCCTTTATTTTTTTAAATAATTATTTTGCCCCATAAAACCACCCTTTCTGAGTTTCCCTAACAAGCTGCAGTGATTATCGCATATATTCCTACCTGGAAATGATGTCATGACTTCTGGGAATTGTAGTTCAGCTGTAAGCAGATACACTAGAAAACTAATAAAACCGAACTACAACTCCCATAAACCCTTGCTGTACCCTTTAAAGCACTTACTGGTGCATCTATGCTATGAAAAGTTATGTGAGCATTCTGGTTGGCAGAGTCACTTCCTGGTTTGGTGAGCATTCACTACGAAAGCTGTATAAAATTAACCATTCATGTGTTCTCAGCCCTTGCACCCTGAAACGATAAATCCAAGGAAATAAATGTATACTTATTTGCAGTTGATTGAATCACTAGTTTATTTTTTTTCAGCTCCTACAGACACAGATGCACGATGAGTCGCCTATCTTGTGCCGAGTCCGGAGAGCCGCCTCGGCAGCTGAAATTTGCAAGCATTGTGCAAAGTACTGGGGTAAGTTTATTATTCATTAAAAGCCTGGTCATAACATATTAATAGCACCCACCTGCCGTAGTGAGTCTGCCCTTTACTATCATCTTGCATTAAACCTCCGGCACTATTTGTCATCTCACCCAATCCAGTGCTTCCCCCAAGGGTTATTGAGGATATTGACCCAGTTACACAGTGGAAGCACCATTTAGTGCCCATCAGGTAGACCGCAACTGGAGCTACGTTAACCGTGCAGTGATAGCTTGCCGCGTTTACTAAACGGCAGTTAAAGGGTTAAAACGAGAGGGCCACTAAACCCAGATCCCATCATTGAGATAACGTAGTCAGCGTGCTTTTAGCAGTCCATTAGAGTGCTGCTTGAATAACCTAGCTTTAGTTCAGTATTCAGTTTAACTGTGATCAAGCAGGAATATTCCTGAAACTGAGGTGTAGGCATGTATGGCTTGGTTTGTGTTTATTTAGGGAAATGACATGACTCCATTTACTTTAGACGTCTGTGTATTACCATCCTTCAGTGCCAACGGAGGTGAAGTGAAAGGGTTAATACAAAAACAAACAAAAAAAAGACAAAAAGCGGTGCCTTGGATATTTAGGGGGTCATTCTCTCGTGAGAGATGATCAGATGACTTCGAGTCCTGCATTAAACGCCTGTTGCATAATATGGTTGGCATATGACACGTCCTGTCCACGCTGCCGCCCTCCTGTGGCTACAGCTCAGTACTGCGAGCACATATCTCTTAGGCAAGCAGAGAGTGGAAAAACCACTGGGACATATTAAAGGGTGGTTGGGTCACACACAGCCTGTACCTGTTTTTTCGGATTTTCACTTCCTGCTATTATTTCAGCTTGCTGCTCCTCACATACACACAGCTGTGTGTTGGAATTACTAATTTTCCTGCATGGCATTCGTGTTTTGGGATGCATTGTTGAGGTTGCTGTATATTGCTCCCCCCACAGTGCTGAATGGGCTGCTCCTGCGGGGGGTGTGTGAGGGAGGGCAGGAGGGAGTAAGTGAGTGTTGCAGGAGCTTACATTGGTATAGCTTGTGTGTAGTTAGTGCAAAGCTGAAAATGATTCAGAGGATTCAGCAATGACCAGTTTCCTCTCTGCAAACAGGCCGTGTCCATTCTCTGTCTGTAAGTAATTGAGTGGGGGTCTGTGCTGGGTGGGATCCACTAACCTTTATCTTTCTACATCTATACATATGTATTATATGCTAAGCATGCGGTTTCCTACCTCCTATTGTTTTGGAAAATCCCTCCTTGTCATACAGCTTCGAGCAAATCCTCTTATCCTTTTGTTCTGATGGTTTGAAGTGCTAGCTCTTCGGGCTACAAACCTTCAATCCAAGCTTTTGCAATCATGCTATTGTCTATCTTCTTTGTACCTGGTGTTTAGCAGTGTATTTAGAGAATGTATGTAACTTGATCAGAGTGCATTGTGGGATATGTAGTCCTTTTATATTATTTTTAAATTTTGTGTGATATTTAAATGTTTTTTTACGACAGGGCAGCATGTTTTGCCTGGAAGCAATTTAATCTTCAGTAGTCTACAACAGGGAAAGGTTGGGGAGGTTTTTAACCCTTTATTTTCTTTTGTGACATGACCCCCAAATGGGTTTTCTGCGTATTACAGATTGTTGATTGGTGGATTGTTCGTTTTTAGAGAGCGTATTTCACTCCCTGCACATTGTCGGAGTATTACGTAGAAGTATAAAGATTGTATCTGTGTACACCATGAAGCTTAGAATGAATCAGGTCACGGCCCCATAACCTCTCCTCCACGTTCACATGGTGTTGGGCATGTTTAAACTAGGGGCTGTGTGTGCCAGCAGATTATTGGGTTAGGCTCCAACAGTGCAGGGCTTCCACCCTATTGTACTGTGCCGTGGCACATGTTGGCACTTTATAAATAAATGTGACTTCATTGCTTTTGGCTTATCTTGACAGCCTCCCACAATGCACATTTTTTTTTCTTTTCACTGATACTAGGGAACTTCTTGTCTTTAGATTCATACAGTATGGAGACTGGGCGATTATCAGGATGTCTTTTTTTTTGGGCAGTCCTATCTTTTCTCTCCGAGGTAAAATGAGCTCCCTGAAGATAACAACGTGCTTGGGTGTAAGTGGGTTGGTAGTTGTAGCAGGGTTGATGAGTCTGCCTGCAAATTATTTGGACAGGTTCAAACCATACTGAAGACTTCCTGACGATCAGAACAGGGTCAGACCTTTTAAACCAAACTGAGAATCGAAGGGAATTACAAATTTCACAGCTAAACAGATAAAGCTGGACAAATAGCCCAGTAGCACTTTTTTTTTTAAAAAAAATTGAAATCATTTTTCTCCCTATTTTGTGGTTTTTTGTAAATTTTAAAATTGTGCATTTTGGCCTAAAAATTCCAATTCCATATTGCTCGGAATAAGTGCTGTAATAAATAACTGTGCAGATAGGCTCATTGTGCCTTTTTGGCAGTAGATTTTCTTGGTGTTGGTTAGGGCGACTCGGTGAGTTTGCCTCTTGATATAAGTGTTGTGTTATCTGGCTCAGACACTGCTGGGTTTTAGAGGCCGGGTACACTTACTGTGACACTAGACAGAGTGCTGAGTATGTGTCTAGTACCAGGAGACTGCTTGCAGCCAGGGTTATCCACCGTAATGTAGATTAAGGTTATACTAGCCGAACTGAATTCGACTAGCTTGGCCTTAAATTTCAAATTCACATTGAATTCCATCAATTTCCACTTAAGTGAATAATACGGTGTCTGTATGATCAGGTAGACCCAGACCATGAGGCGATATCCAGGGAGCAGATTGCCGGGATAGGCTCAGGCGTTGCTGAGCGTCTTCGTTTTTTGTTTTTGGTATTTATTATGTTTGCTTCTAATTGCAAATATATTAAAATGCAGATTCAAGGGCTGCTTGTGTATGTGTTAATAATAAAGCACCCTGGTTAGATGATTCAGGCTCTCCCACAGAACTGAATATGTTTAACTCGCTGTGACCTCCTGACTGCAGATTAGCAGTAACATGCTTGCTGTGCATTGTGCTGTGGTTTGTACGAAGACTACAGTTCCCTGCATGCTTTGCTTCCACCTCTGATGTCATGCCCCTCCCTATGTTGTTTGTGTATTGCGCGGGAGGCTTACTACTGCATTCCCAGCATGGTGGGTGCTCCCTCTTGTGTCTGCAGAGGGAATGCAGTGAGTATTTTTTTTTTTTTTTTTTTTTTTAGTTTTGGTCACTATTTTTTTTTTTAAGTGCCAAGAAATTCTGCAGCTCTGTACAAAGGACAACAAACACACACTTGTGACAAATTACACATTTAGGAGTAAGAACTCCTTTTTCTATGTATGTATTTTCGGGCCAGATTAGCTTTGTCTTGGCGTACGTGGGGGAGAGAAGATTTTCCCAGTAGTCTGTGGCTTATACTTGCCAAACAAGGTGCAAAATCTTAGACAAAGTTGGGGAGAATCTTCAACGCAGCTCATTTTGACCTTTTGCTAATTAAATGAGTTGGTCACTGATTTTACATGTTCCTAATCTATTTTTCCCATGATGCTGAACATCATGAAAAAATTTAATTTGGGAACATCTGGCGGTGTCAAAGATGGCCACCACTGACCTACATGTTGTGTCCTTTTTCTGTCTGCAACCTACCAGGAAGTCCACACTGTAGTTGGTGTTTTTCTCACTAATCAGTATGTGGCAAGCAAAGCACAGTATTGTGGTAGTGTGGTACTCGTACAAATGTTAATGGTTTAACACATCTCTCTCCCACACTTTGTTCCAGTAGGGATTCTCTATACTTGAACTTCCTGTAATACAGAATTCTTGTAGTGTAAGCTGTGAGTCCAAAAATAAATCATGGGAGATGTCTATAGACGTTAATGGGACATCCTGAGCATCATAGCTGCTAAAGGTTGGTGTGTTTATTTTGCGTAGAATCTCTGGATGCCATCCCTTGGCTTTATTTGAATTTCTTTTATTTTTTTTGGGGGGGGGGTATTTAAAGAAACCATTAATTGCCCCATCTTGGCCACACCAACAATGAAGAACTTAAACTTCTGCCATTATCATTGACTGTGTTGATGAGCTTAAAAACATGGGGACATACCTGCCCCAACCCTCTCAGCCAATCACTGCTGCCCGTTTGGGATTAAATTGACACAGATAATAGGGGGAGAGTAAAATCCATATTATTGATGCGGCGGTCTCCAGGTGCCAAGGAGAGCTGTAGTAGTTATGTTGCCAATTCTGGAGGGAGGTTGGAATATATGTGGCAATCTGCAATAGATGGTTCCACTTTTAGAATGTTGCTGTAGAACTGTGAGTGCTTGTAACATTGTCTCCACAATGATAACGGATGTAAAAGTTATAGAACGCATCGCTTGCTGATTCGGTCAGGGTCATTTATCTGCAGTGTGAATGATTACCAGGAATTCAAAGTGAGTCAAATAATGGACATGCCCGAAGAAAGGGGACGGTTTTACAAAGAGTATTATAACAAGTCTTTCTCAACAATACAAAGCCCAACCCCTACTCTGACCTCCTTTAACCCCTTAAGGACCAAACTTCTAGAATAAAAGGGAATCATGACATGTCACACGTCATGTGTCCTTAAGGGGTTAATAGTACACTAGATGTTTAAGTAATTTGGAGAATTAAATCATAATTCATGATCATAGGTTTTTTTTTTTTTATTTTTTTTAAGTCTAGCTTTAATTCTTGGTGTTGAGGACTGTGTAGACTCGTCTCTGATTTTACACGTGTTGTGAACGATGTGTCTGCCATTCTTGGAAATGGAGTCCGCAGCAGTTCGACTGGCCAGCCACTGGCCTTGTAGTTTTAGTGTACATTCTACCCAGAAAATCGAAAGATGGCAACACTATACGTGGGACTCCATCTGCTCTTGGCTAAGATCCCCAAGGGGGAAAATCTATTGCAGGGGTGGTCAAAAAAGGTTTATTGGTTACACTAAAACACCTGTCATGCTTTGGCAGCCCTGAAGGTTTGACTGCCACGGCATTAGAGTTAAATGTTGCTGTAACGTCTTTTCTCAGTAACATGGGGTCTCACTGTATGTAAAGGGCCTATGCAATATTACTACTTGTGTGATGTGTATATCAAGGGCCCCTTGCGTTGTTATAGTGTATGTAGAAAGCAACATGTGAAGTTGTTATAGTGTTAGTTCATGTTATATTCTAGTTTATGATGTTGTTATATTAGTGTGTGATGCTGTCATAGTCCATGTGGTGTTGGTGTGTGATGTTATACAGTATATTCAGAAGGCCCTGTGTGATGTTGTTATAGTCCATGTGATATTTGTGTATGTAATGTTATATAGTATATGCAGGCCCTGTATGTAGTTGTCATAGTGTATGAAGGAGACCCTATGTAATGCTGTAGTTATAGTCCATGTGACATTAGTGTATGTAATGTTGTATAGTATATGGAGGCCCTGTGTGATGTTATAGTGTATGAAGGAGACCCTGTGTGGTGATTTAGTTAATGGCCCATGTGATATTGTTCTGGCCCATGTGATATTGGTATATGTAATGTTATATAGTATATGGAGACCCCGTGTGATGTTGTTATAGTGTATGAAGGAGGCCCTGTGTGATGATGTTATAGGCCATGTGATATTAGTGTATGTAATTTTATATAGTATATGGAGGCCCTGTGTGATGTTGTAGTTAGTCTATGTGATATTAGTGTATGAAGAAGGCCCTGTGTGGTGGTGTAGTTATAGTCCATGTGATATTAGTGTATGAAGGAGGCCCTGTGTGGTGGTGTAGTTATAGTCTATGTGATATTAGTGTATGAAGGAGGCCCTGTGTGGTGGTGTAGTTATAGTCCATGTGATATTAGTGTATGTGATGTTATATAGTATATGCAGGCCTTGTGTGGTGTAGTTATAGTCTGTGATATTAGTGTATGTTTTATATAATATTCCATGTGCTATCAGTGTGGTGATGATATTGGTGTATGATATATATATATATATAGTCCATGTGCTATCAGTGTGATGATGATGATATTAGTGTGATGATGATGATGGTGATGATATCAGTGTGGTGATGATATTAGTCTATGTTAAATATAGTCCATGTGATATTAGTGTATGTTATACAGTCCATGTGATATTAGTCTGTGTGGTGTTGTAGTTATAGTCCATGTGATATTAGTCCATGTGCTATCAGTGTGATGATATCAGTGTATGTTATATAGTCCATGTGATATCAGTGTGGTGGTGATATTAGTGTGATGTAGTTATAGTCCATGTGATATTATTATTACTAGTTTGGTGATGATATTAGGGGGGTGGTGGTGGTGGTGATGCTATCAGTGTGATGTAGTTATAATCCATGTGATATTAGTGTGATGTAGTTATAATCCATGTGATATTAGTGTGGTGTAGTTATAGTCCATGTGATATTAGTGTGATGTAGTTATAGTCCATGTGATATTAGTGTGATGTAGTTATAGTCCATGTGATATTAGTGTGGTGTAGTTATAGTCCATGTGATATTAGTGTTGTGTAGTTATAGTCCATGTGATATTAGTGTGGTGTAGTTATAGTCCATGTGATATTAGTGTGGTGTAGTTATAGTCCATGTGATATTAGTGTGGTGTAGTTATAGTCCATGTGATATTAGTGTGGTGTAGTTATAGTCCATGTGATATTAGTGTGGTGTAGTTATAGTCCATGTGATATTAGTGTGGTGTAGTTATAGTCCATGTGATATTAGTGTGGTGTAGTTATAGTCCATGTGATATTAGTGTGGTGTAGTTATAGTCCATGTGATATTAGTGTGGTGTAGTTATAGTCCATGTGATATTAGTGTGATGGTGATGATATTAATTTGGTGGTGATGATACACAGTCACACAGCTGCTGCATTCAGGGATGGAGCAATAGACCGTGTGGGTGCAGTTCCTGGTCCGGCCGCCAGAGGGAGCCTGGGAACAGTCGCTGTTCAGTGTGTTCTCCCCCCTCCTCCCCCCTCCTGCTCAGTGGATCCGAGTCTCCTCCTCCCCCACCCTCGCAGTCTTCCTCTCCGTCCGTCTCTGTGACGGCGCCATTTTGCCCCTCACCTCCCCGGGAGCTTGTGCTGGATCCGAGGGGGGCCCCGCCGCCTGCCGCCTGCTATCTGCCCCTGGTCACGTGGTGGGGGTCACCCTGCCTGAGAGGGATTCTTCCTGCAGAGCAGGCTGGGTGGCTGCTGCTTTCTAACTGGTTTCTCACCCCCCCTATTTAACCCTTTCCACCCCCACCTCATTCCCCCCTCCCTGGAGGGAGGGGGAAGGGTTGTTTCTGTGGATTATTACCCCTCCATGGGGCAGGAAGGGCCCTGAAGACCAGCCCCCCCTCCTCTACCCTGGATATTTACCCTCCCCACTGGGGGGGTGGGGCAACAGAGGCAGCTGCACCCTGTGTAAGTCTTGGCTTTTCCCACTTCTATCCTGCACCATTTTCTCTCCAACACCAGATGTGCTAAAACTACAACTCCCATCATGCTGTCAAGCCACAAGGCAGGCCAGGCACCATGGGAATTGTAGTCCTCTCACAGCTGGAGGCAAGTCCTACCATCCCTTTAATGCAGACCCTCTGGCTCTTTAACCCTTTCCTTGCCTGCAGTGCTAAGCTCCCCCCTGTGAGTGCCAGAGGGTGGGGGGAAGGGGGTGTTGTTGCCCCCTCTCCTGGCACTTCCCTGGTTAAATGGCAGCTCAGTGTATAACCCTCACCCTACTGGTATTGCAACAGAGTCACAAGATGTGTTGTGTACAGCCTGTATCAGTGGCTGTGAGCTGCCTGCCCATGCTGTACATCCATGAATGTGTTCTTTATTCTGCTATATTCTATTTATTTATGCTGGGATTCTGTGTACAGTGTGTGTGTGGATAAACAGTTCAATTTGTGCTGTTTATTATATGTGGGTTCTTAGAATGTGTGTGTCATGTGACTGTGGCAATACAGGGTGTAATAATGGCACACATAGACTGCATGCCTATTTTTTTTATAAATTTTTTTTTCCTTCTATGTGACCGTGGTTAAATGTTTTTATATATATATTTTTTAATTTGTTGGTTTTGGCTTTACTTATTTCAGGATCTTCTTCCGCTGCCTGTTTTTGTGTTCTGTGACAGTTCTTTTCCTGTAGCTAGTTTCTAAATACCCTCTGGCATTCTCCTGTTTGCTGTCCCTTTTCAATCCTCTGTTTACATTTACGGTGTCGTTTTTCTTCCCCTGTTGTTGCCACTTCCCTTTGCCTTATAGATCCTCGCCCACCTTGTCCTTTTTATTCTTTGTAATTTTTCCCACCACTGTGCCTAGATCTAATGATTCTATGTTGTGAAACCAATGCTTGTGTGTGCCCCTTCCTCACTCCTCTCCGGTTATCTTTGCACATTCCTTTCTTTCTGGCCTTCTTCACTTTGAATTTACAACTCCCCTTTCTTAGCACTGCGATTCCTTCCATACTCCATATACACACCTTGCCCCATTTTCCATCCCACTGTCTGTTTGAATCATACATGCTTATGCTTCTGCTTGGAACCCTCCATCATGCTAGTTTATTTTGTACCCCTATCTTCGTGTTTTCCTTTGTTACTCTGCAAAGCAGTGCCCTGTTGTATGTACCCTTTGTACTTCTTTTGTGTGATCTATCTCCACTTTCCTCCCCTATTTGTGTTTATCGTGTTTTCCACCTGTTTGTTTACCTTTTCACTATACTTTTCTTTTCCCTCTATTTTATTATTTCTCTTGCTATGTTCCTGTTTTCTTTGCATTTATTTTGGCCTCCACACTTCATTCCGTCACCCCACTTTCCATTCTTTGTAGTGTTGGGAGCATTCCGTCCTTCCCTTATTCCATATTGTGTTGCGAGCATTCTAGCTTTTTGGGAGCATTTTATTCTCCCTTTCCCATTCCTTGTAGTGTTGGGAGAATCCCATCCCCCACCTACCCATTCCTTGTAGTGTTGGGAGAATCCCATCCCCCACCTACCCATTCCTTGTAGCGTTGGGAGTATCCCATCCCCCAGCCCCATTGCTTGTAGTGTTGGGATAATTCCACCCTCATCCATCCACATTCCTTGTATTGTTGGGGGCATTCCACTCCCCATTCCTTGTATTGTTGGGAGCATTCCACTCCCCATTCCTTGTAGTGGTTGGGGGCATTCCACCCCCCCATCCCCATTCTTTGTAGTGGTTGGGGGCATTCCGCCCCCCATCCCCATTCTTTGTAGTGGTTGGGGGCATTCCGCCCCCCCATCCCCATTCTTTGTAGTGGTTGGGGGCATTCCGCCCCCCCATCCCCATTCTTTGTAGTGGTAGGGGGCATTCCGCCCCCCCATCCCCATTCTTTGTAGTGGTTGGGGGCATTCCGCCCCCCATCCCCATTCTTTGTAGTGGTTGGGGGCATTCCGCCCCCCATCCCCATTCTTTGTAGTGGTTGGGGGCATTCCGCCCCCCCATCCCCATTCTTTGTAGTGGTTGGGGGCATTCCGCCCCCCCATCCCCATTCTTTGTAGTGGTTGGGGTATTCCCCCCCCATCCCCATTCTTTGTAGTGGTTGGGGGTATTCCGCTCCCCATTCCTTGTAGTGGCTCGGGGCATTCCGCCCCCCCATCCCCATTCCTTGTAGTGGTTGGGGGCATTCCGCCCCCCCATTCCCATTCCTTGTACTGGTTGGGGGCATTCCGCCCCCCCCTCCCCATTCTTTGTAGTGGTTGGGGGCATTTCGCACCCCCTCCCCATTCTTTGTAGTGGTTGGGGGCATTTCGCACCCCCTCCCCATTCTTTGTAGTGGTTGGGGGCATTTCGCACCCCCTCCCCATTCTTTGTAGTGGTTGGGGGCATTTCGCACCCCCTCCCCATTCTTTGTAGTGGTTGGGGGCATTTCGCACCCCCTCCCCATTCTTTGTAGTGGTTGGGGGCATTTCGCACCCCCTCCCCATTCTTTGTAGTGGTTGGGGGCATTTTGCACCCCCTCCCCATTCTTTGTAGTGGTTGGGGGCATTCCACACCCCCTCCCCATTCTTTGTAGTGGTTGGGGGCATTCCACACCCCCTCCCCATTCTTTGTAGTGGTGGGGGGCATTCCACACCCCCTCCCCATTCTTTGTAGTGGTTAGGGGCATTCCACACCCCATCCCCATTCTTTGTAGTGGTTGGGGGCATTCCATCCCCATTCTTTGTAGTGGTTGGGGGCATTCCATCCCCATTCTTTGTAGTGGTTGGGGGCATTCCATCCCCATTCTTTGTAGTGGTTGGGGGCATTCCATCCCCATTCTTTGTAGTGGTTGGGGGCATTCCATCCCCATTCTTTGTAGTGGTTGGGGGCATTCCATCCCCATTCTTTGTAGTGGTTGGGGGCATTCCATCCCCTTTCCTTGTAGTGGTTGAGGGCTTTCCACACCCCACCCCATTCCTTGTAGTGACTGGGGGCTTTCCACACCCTATTCCTTGTAGTGGTTGGGGGGCTTTCCACACCCTATTCCTTGTAGTGGTTGGGGGGCTTTCCACACCCTATTCCTTGTAGTGGTTGGGGGGCTTTCCACACCCTATTCCTTGTAGTGGTTGGGGGGCTTTCCACACCCTATTCCTTGTAGTGGTTGGGGGGCTTTCCACACCCTATTCCTTGTAGTGGTTGGGGGGCTTTCCACACCCTATTCCTTGTAGTGGTTGGGGGGGCATTCCACACACCATTCCTTGTAGTGGTTGGGGGGGCATTCCACACCCCATTCCTTGTAGTGGTTGGGGGGCATTCCACACACCATTCCTTGTAGTGGTTGGGGGGCATTCCACACCCCATTCCTTGGGGTGGTTGGGGGGCATTCCACACCCCATTCCTTGTAGTGGCTGGGGGGCTTTCCACACCCCATTCCTTGTGGTCTTTGGGGGGCTTTCCACACCCCATTCCTTGTGGTGGTTGGGGGGCTTTCCACACCCCATTCCTTGTGGTGGTTGGGGGGCTTTCCACACCCCATTCCTTGTGGTGGTTGGGGGGCTTTCCACACCCCATTCCTTGTGGTGGTTGGGGGGCTTTCCACACCCCATTCCTTGGGGTGGTTGGGGGGCATTCCACACCCCATTCCTTGGGGTGGTTGGGGGGCATTCCACACCCCATTCCTTGGGGTGGTTGGGGGGCATTCCACACCCCATTCCTTGGGGTGGTTGGGGTGCATTCCACACCCCATTCCTTGGGGTGGTTGGGGGGCATTCCACACCCCATTCCTTGGGGTGGTTGGGGGGCATTCCACACCCCATTCCTTGGGGTGGTTGGGGGGCATTCCACACCCCATTCTTTGGGGTGGTTGGGGGGCATTCCACACCCCATTCTTTGGGGTGGTTGGGGGGCATTCCACACCCCATTCTTTGGGGTGGTTGGGGGGCATTCCACACCCCATTCCTTGGGGTGGTTGGGGGGCTTTCCACACCCCATTCCTTGGGGTGGTTGGGGGGCTTTCCACACCCCATTCCTTGGGGTGGTTGGGGGGCTTTCCACACCCCATTCCTTGGGGTGGTTGGGGGGCTTTCCATCCACAGCCTGGCCTTCCGTGCAGGTATGGTTAAGACTGAAATTACACAAAACCTTTGTGCCGTCATACCAGAAATGGGCACTGTGATAGGCTGAAAGGTCAGCTAACACTCTTTGCTAAGGCTAATGCTTGCTCTTCAGCAGCACAGAGGGGGGCCCTCGTTTAGCATTACAAGAACAGTTTGGGCACCATAACAATATCATCAAAAGAAGTTATGATGCGAGGAGGTACCTGGTGCTGGCTCGCATTAAGGGGTTAAACTGTTCTCGAACAATTTAACCCCAAAGCTTGTGTTCCAGTGCCGAATCTCCTTTATTCTCTGTCCTTCTGTCTTCTTGAAAATCTGGAATCTGGAAGGCTCTTGCAGAGTCGGGGAGCTCAAAGCTGGCTTGAAAGGGGATTTTCTTTTCAAGCCAGTTTAATAAATGGGGATTCAGTGATTGGCTGAGAGTGTCATATGATTGCCAGATTCTACATTAGCCTTCTGGTTATTGTGAGCCATAAGTTGTTATGGTGCCTGGAGTTTTCCTTTTAAAAATAGCTTAATGCTGACCAGAAGGAAGTCACGCGGGGACTCCAGACGCTATAACCACTTAAATGAGATGAAGTGGTTACAGTGTCTCTTTAACCAGTAGTTCTGACGATGATTGTGTAGACACAAAATATGCATAGTCTGCCCTTGCCTCTCCCATGTGCTATCTTAATCTATGTTAGCATTTTTATTTATTTTTCTGTTTAACCCCTTAAGGACACATGACGTGTGTGACACGTCATGATTCCCTTTTATTCCAGAAGTTTGGTCCTTAAGGGGTTAAAAAATACAAATTTCAAGTTTTGCATGACAGTCCATTCCCTTTTTTTTTTTTTTTTGCCTTGGTTGGTCTTGTTGGTATCTTTTTGTCATTTGGTTAGCAGTCGGTTTTCTGTCCCCTTCCCATTTTTGTCTTTGTTTAGCTGTTATTTGCCCATTTCCTAACAGTTTTTCGCTTTGGTTAAATGTAATTTGCCTATACTGTCCCAGTTTTTGCCTTGGTTAGCTACCGTTAGCCTGTCCCCTCTCCATTTTCCATAACTGGAAAAAAAAAAAGAAGGGGGAAATAGAAGTAAATAAATTATAATCCTAACATTTCGGTATTATTTCTAGTAGTAAAAAAAAAAAAAAAATTAACCTCCTATTTGATATAAAAACGAAAAAGTAAACTATTGACCAAATCAAATATTAATTTATGCTATGACCTTTAAAAAAATAACACAAATATTGTGGTAGTTGAATTAAAATACAGTTCTTTACGTTTGTCTTCCATAAATTTGCTTCTCTTTTCTGGATCAACTTTCTCTAAAGTTCTCTTCTATCTCATGCTCCACCCTTGCATGTACTAGTTATGACGTGACATTTAAATAAAGGCCATTTTTCCTTTATATCCATGACGCTTGAGGCATTTTTGTCTCTCCATATTCAGCGATTTAATTATCTTGGTTGGCCTACATTTACCCACCTCTCCCTGTTTTTTGCCTTGGCTAGCCGTCGTTTACCCACCCCCTTCCCGTTTTCGCTTTGGCTTGGCACCCGCTTCCCGTTTTCGCTTTGGCTTGGCACCCGCTTCCCGTTTTCGCTTTGGCTTGGCACCCGCTTCCCGTTTTCGCTTTGGCTTGGCACCCGCTTCCCGTTTTCGCTTTGGCTAGGCACCCGCTTCCCGTTTTCGCTTTGGCTAGGCACCCGCTTCCCGTTTTCGCTTTGGCTAGGCACCCGCTTCCCGTTTTCGCTTTGGCTAGGCACCCGCTTCCCGTTTTCGCTTTGGCTAGGCACCCCCTTCCCGTTTTCGCTTTGGCTAGGCACCCCCTTCCCGTTTTCGCTTTGGCTAGGCACCCCCTTCCCGTTTTCGCTTTGGCTAGGCACCCCCTTCCCGTTTTCGCTTTGGCTAGGCACCCCCTTCCCGTTTTCGCTTTGGCTAGGCATCCCCTTCCCATTTTCGCCTTGGCTAGTCACCCTCTTCCCGTTTTTTTATTTATTTATTTATTTCGCTTTGGCTAGCAGTCATGCACTCATGCCCTGCCCATTCTGGTTGTGATTTAGCTCTTATTTCTCCAGCTTCCATTTTTTTCATTGCTTGTCCTGTCCCTGTGCATTTTCTGCTCCATGTTGTTTGTGGGTGTGTATCCAGTTGGCTTGTTTTGCCTTCCTATTTGTTTCTCTACCCATTCTAATAGAATCCACTGGTGTCTCCCTTTTGGAACCCTACATTCTGCCGATGTTTGTGTACAAAATAGAGGTATGCTCTGACCTTGTCTAGTTCTCAACCCATTCGCTTTTTACGCTTATGTGACTTGAGAAATTCCTTCTCCTACCCAAACTGATCTATATATTTTTTCCCATTCATTTTTGTTTTATAAACCTTCTCGCTTTAAAAAAAAACAAAAAAACAAACACTTTAAATTTATTTAATGATTTTATTTTTAGATGTAGAGTCTGCTCCTCTGTGGTTCCATCATTTTTCTGCCTAAATCTTCTGGAGTTCCTGCTCTTTCCCCCACATTTACTAATTTATTTTCTTCTCTCCCTCCCTCGTTTACACATTCTTTGCAGCTCCCGGTCTCCTTACACTTTCCCTATACTGGGTATATTTCATGGTGTAATGGGGTGTAAACGGGGGAGGGGGTGTGGTGTTCATTCTTACAGTGGCATTGTGATTTTTATTTTAGTAGCACAGAAAGGGGATGGGGATGGGGGGGGGGTTTCCAGTGTCTGTCTTTGCGAAAATTGTTGGCAAGAATAGTGCTGTCTGTTTAATATGTCCTGCTTGTATCACCATTAGGATACACTTTTTTTCCCCTTTTGATTAGAAGTTAAACCACAGTCTATGCAAAACAAAACTCAACCTTCTCTAAAATTGTCTCTATTCTGCAATGGGTCTTTTCATTCTTGTCAATTAAAAAAAAAAAAAATTCTAATATTTTAGACGCAAATGGCAATTTGGTTAAAAAAAAAAAATTGTAACCTACCCTTTTTATGTTATTTGGCTGATGGTTGCACAGATTATCCAAAGGAAATTATCCCTTAAAATAACTTAATTTCCTTATTTTCAATATTTTTATCTCCCCTATATCATAATTCTGTGAAATTCTGGTACCTGCAAGTAAACTTTGTGTTGTATAGCGCACACAGAAACAGATTTGAGATTTCATTCTCTTGTAGTCTTCTGACCCCTATGAGTACATTGACCAAAAATGTGATTAGAGAAACAGCCATCTTGTTTTCAGACAGAATTTATAGTGGCAGCTTGTTGTTTGTGTTTCTTCAAATTTAGTATGTGAAATGCAACATTTTTGATTATTCATGTTCGTGTTTTTGTTTTTTCTTGTCGGTACACACGGCAAAACAGGATATATGTATGTGCACTCGTATTTCATAGAAATGGGTTCAGCCCTCTGCCTAGAGGAGTGTTCTCTCTTTCTGTGCAATCATTTTGTAACCACCATTCAAAACTGTGCTCCACTAGTCCCAATTATTATTACATGTTAACTATCCATTTGCACACTTGTGTTTGTGTGTATTAAATATTTGGTGTTTTGTACCTGGGGAAACAATCAAAATATTTCAAAATTCATGATAATGTTTCTCAACAAATGCTGCCTCTTACTTGCTATTACGACCTATTATATTATTATTTTTTTTTTCTACAGGTGACCCTCCTTGGAACTGCCAGAGGACAGCGTGGCCTACCTCGGCTTCCCCCTTTGGGGAAGAAGCCCCTTCCCCTCTCCCACCCTCTTTCCTGTGCTGAATGGCTGCGATGGCTCCTGCTCTCACTGACCCTGCTCCTGACGCTCACAACTTGCACTTCAAGCTGGCGCCCCCATCATCTTCCCTTCCCCTTGGTGAGACCAACGGTGGCTCCCTGCCTACACCTTCCTCCCCAAGCTTGGTTGCAAGCTACGGTGGAACCTCCAGGAAGGAGCCCCTCAAACTGGCTGGAGTATTCAACCAGTGCTCCATCTTGTCTCAGTCACTTTGCCGGGGGCGGCCTTCCATCTTGGAGTTCAACCTGGAAGATTTGAGAGGCATTACAAGCACTGGGAGAGGGGGCCCGGGAGGACCATTGAATGGATTAGCAAAGAAAGCTATGAAGCCTGCAGTGGAGAAGCCCCCTAACCTTACCATCCCAACTTTGGAACCTATGGTCAAGGACCCACCTGTTCCTTCAAGCCCACCTGCCTCTGTGCATGAGAAGGGCTCTCAAAGGGATCTGTGCTCAGAGACACGTCTGCAGAACCTTCTGCGGCGTCATGGAGAGATGGAAGAGCGGGCTAGTTGGCTTCAGAAACGACTAAGATTGGTTCAGGCAAAGCAAGTGGAACGGCACCTGCACCAACAGCTTGGGGGCTTGGTTGGGGCTGCGCTTGGCCAAAGCCCTGAAACTTCACGTTCTCGATTGACTGTAATAACCCGAAAAGCTGAGGCTCAACGCAGAGGAGATACTGGAAGCGGCAATGCAAATGCCTTCCTGAAAGGTTCAGCTCGGGAACTAGAGCGATTAGGCCATTCGGGCACTGCTGCACTGCGGTCGTGTGAGGCTGGCTTCGATTCTGATGCTACAGAGAGCAGCTCTGGTGGAGACTCTGACGTGGAGGAAGAAGAGCTGACTCAGGCAGACACTCAGCAAAGCCATGTGCCACTGTAAGTGTTTACTTTTCACTTTCTTATCCTCTACTTTCTCTGTTATGTTGTATAGTGTGGCCAGGGTGGTCCTGTTAAAGACCTGTTTGGACTTTGTTGTCCAGGTGTGTAACCTGCGGGGAAGTGTTGACCTTCTCTTGTTTCTTTGTGTTCCATCTAGCCTTGGGCGTGTGTAACACTGTTTTTTTTGGTATCTGACATTTAAATAGCATTATTTGTGCGCTCATTGCTTGCAGGTTGGAATTCATTGGGGCCAATTGTGCAAGTGTTTGCTGGTGGAATGATCTGAAGAGTGCACAGTGGCAGAACCGTGTGCTATATGAGGGCACATCGTAAGGCTGCATTCTCCCCCTGGCCTGTCTTGTGGCTGCAGATTATGTAACTTTAAAATGTAAAAAGTATTCTAAATAACTTGCTAACATATTCTTATGAAGTGCATACGGTCAATTTTTGTAGCCCAATGGTGACTAAGCTTTGGCACTCCAGCTGTTGGTTTGCTCTATTAAGTTCAGTTTGCCACCAGATAACTGCTGTAATTTAATCCCATTTGGTTGAGCCAAAAAAAAATCAAAAAAAATCACAGAATTCTTCACATTCTTATTTTATTAGAACTCCAGTCACACACCAGAATACATCAATTGTATTTGCAGAAGTGGGACTGGATGGCTGAACACATTTCACGCACCAAGCACTCTCTTACCAGCTAGCTCTTATTGCCTTACAAGTTTAGGGTTGTATTTCTGGTCAACGTGGCTTTCAGATCTTAAATTGGGTTTGAGAGTTTCCATTTTGATGATAAACTGTTCAGATGATGACTGTCTTGAACACTCGGGCCTTGATTGGAGTGGTCAAAAGGTAGATCGGCCAACGGTTTTACTACAGCTTCCAAGATGCAGGCTGCTTTGCTTTTTGGTCTTTTGTAAATCTCTGAAGGTTCATTTGTACTGTTGTATGCATTTCTATGA
The DNA here is from genome assembly GCF_036172605.1 of Pelobates fuscus. Lineage (NCBI taxonomy): Eukaryota > Metazoa > Chordata > Amphibia > Anura > Pelobatidae > Pelobates > Pelobates fuscus. The sequence goes on from NC_086322.1 coordinate 288,427,121, forward strand.
TCTGATGTGGGGAAGAGGGTACCTGCAGCCGATAGTTGTGATACTTTCGTCTTCTCATACATATTGAGTCTACCAGAAAAAATGATAAAACAGTTTCCTTTACAGAGTTGTTCTAGGCCTGGCCTGTCCAACCTGCGACCCTCTAGATGCTGCTGAACTACAACTCCCATGATTCTTTCAATGAAACAGATAGCCAGGGAATCATGGGAGTTGTAGTTCAGCAACATCTGGGGGCGGCAGGTTGGACTGCCCTGTTCTAGGCACTCCTCCATAATCTTTCAAATTTAAAGTGACTCTTCATTCTGAAGTTAACCTCCCATCACTCAATGCGTTCAAGTAGTCGTTATACAAAATAGGAAAACTTCCTGCTGTTAGGTCAGTTTGTACCTGTGCAAATCTCCACTCCTTCGTCTGACATCATCCCTTTCCACGGGAGGTCCAATCAAAAATGCTTCTCTTAAAAGCGTCCAGGCACGCTGCCTGCAAGGGAGAAGCTCATTACATCTGTCAGAGCACAATGCAATGGACGACAGATGTTAATTTTGCACAGAATTCTCATTAGACTGTCAGCAACAGAGTTCTGGGTTGTCTTCGTCATGTGGACAACTAGCACCTAGAAGAAAAGTGCAGATTTCTCTGTATATTCAGGGTTTCAAGCAAAACAACACTACATATACAGACTCCATACCACCATGACCACTTCAAATCCCTAAACCGATGGTGGTGGTTGGAGTAACCCTTTGACATAGTGCATAAACATCTGCTTAGCAAAGATTTGTGGTCTATGTAGTTTTTCGCTATAGACGGAGGTGATCTAGAGCAGGGCTTGGCAAATTTGTTTGTAATCCAGGAGCCAGCTAAAAAAGTTAGAAGCCAGTCATTTTCAGCGAGAAAAAGGCAATTCTTAAAGGGACACTTATAGTCCCCAGAACCACAACAGCTTGATGTAGTTCTGGTGACTATCCATGCAGGCTTTTCGGTGTAAACACCGCCTTTTCAGCAAAAAGTCAGTGTTTATATTGCTGCTTAGTAACACCTCTAGTGACAGTCACTCAGGTGGCCAGTAGAGAGTCCTGGGTCACTGCTGCACCGACGTTCAGGGTCTCCAGGCTCTGCATGGAGGCGCTGAATGTTCCTCATTGAGATTCATTAATTCAATGCATCTCTATGAGGAGATGAGGTTTGGCACATTTGCTGCGCATGTACAAAATCCTCCCAATGCTTTCCATTGGCTTAGCTGATATAATCTCAGCCGTTGAGGTCGTACCAGCCGTGGCGAAAGTGGCACGGCATGGGGGAAAAAAGGTGAGTAAAACCACCTTCCTCATGCGATCGGAGGGGGCAGGTACCTAAATGTGCGTGTGCACACCTACACGCTCGCTCACTCTGTGACAGGCTCCCAGGCTCGCTCACTCTGTGACAGGCTCCCAGGCTCGCTCACTCTGTGACAGGCTCGCTCACTCGCTCACTCTGTGACAGGCTCGCTCACTCGCTCACTCTGTGACAGGCTCGCTCACTCGCTCACTCACTTTAGGAGAGCTGAGTGGGTCTTTCCCTGGGGTCCGGCTCTTCTCCTTGCTCGCTCTCTGTAATGATGCCGGAGTGATGTCAAATTCCAGCTCCCGGCATCATTAAACAGCGCGAGGGAGCAGAGAGGAGCTGCAGAAAGAGAGCACTGCTCCCTCGCGCACGGTCGCCTCCAAAGCTCCCTCGGTGACCAGTGACTACATTAAAGAGCTGGCAAATCGAGCCCTGATCTAGAGAATCTGAAGTTAAAGGAACTCTCCAGGCTGGGTAAGTGGTCAAACTGTTTAAGACCGGGCTTGACAAATTCCAGGTCGCCATGGTGATTAGGAATTTTGTCCTGGCACCTGAGATTTGAGGCTGTTCCCTCAGAGGTGGGTGGAGAATGAGCGGTGCTCTCCCTGCTCTGCTCCCTCTCGCGCTGCTTAGTGGTGCCATGGCCAGAATATGAGGTCACTCCAGACTCTGCATTACTAAGCGGCATGCTAGGGAGCAGAGCTGTTTGTCTGTGTCTGTGTCTCGGTCTGTGTCTCGGTCTGTGTCTCGGTCTGTGTCTCGGTCTGTGTCTCGGTCTGTGTCTCGGTCTGTGTCTCGGTCTGTGTCTCGGTCTGTGTCTCGGTCTGTGTCTCGGTCTGTGTCTCGGTCTGTGTCTCGGTCTGTGTCTCGGTCTGTGTCTCGGTCTGTGTCTCGGTCTGTGTCTCGGTCTGTGTCTCGGTCTGTGTCTCGGTCTGTGTCTCGGTCTGTGTCTCGGTCTGTGTCTCGGTCTGTGTCTCGGTCTGTGTCTCGGTCTGTGTCTCGGTCTGTGTCTCGGTCTGTGTCTCGGTCTGTGTCTCGGTCTGTGTCTCGGTCTGTGTCTCGGTCTGTGTCTCGGTCTGTGTCTCGGTCTGTGTCTCGGTCTGTGTCTCGGTCTGTGTCTCGGTCTGTGTCTCGGTCTGTGTCTCGGTCTGTGTCTCGGTCTGTGTCTCGGTCTGTGTCTCGGTCTGTGTCTCGGTCTGTGTCTCGGTCTGTGTCTCGGTGCAGAGTATGGAGATGTTGAATGACTGCCGCTAGGTGCACTAGGCAGCACCGTAAACACTGACCTTTCTCTGAAAAGGCAGTATTTTTACATTAACAAGCCTGCAGTGACATAGACACCAGAAACCACAACATTGATCTGTAATGGTCCTGTTGACTAGTGTCCCTTTTAAGAATTGAATTTTTGTCATTAAAACTTTGTAAGATTACAAAAATCCTGGCTCCTTGATTCAAAGCAAATTTGTCAAGCCCTGGTTTAATAATGGTTTGGCAACTTACCTCGGTCCCAACACCAGAACCTCTTTTGACAGAGCCATCGAGGAACATAGCTTTAATCTTTTAAAGGACCACTATAGTGTCCGGAAAACTTGTTTCCCTGACACTATATAATCCTTAGGTACCCTCTCCTGCTGGGCTGAAGGGGTTAATACCCCTTCAGCCACTTACCTTTATCCAGTGCCGTGCTCCCTCTGTGCTGGGGAACTCTCCACCCTCTGTCAATGTTGGCTCCTGAGTGGAGCCAGATATGCACATTAAAAATTTATTTTTACATTTATATTAAAGTTCTGTGTGCTCAATGCGATTTTCGCATTGAGCGTCTGGGAAGCACCTTTAGCGGTTGTCAGGAAGACAGCCACTAGAGGTTGGATTAACCCTGCAATGTAAACATAGCGGTTAAACATAGCTGCAGGGTTAAAACCTGGGGGACCTGGCACCCAGACCACTTCATTGAGCTGAAGTGGTCTGGGTGACTAATGGTCCTTTAATGCAAACACTCACAGCTCCCTTTTAATGGTAACCTTTAAATGGAGCTGTGGAGGCAAAACAGGGATTTGTATGTGTCCATCCCACAAAAACTGTGACTGCTCCCACCTCAGCTGCGTTGGTAAGGACTAATTTTCACTATCTTTATTGGGTGTCCGTTTTCTCCATCTTGGATGGCAATATCTGACTGAGCACACGGGACAAGTTAGTCTAGCTCTCACTACCATCTATTCGAATAAAATTGACCCTGATAATACAGGAGTGGGCAATCCAGTATCCGTATTGCTGACGAAGTGAGGGGTCTGTTCCCAAATGGTTTGACCAAAGGCCACTGAAGAGTTATTGTGGTTCAAATAATGCCTGTTTGATGTACTAATTGTGTCTTCTAAAATCTTTGTATTGAGAGTGATTATCTAATTAAAACTTTAATAATTACAGGTTGTTCCCCCCCCCCCCTTTTTTATATATATTCTAATAGTCTGTGAAACGCTCAGAGAGAAGGTTTGAATCCTTATATTTGAAGTGGAACTTTATCAATTTTTTTTTGTTTGTGGTAGTAACTATTTGTAATCATCCCAGGGATGCTGTTTGGGTTCCAAAAGTGGAGCATTCTGCAAGAACATTCTATTGGTTTCCATGGAGACTGCTCTGCTTTTGGAACTTTGACCTTGAATTGCTCTTCCTACACAGCCCATGTATCCTCCTTCAATCTCAGTGTTCTAATTTACGAATATCATCACCTGGTACAAATCTGGTGGATTTTATTTATTTTAAATTTTTTGTAATGATTATTTTGCCCTTATTTACTCCATGTACATTTATGGGGGGGGGGGGGGGTGATTTATTTATTCCCTGCTGGTTTGGTTTTGATCATGTACACATTTTCATTTGTGGCAAATGTGGTGTACAGAGAGTCTCTGTGCATTGTGGGAATTAGCAGTGCAGTGCTCTAGCCTCCTACAATAGCTCCACACACGTTTCCAGAATCCTTAGGAGGCGGGTGTAGCAACCATGGTAATCTCTGGCCTCTGTGGACCAATGAGAGTCCAGGAACTCCTGACATTCCAAGAATTCCTGTGTATGGGCTGTGTTAACTCCTTCACTGCTGCAGTGGGAGACCTTGACCCAGACCCATTCACCTGGGGTAGTTTAAGGATAGACTTGAGCAGATGTCTGCAGATTTTAACCCTTTGTTTAGTTAAGTGAGCCGTTGCTGGAGAGTTGTTAGTAGGACAAAGCAAAACTCCAGGAGGCGGCTTATTTTGGATTTGAATGCAGATCTTGTCGGTGATGAGAAGGGTTTATAGAGGTTTCTCGGAAGGCGACTGAAACCGCGGATATGGCTTTTTTTTTTTTTATGTGTAGGTTGTAAGCACTTGAGCTTGTGAAAAAGAGGAATAGACAGCGGCGATGGTTTCACTGCTCTGGGAAGGCTTGATAGAGGAAATCTGCCTTTTATTTATTCTGTACACAGTCATGATCAGTGATCGCAGTGTAGCGTTCATAATATTGACGTGCATGATGCTTGTTTGATGGCGCAGAACCACTGAATGCATGTTGGATATATGGTTGATACCATAATGTTTTTGCTTTATTTAAATTTTTTATTTTTTTTTTAAACGCAAGTCTCCATCTGTTTCCCATGCAGTTCATGGCTCCCAGCGACCTACTTATTTCCCTCTTCCCCCCTCCACCCCCCATGCGACAGCGCATGAGGTTTCTGCAGATAAGATCTGCAGCGTTTGTTCATCCTTGGAGGCTCTCTGATGGTGTCGACCATCTAGAAGGGTGCACGTTACATGTCCTGTCTGTCACCTTGCTACACTAGGGGGGTGCAAGCTAAATTCCCATTCTTTCATGCTCACCCCTGCTAGGGAAAAGGGCGCAGACTAAATGTATTTTCTGCACTAATGGGGGAGCAAGTGCAAGCTAATCTAATTTTTTTATTTTATTTTTTTATTATTATTTTAAAGTCTCCTTGCTGGTGAAGGGGGTACATGCTAAATGTCACAGGACTAGTGAAGGAGGCAAATTAACCGTACTGTCCCCAGTTCATAAGGGGAGAGAATGCTCCCTAAATTTCCTTTCTGTTACTGTCCCCCTCGGTCAGGAAACTCTTACGTCCTGTTTCACTCTGCACAGTTGATTGAAGATGGAGGTTTCTGATAGTTGTGTGTCTGGAAAAAAAGCCTTCAGTGATATGCAACCTGATGACACTTGCCTTTGTTCCACCCTTTGGGCGGGACTCTGTCATGAATTAATCCTTTGATTTGTCCTGCATACATTAGCTATTTTCATCGGGGACACATATATGCTGAGTTTATTGTTCATTTCACAGGTTGCCGAGCACAGTCCTGACTTGAGGATTTTTTTTTTTTTTTTTGTCTCAAGAATAAAAAATGTGTCTCTGGTCGCTCACTCAGGACACTTAAAGGGTCCTGCTATATAAAGGATAAAGCTTTATTTTAAATTGTGAAATCTTTGTTTTAACGGCAGTGTATAACCACGCTTTGGAATGTACAGTTAAAGCAAACCATGGCTTTGCTTAGATTTATTGCAACATTTATATGAGGAACTAACCCGGATTCTCTCTGTGGCTGAACCCTGCAGTCAAAAGAACAGGGCGTGTAAGCGTGAAAAAGAAAATATGATCATGGAAAACATACAACATGTATCCAGTGGTGCTTTATACATGCCAGTGGCTTGGGACTCCAACATTGTCCTATTCAAATGGCTCATTGCAACAGTAATCAAGATCTTATCTCGTAATTCCCCCCCTTTTTTTTTTTTTTTTTTTAAATTCTCCCTCGACTTTCTTTTATAATTGAACAAATTTAATGTAACAGTCAGAGTGGTTGAATATATTGCTTTCAATTTGGTTATTACTTGGAAGTGACTCAGCACTAACCGTTTTCTACGTAATGAATCTAAATAAAGATGCTGGCTTGTAAAGGTCTGTTTTGAGTGTTTGCGTTTAGTAGTTTCATCTTTACTCCAAATGTGTTCCTGAGTTTCCAGAGCAAATTTTTATTTTTTTTAAATTTTGTTCTCTTTTCCCAGCATGTAGGCTGTGTTTTTGGAGCCAATGGCCTATTTGCTTATGCAAGCTTCTCCCAAAAGTGAAAGTCTAAGTCTGGTAGTTATTCTGCAATGCAACCCGCCCTCGCTCTTTATATAGATACATTTATTTCCGGTTTGTCAGCTCACTCACTGCTTGCTGCATTCTCTTTGCACATTAAAAGGGCAAGAAAGGCGTTTTTTTAACCACATGCTTCTTGCCTTTCTATAGATCTCAGTTGGCAGTGGACACTGTGCAACACTGGAACCAATTTAACATATTTTAACATTATCCCTGTCCCTTTAATTTACTTTTCTGGGCATGAGATGTACATGGTGAAAGCCTTTGGACTTACTAGAAAAGGTACCTGCCCAATATTTACAGGCAATCGGGCTTGCAAGTTTAATCGTGTAGATCTGGGGAAATCGGCAAGTGGAGTAATCAATAGGCCGCTTTCCAGCTAAAATAGAACTACATGTCCCATGGTGCCCTGCTCTCATCCTTAATGATGAGGATGGCCGACCATCGTAGGAATTCACAGCTGGAAAGCAATTTGTTGGTTTTCAGTGGCTTAAATCACATTAGCGTGCAGGCTTGTCTACAAGGTTCCATTTTAACGGATTACGGAAGTCACTGATGGCTCTCCTGCCATGCAATCCCCATGACTCTTAGCCAGCCGCAAACACACTCCTTTCTTTTTAGGATGACTGGAGTATTTTGCAACTTAAAACTTCAACAAAATTAAACCTGTCCTGTTCTGCCCTATTCCTCCTACCATCCCCCTTCAGTCTAGGTTGACCAGGCTTCAAACCTAAAAATGTCCTTTTTGTCTTCCTTTGATCTGTCACCCAGTAGAGAGAGGGCAGACTCTGATCTCCCCACTTCCTGGTTGTGTCATTGGTTTCTCTGCAGTGGGAAGGCCAGGCTCTCTGAGCATTGTCTCTTTCTAGCTAATTTTTTTTTACTCGGCACAGAGCAGGGTTAAAACCTAGTCATTGTTCTGTCTGAGCTGTGCTTTAATCCTCAGACAGACTGGGTTGCCCCCACCAGGCAGCACTTGCCGTATTTGATCCTGAATAGCTTGCTCGGAAGACGGTTTTCAGTTGCGATGCATGTAATTTTTTTATTTTTTTTCCCTTCTCCAAAAGAATAGTGGGATGGTGTTTTGAAATGTAAGGCGTACCAGTTCCCTTGCTGCTGACAAGCTGCAGTACTGTGTGTATGTGTATATTTAGCTTAGTACATAGGCTTTGCAGTGTGTGATGTATAAACACCTCGTCTAATATCTGTGCAGATTAAGAGCTGCTTGGCTCTGCATTATCAGTGTTGGATATACCTGCCTAGCAAAGACCTGCTCAGCTTGGGTAATCATGGTTTAAAACTGAATTTTCTTAACAGGTTTTTGAGAATTGCATTTCACGTTTGACAAGAGTGATTTGTAAGGGAAATTTGTAATCCCCCCCCCCCCCCTGTAATTTTGAATTTAGCCATCATATACTATTGTTTGTACAGAAAAACCTATATCTACTAACCAGTGAGGGGTTTTGGGGGAGGGGGGGGGGAGGGGGATTGGAAGAGTGGAGTGGCCCTTTAACTTGCGTGTATAATTCCGTTTTCCATATGACAGAGCGCTCACGGTGAGTCCTCAAAGTCCACAAAGGAATTGTAAACCGTAACAACATGCAGAAATACCAAATCTCGTTGTACCAGTAGATCACAGGAAAAGTGAATGTGTGCGTTAATCCATCCAACATGTTATTTTCCCTGACTGTAGCTGTGATGTCAGTGTGGCTTATTAAAGGTTGTAAGTCATTTAAGTCCTCTTGTATCGCTGTTATTCAGTTTTTAACCTAGTTTAATGTTTCACCCCAAAAGTATTTCCCTCATTTCAAATCGATCAAGGTATCGCACATCGTGACGCTCTCTTAGCCTCCTGTCTTGACTTCTCCCGTCTTCTCTTTATGCCTTTTTGACATACAACTCAAATAATTATTTTTTTTTTATAAAAAATCATCACTGCTAGTTTTTATTCTGTTTTATTTTTGCTGCTTCTGCTATGCAAACCTTTTTATTTGTGTCCTGTTAAAAAATAGTTATGCTTTTCTCCCATCTAATGCTACATCAAATGGACACTATAGGCACTATAACAACTTAATCTCATTAAATTGGTTATAATGTCTGGAGTCCCCGGCACTGTCCCTCCATTCAGTGTTAAAACCATTTTCGAGCTGTTTAACGCTAATTAAGCCACCCTGCAGATATGGCTGACTCCTTTTTAGTCATACCAATTCATACCAGCGGTCCGCTAACACCCTCAATCAATCACAGCCGACCAATTTTGCTCAGGCTAATAGACCTTTATTAGTCCAAATAGCACAGGGAGGATGGGCTGCTGGGGACTCTTGCTTAGAATTAAAGGACCACTATAGGCACCCAGGCCACTTCAGCTTAATTAAGTGGTCTGGGTGCCAGGTCCATCTAGGATTAACCCTGCCTGCTGTAAACATAGCAGTTTCAGAGAAACTGCTATGTTTACATATGGGTTAATCCAGCCTCTAGTGGCTGTCTCATTGACAGCCACTAGAGGCGCTTCCGCACTTCTCACTGTGATTTTCAGTGAGAAGACGCTGCCGCCCATAGGGCATTCTCACTCATTGAGACTGCTTTCCTATGGACTGACTGCGTGTGCGGCTCTTACTGCGCATGCACATTCAGTCGGTGACGTCCAAAGGAGGTGGAGAGTCCCCAGCGCCGAGGAAGCCCGGCGCTTGAGAAAGCTAAGTGTTTAACCCCTTCCTCCAACTTCAGCCCGGCGGGAGGGGGCCATGAGTGTGGGGGCACCCTCAGGGCACTATAGTGGTCCTTTAAACATTTAAAAACTGTTTAACGATGACTGGAAGGATGGCGACAGAGTACTTGAGTCACTATAACCACTTCAGTGAGATAAAGCAGACAGTGCCTACAGTGTCCTTTTAACCGTGTACATCCCGCATGTTCTTCAACTAACGTTTAATTAAAATCTGTCTAACCAACCTCTCCTGTTCAACTAGTTTATCATACAGTGTTGGATCATCAACCTGCAAGCAGTCCTTTTTAAATCCTGCTGTTGTTTTTTGGTTTCTATTAAACAAATAGTTCTTTTCATTATGTAATGCAACTAGTTGGCAATGTAGAACACATGATGATGTTTACATTCATTTTATCTACTTCGTTTAAAAATATTTCTCAAGCTCAAAGTGGCATTGTCACTTAGCAAATTTTTGCAATTTTTTTTTTCTCCCTCTTTCATCTTGGTTTGGGATTTTTTTTATTTTTATTTTTTAATTCGCCTTAATATTTTTTTAGCTGTACATTCTAAAATATACGGACTATTTTCCTTTATAGGGAGCGCCATTTAAAAAAAAAATATATATATATATATTTTTTTTTGTGATGTGCAGAGTTTAAGCAAGTACCATTTCAGTCCGTAGGCTAATCATACCGCTTTAAGAGTTCCTCTTCATTCAGAAAACCCAACCTGTTGCTCTTGAATGCAAACTGGGTTATCCACTAAAGTGAGAAATTTGGGGCCAGAGTATCCGAACTGAGTGCATAGCTTGGTTATATAATTTTTCCAGTTCGGAAAAAACTACCTAAAATTTGAAATGAACTTTGAATTCTCAGTTTAATAAATAACCCTGATTTTTGTTTTTGTTCCCCATTCGGGGAGTAATTCATACTTTTCTGTAATGGAGGGCACTTGACTTTCCCCTGTGTATTATAATTGGCCGTGCTGATGTGTTATTTTTAAATGACCTGTCCCAGCTCAGTACAAACAAAAATGCTTTTCCCTGACAACAATGTCGGTGTTCGTTTGCAAAGCCCTGCAGGGTTATCTACTAAAGTGAAAATTCTATGTAATTTCACATTTTAAGGCCAGAGTAGCCCAACTAGTGAACTGACAGCATAGCTCTATTTTTAACCTTAAATTTGAAATTCAGTTTTGAATTCTCACTTGAGAGAATAACCCTGTCCGAGTTGTATGTCTCCCTTACTGGCAGTATTGGAAGTTGAAAAACCTTGCAGAAGCCATTAATATTGGCTATTTGTATTTGCCAAGTAGCAGAGGATTGGCAGATGTTTGTCTTAGAATAGACTGTCTAGTGTATTTGGGGATCAATTTTGTATTCTGATCTTGTGTAAGGGCGTAAAGGGACACTATAGTCACCAGCATACACTACAGCTTAATGTAGTGGTTCTCGTGTTATAGTAACGTCGCTGCAGGCTCAGCAAAGTAAATTATGCATTTTTCAGAGAAAAGGCAGCCTTTACATTGCTGCCTAGGAACACATTTGGTGGCAGTCACTTTTATGGCCACTAGAGGCGCTTCCTGTCTGCACAGTGTGCTGAATGCTCCCCATAGAGATCCCCACAATGGATTGGCTTATATCCTCAAGATTGATCTCAGCCTTGCTGGGCCAGCCGCAGCAATACCGACATGGCGAAGGAGAAAAGCTAAGCAAAGTCACTTTTCAACAAGATATAAGGGGGGCTGGGGACCTAAATAGTTTTTACATTCTGTTAGGAACACAGGTTTGTTTTCCTGACACTGTAGTGTTCCTTTACCACTATTAATTCTTAAATGGAACCTATATGCATCAAAACAACTTTAGTTTCATTAAGCCATTTTAGTGTATAGAATGATCATGCCCCTGCTGTCTCACTGCTCAATTCTCTGCCGTTTAGGAGTTAAATCACTTTATTTTCTGTTTATGCAGCCCTAGCCACACACCCCTGGCTGCAACTCATACAGCCTGCATGGAAAAAATTGTTTAATTTTTAATCAGAATTAACTCACTTCAGAAGTTTATTTGCTGCTCTGTAAATTGAATTTGTCACACACAGGAGGCTCCTGCACCATCTAGAAGGCTGTTAGCAAAGGAAGAGATAATACATTCTAAATCAAACATATATATGTAATAAATGTAGTGTAAACATTAGATGACTCTACAGGAAGTGTTAAGGAAGGCTGTGCAAGTCACATGCAGGAAGGTGTGACTAGGTCTGCATTAACAACGTGATTTAACTCCAGGGACATTGTCTATTCACCAAAACGGCTTCATTAAGCTAAAGTTGTATTTGGGACTATAGTGTCCCTTTAACCCCTTAAGGACCAAACTTCTGGATTAAAAGGGAACCATGACATGTCACACGTCATGTATCTTTAAGGGGTTAAGTTACTAGCCAGACCTAAAAGTTAATTGCCACTACAAAAAGAAGAGGTCAAAGTAGTACTTCCTACCATCCCATTCTTTCGCATTCTTAAAGCAGGCACTGTTCTCAGTATTTTTTCCAATGCCTGACACCTCTTGTCACTAGGTAGAGCTACTGCCGTCCAAAAGTGATCACAAGTGATGACAGCAAGGAAATGAGCTCTACGTATGGTGGATCCTGTGGTCTTGCGGGATCTTCCATAGACCTCACTATTGTACTCACGCGAGAGTACAGCATGATGGCGGATCAGGAAAGGTACGTTTTGCTTACCTGAACCTGTCCCTTGGCAGCCGCTGCCATCTTCATCGGGAGTCGCTTCATCTGTTAGGAGCCCACAATGTGTGTTGTACTCTCGCGCATGCGAATCCCGCAAGATGGTGCAAGTCTCTATAGACAAAGACTTTTTTCCTACAGCTGTCACTTGTGAAGGCAGTGGGGAAATAACAAAACTGCTGTAGCTCCACCTTATTGTCAAGTGTAGGGAATATACGTAAGACACAATAGTCCCTACTTTGTCTGATATCTTATGACTGGGCTGGAATTTCAGTGAAACTCCAACACAGTCGATGTGAGTGTTTCATAAAGTGAATTATTGTGAAATACATCATGTGCCACTGCCACCTGACATTGCAGCATACATAAGCTGTACATTTCACTTTTAATGTTTACCTGCAGCATGAGTGTGTGTGTATATGTGTGTATATGTGTGTATATGTGTGTGTGTGTGTGTGTATATATATATATATATATATATATATATATATATATCTCTCTCAAAATAACAAATACTTTATTTAAATACGAGCTCCTCCAGCATACACAGATGTAGTCCAGTCACCGGGGTTCTTTATGCCCTACCTTAAACAGTTTGACACCCAACGACGTCCTGCAAGGTTTGATCAGTTCGGGGTTGCATCCAGCGGTCACCGAGCACTACACAGCCAGAGGTCTTTCTGCTGAGTAGAAGCAGGACCTGGCGGGTTCTGTGGGCCGATCTCCTGGCCTGATGCGTGCCTGCTCTAAACACTAAGATGATGCTGCCCCGTTATCTACTAAACCTATGCACACATAAAGAGCACACTAAACCTATGCACACATATATACAGTCACAGACCTGTATACGCAATCACAAATACACACACACACACACACACACACACACACAGACCTGTACACGCAATCACAGACCTGTATACGCAATCACATACACACACACACACACACACACACACACACACACACTCAGACCTGTACACGCTATCACACACACAGACATCTACACGCAATCACACACACTATCACAGACCTCTACATGCTACACACACGCACATAGTCATAGATCTATACATATACAATCACAGACCTATATACAGTCACATACATAATCACATATGTAAACACACTGACATACACACACAATCAGACTTATACAAAGTCGCATATATACACACAGTCACAGACATACACACATAATCACAGATGTACACACACAATCACATACATACATATACACAATCACTGCTGAAACATACACAAAAATGACATGCATACACATTTCGTACCTAAGAGGTCCACCCAGCCTCCCTACCTTGCTCTGGATGGATGGATCCTCGGTGGTGGCTAGCGGTTTGTGCTGGGCTGGGACCTCCTCTGTGCTCTTTCTGCACGGGTCCCTCGCGAGCCCAGCAGTGATGCCGGGATTACGTAATATCCCTGCGCCCGGCTCACTGCAAGACGAGCAATCACGAGGGAGTTGTCCAGGAGAAGCACAGTATGTAAGTGCTCCTTGCCTCCCTCACCTACAGACAGTAAGGATGGCAGCTGGGCCGCACTGCTAATGGTCCCGGGCCGCGGGTTGGACACCACAGCTCTAAATCAAACGCTCAGAATTGTCTGCATTGATCTGTAATGTTCTAATTTATGTGCAATCTGTAATAAGGCTGAATTTCAAAATATTATGTTGCAACCATTTAATCATTATGATAATAAATGTGTTCACGATGACACTTTGTTAACAGATCTTAGAATCAATGTCTGACCTCGGATATTAATTTGGTTTGTCTACCTTGCCAGGAATTGAGACTTAGTGGGTATATATACACCTGCAGGTTTAGAGGCTGTGCCTGCTCGAAATGGTACAGGTTCCCAGCTTTGAATAATGCTATACTCTCTCTGAAACTGTACTCATCTCCCAACCATGGTCTTGGAAATTAACGGGAGAGTCATGCAGTAATTGGCTACATCTGTGTCAATGTCTGAACATCACCGTATTTCAAACACAACATCAAAACTTTTTAAAAATTCCACACTGACTCACATAATAGGAACATTTTAATTGGGATTTATTTTAACTTTCCATGAATGTTCTGTTGATATTGTCATTTTAAAGGGACCTCCTCATTTGTGATGTCTTCGCCTATTTTGCAATAATTACTGAAACGGAATCATTGTTGCGTGCAACAATACCGAGAGATCCAGCTTAGAACGTTTTGTTCGTTGTGTGAGAAGGTGCCTTTCCTCACATGTGTTGCAAGCAGCGCTACTGGAAATGACAGAACTACTTTGTCATATGGAAAATTTCCAGGATGAACAAAAACGTGGAGATTCTGTCTTTTTTTTTTTTTTTTTTTTTTTAGTGACTTTTATTGAACTTGCAACATAAAAAAAAATGTTATCACCACTTTAGAAGAACTCGGGTTTCAAAAAATTGTTACTAAAGGACTAGAATGAGATGTCCAGCACAGCATCTCATGATGTTTCTCATGATCTTAAAAAAAATAAAAAAAAAAAATAATAATAATAAATAAATAAAAAAATTAGCAATTGCTAATCAGTCTAACATAAACCCTATTTAAAATGCGTTAATATAACCCTTCAAAAATAAAATATTTTTTAATAACTTTTATGGCAATATTAGATTGGACAAATATATCATTGTGGGGCTTATGTTCCTTCTCAAAGGATCCATCCAGGGTCAAACTTTTCTGTATTTTTACCCATTCAGGGAACACTGGGTCTCCCGGTTGCTCCTTCACAATGTGTTTTTCTAGCATACCTAGGGATCAGGCCCTGGTAAGATCAGTGTACCCCTGGGGTGGGCTTGAAAAGTTTAAGGAAAAAGCAGGTAAAAATGGGGGGTGGAGGGGAGGGAGTCCTATTTACCCGTTTTCTCAGCCTACAGAAAAATGTGGCTAGCACTACAGAACTAAGCAGTGTCATGAAGGGCTGCACTCCTCGATAGATAGCTCTCGGCCAATGAGCGCATTCCTGGATCAGCCGTATGTTCTGAAATCCGGCTTCTCCTCTTGCACGAAAAGATCAGATGCGGAGTAGATGCCTAGAGGAACCAGCTAAGTATGTCCCAAATTGTGCTCCAATTATTTGACTATTTAACAGTGGCAAGGTGCCCTTAAAACGTCTGACAACATACCCACTAGAGTGGTTGGAGTGTTCGTGTGAAAAGACACCCTAGACATCATAACAGTTATTGATCATTTTTTCAGTTACTTTCTGATCTAGGTATCTAGTTCCCTGAGGCAACTGCAAATTCCGAGGATTTGTAGCCAATAGTGGAACCTCAAACTATTAAAAATTGCAACCTGGGTCTTGTGTTAACCTTTGCCGTGAATAGCTTTCAAAGTCCTTTTTACACAAACGTGAGAGGAGTGCAATCCAGGTTTAATAGTGGTTTACACCTTCACCTGCTGGTTCCAGGCTCTGGGCTCAAATCTTGCAGTTCCGGTAAGTAAAGAAAGACCCTTCGATTCTACATAATATCTGCCGTTCTGTGAACCGGATTCCCAGACTGTGTATAGTACAGCATAGTCTTTGCCAAACATTGACCTCGATTTAATATCGTTGGATAAGATTTTCAAATGATTGTAATATTTTTAGATACAAATTTAAAATTGTATTTACTATTATGAAAACTATTTTTTTTATTTTTTTTTTATTTTTTATTTTTGCAGTGCATAAGGTGTTACAGCTTTACACGGGGTACCCCAAAGGCAATCCTCGTGTTGGTCAGACAATAGGTACAATGGGGTATACGTTTGTATGTGCACATTTTTTTTTTGTGATGGTCTCGTTCTGACAAAAGGATATTACAGCATTATTTAGTCGATTAATTACATAGAGGTGTAAGTTATGCAGGTATGCTATACAAGTCATATACGGTTACTTAAACAGGTAGTTGCGTTACACATGCGTAGGCCCTGTGTTTTGCGTGCTGATGTTTGTCCAAGATTGCTCCTAGGTTACTCACCCGGGGAGGCAGGGTGCATGATTTCATTACAGGCAGCGCGTGGGGGCACATGGTAGACAAAATGGCCTGAAACATAGCTGTTGTAAGCGATGTGTGAGTGCAGACTGAATAGTGGTTACTGCAATGGTAATGTGTGTTGGCATGGTATGTGTTGCAGTGTGTGAGGTGTAAGCAGTATGCTGTGGTCAGAGGTGCAGCATGTACATGTTACATGTGTTAAAGCCAGGCAGCTATCATACTAATTATAGGATTATATCACCCAGTCCGTTCTAGAGTTCGTGTAGCGGCACACGCGTCACTGACATGGCGTGTCCGATGCTTCATGGGTGGTAGTGTGTATATAATCCGCCAGTGTTGGTTTCGGCCCGTCAGCGCGACCCGGTGTTAGTCTCCTTGTAGGCTGAGGTTCCTCTCCAGATGCGTCGCCCGGGCTTGCTGCTGTTAGGAGTTGAGAGGAGCGGTCTCCCAGGTCGGCATTGGGGGTTGTTTTTCTGGCGTGTGGCTCCCAGCGGTTGGCGGCAGAATCATGGGTATGGAGTTGAGTCTCTGCAGGTTGGTGACTCCGTCTCTCCGTTACCGGTAAGCCTCTGCTGCTGCCTGTCTACCAATGGATTGTGGCTCTGACGGGTGAGCTGTCGCTTGGCGAGCTGATGGAGGGTGAAGCCGCCGTCTGTTCAGGCTTCCTGAGCCCGTGCTTGTTCGTTGCCCTCGGTGCACGTGGCAGTCGCCATCTTGTGCGGTGCGGTCGGGCCCTTAAGCGTGTCTATGGCGCCTGTGTGTTCCGGCTGCCATGCCTCCAGGTGGGGACCGGGATCACCCCCCCGGTCCATAGGGGGGGGACCAGGGCCGGATCCGCTCTAATTCGAGCCCCAGGCTGGGCGCTGTGAGGCAGGATAGCGGAGCGTCGGCCGCCCGCTCCACTCACCGCCGAAGAAGGCCGGGGTATCGCAGTCCTCTCCTCCAGGGGACTGTAGCTTAACAAGCCAGCCTCTCCCTGGCTCCAGCAGGCCCTCAGCTTTGGGCAGTCTAGTGGTCGGTCGTTCCTTGGGCAAAATTTGATTTTTCCGGCGTATTTGGATTTGAAGCAGCAGGAGCTCCTTCTGCTTGCGACCGGCCATCTCGGCGGTCCGGCCCCGCCCCCTATGAAAACTATTTAAAAAAAAAAAAGTATTAATATTTTGAAATAACTTTTCTCTTTAAAATTTTGAGAGAAAAAAAAAATTATTCAGCCAAAAATATTAAATCATTTGTATCTCTTATCCAACAATATTAAATCTGGGCCATTGTTGGATATTGGAAGGGGAAAAAAGAGGAGCGTGGGTCAGCGGCGCTCGAATATAAAATATAGGCAGTGGGCAGCGGCCCAACTGAGGGTAATCCTCAAACCCTCTGAGAAAGAAACATAGAACACAAAAATAATAGGAGATGGGCTGCACCAAGGGAATGGCGGTGTAGGAAATATAAATAAACAGAAAAAGCAATATAGTTTGAGAAGTCTCACTAAAACAGTGGGACTAAAACCCTATTAAGGTGCTTTAATGTGTAGAGTCCTCAATATTCTAAGTGGTCTAACCGCTCCATGTATATGAAAGACAAATAATGCTCTTGCGAGCCCTGCCCTCCCTACACGTAAGACTCATTTGTGCAGCTAGAGATCCCAGGATTCCATGTACCCTTTTCGAGCTAATGCGCAATGTCATTGATGACGTAAATCTATCGCGAGTCATGTGACCCGCTGTATTAGTTATCTCTCTGCCACCTAATCCTCATTTATATATTTTTTATCTTGGCTTTTGAATTTATAACAGTCATATGTATAATTCATATGAATGCCCTTTTGGATATATTTGTGTCGAATATGCTTTTATTTTATAGGCTGCAGACTTGTGACGTCATTTTGGTACCACTTTTAAGTCTATACCCCTATATAAACTCCTACCAGCCAGGCCCTACTTTCTATCTCATTTGATAAAGCCCTAGTGGCGAAATGCGTTATGGCTGAAAATAATAATTATTATTTTTTTTTTTATATACTAATAAAGGATTATTTGGTCACCATTTGTGCCAATTATCGTTTCTAATACACATTGCTACATTTGGATATTTTTAACTGGCTTCCTTTTAACACTGTGGAACTCCAAGTATATCCTAGGTGGGGATCATACCACCAACGCTAATATAGACTTGTGAGTACATTTTTATTTGTCTGATTGCGTAATTTTATATTGCTGAAAGCACTATCGGTTGTTTTTATTTATTTTTCTGAGTGTTGGATACCATATCTCTGGAGGACTTTTACCACATATCCTTTAAAGCGGGGATTATACCGCTGTACGCCTTTCACACCTGAGCTGGCTATAGCTCTTTTAAATGTGAGTTGATTATAGATACGGTATTAATTTATTTGCATTGGTCTGTACATACTGCTCCCCCTCGCTTTTGTCTTTCATATACATGGAGCGGTTGGACCACTTAGAATATTGAGGACTCTACACCTTAAAGCACCTTAATAGGGTTTTAGTCCCACTCAGGGCCGGCGCTACCTGTTACCCAGACTAGACAGCCGCCTAGGGCGCCCCTTGGGAAGGGGTGCCGCCAGGAGCGCCGGCCCCCCTCATGCTGCAGCCGCCCGCGCGCTCTGCAGAGAGCCTCAGGTGGCTGCAGCTTTGCCCGGGCTGGTGCGTCCATGAGGGCGCACCGCCCAGGTGCAGCATGTGGAGAGGGGCTGACAGGAGGGAAGCGCTCAGCGCTCCCTCCTGTCACTCCCTCACTATAGCGTGGCCGAGCGCTGTATGGTCCGCCGGTACAGGGAGCATCTGTCTCCTGTACCCGGCCGGACTAACAGGAAGTGTGCACTTCCTTTTAGTCCGGCCGGGTACAGGAAACAAAAGCTCCCTGTACCCACGGACCATACAGAGCTCGGCCAGGCTACAACAGAGGTGGGGGGGAGAAAGGGGGGGGGAGAAAGAGATTGACATCCATCACACACAATCATGCAACCCTTACACACACAGAAACACACAATGCATTCCTTACACACACTCAATGCACCCCTTACAGACGCACACACTGCATCCCGTACATACACAGAAACACACTTTGCAGCCCTTACACATACAAACACAGATTCACACAATGCATTCCTTACACACATATCAGGACATCCCCTACACACTCCACCCCCTGTGAACAAACTCATTGGTGGAACATAAAGGTGGACCCTGAGCTGTGTAAAGGGCCCCCAAAAAATGGAGCTGCTTCCCGTTCTCACAGAACATTGATTTTTGTGGCCACAGTTACAAACAGCCTCCAGAGAGCCTGTTCTACACCAGACCAGTGGCGCCAGAATGCAGCTAGAGCCCATCATCATCCTCATCTGGTTGTAAGTAGGCAATCTAGCATATTATTCGTGGCACTAATCTCTAATTTACCTCATATTAAAGAAACCCTATAGTCCCCAGAACCACTGCAGCTTAATGTAGTGGTTCTGGTGTCTATAGCCTGTCCCTGCAGGCCTTTTAATGTAAACACGGCGGCACTGCAGCACTGGCGTTAGTTAACATGGCAGATCATATGGTTGGGGCATTGTGATGTCACATGGGGGGGGGCAAACTTTACTTTTGCCTAGGGCGGCAAAAATCCTTGCACCGGCCCTGGTCCCACTGTTTTAGTGAGACTTCTCATACTATATTGCCTTTTCTGTTTATATTTCCTACACTGCCATTCCTTTGGCGCAGCCCTTCTCTTGTTGTTGTTTTTGTGTTGTACATTGTTGGAAACGGCTGGTTTTAGCAGAGTCTGTATGTCGTGAGTTTACTAAAGATTGCAGCGAATGTGAGTCAGAATGTGATGCAAGCATATGATGGAACTTTACATATTATAGGAGGGAAGTATCTAGGGCGAGAGGTGATTGCCTAACGTTAAATTGTATTTTAAAAGGATTGTGCGCACACATGTTTATATGATATATTTATATCTGCCTATACCACTACCCTACGGCATAAAACTTGCACCACAAGAGCGCAAATAACTGTTTTTGCTGTGGCATGGACTGCCTGTATGGATGAATTTTATTTAGCCCAAGGCAATTTTAGTGTTTTCATGTTTCAGTGGGAGTTGCAGTCCGTGAAGAGTGGTTTGTGGTTGTTTTGTTGGAGTTGCCTCATGTAGTGGCCATTGTTTGTATAGAGGATTTTGGTAGTTTGAGTTGCAGTCTGTTTAATGGACTGTAGTACTATGAGTAGGTACATGAGGGTGTGGGTATAATTAATATATTAATTAGGAAAAAGGGAAAGAGTGGGGTTGGAGAAACGCCCCTATATTCATAGTAGCATTCCGCCCCTATGCAAGGAGTCAAACCGTTTTAGAACAGTTTTTCTTTCATGATCAGACAGTATAGTTTACCTTACTGGCTGAGAGCATCAGCTAGTCAATCCGCCAATGACTTAAGCCCTGCACTGCAAAGTAGCACAGCGCGTTTTTTTTGGTTTTTTTTTAATGCCGTGTCAGTCGTGCCATAGCTACCCCGCTTTCATGGCTAAGATATCGCCTTCATGGCCATGTCTTTATGATTTTTGCCAATCCAATGCTTACCGTAGAAATAAATGTGAGGCTTTTGCACATGCGATACATTGAATCAATGCATCTCTTTGGGGAGCGCTCAGTGCCTCTAGTGGTTGTCTGTGATTGTCACAAGAGGGGTTACAATGCAGCAATGTAAACGCTGCCTTTTCGCTGAAAAGGCAGTATTTACATTGAAAAGCCTACAGGGACAGGCTGTAGGCACCAGACAAAACTACATTAGGCTGATGACTATAGTGTCCCTTTAAGAAGAGTATTTTTGCAGTTGAAAATAAAGCTTGGTTCGTTTAACCCCTTAAGGACCAAACTTCTGGAATAAAAGGGAATCATGACATGTCGCACATGTCATGTGTCCTTAAGGGGTTAAAAAAGGCCGGAAAAAAACAAACTGGCTCCTAGATTCCAAGCAAATGTGTTCAGCCTTGTCATAAAGATATGTTTATGAAATACTCATGTTGACTTCCATGTCAATTTCATTTGAAATTCCAACACAAGCAGGATATATCATAAAACAAAGTAGGCACCGCTTTGAATTACGGGCAAAGTCCATGTTGATAAAAGGCAGGAGCTTCTGTCGTCGATCTTTGTAAAGTGCCGCAGCTGTCCCTAGCGACGTCTGTGAGAAAGAGTCCTCTTAACGTGCATTGCGCTCGTTGCGCTATCGAGGATCTTGTGGGATTGTACGAAGACCTTGTCACGGAGGGAATGATTTAAAAAAGATCGCTCTCAGTCGCCCCTTTCAATGTCTTGTGTGTATCATAATAAAATTCTTCATCAAAATATGGTTGTATGTAACCATTTTTCTCTTTCAGATTGTGTTATTGAGGGTGGGACACTGAAATGGTTATACATTTTTTTTTAACTGATCATGTGGGATGGTAATAGAAATGTATTTAATGCTCCGTCATCGTATCTTACAATTCTCTCACTACGGAGTGTCTTTAGAAAAGCACCTCTGATGATCTGTTTTAAAGGGGGAAATTAGGCACCCAGACTTCTGGTGCATCACATATATTGTACTATTTTTGTAGGGGTATATTAAAATAGATTTGCCCTATACATATCTTGGGCGTTCTGCAGTGCTATAGAAAGTTTAGTAAGTTGACGCTTCTTGCAGCGTAACTTTGCCGTCTCCCCAATATAATGAGTAAATAGTTTCATGACCGTTTGACAACTCCCCAAGGGTCCTTCGGGTGACAGTTGCCTCCTACAATTTGCCTACGTGCATTGGGGGGTACCAGGGTGACCTTGACACCATAACCACTTCATTATGCTGTAGTGTTTATGGTGCTTTGGGTGTTCCCTTAATCCAGAGGTGTTACTTTTTTACTTGGCAATGTTCAGACAATTTTATAGCCCTCCTACAGTCTTTCACAGTATAGTGTTCTCAAAAAATTTCAAAAATTGTGGGGAACTTTCACAACAAAAGGGTGGTTTGAAACCCAGCAAATAAATCTACAGCATCTGTTTTTTGTCACACTGCTTAAAGCCTTATAGATGATAGATTGCACATAAGGGCTGCACCCAAAGCCTTATAGCCATGTAGCCACTAGTAGAAACTGTAGTGATTATGGTACTGGACGTGTCCTTTTAAATTGATGAACTAAAATGCCATATCTAGTTAAAATGGAAAAATTTAGTAATTGTGTGTATCAGATTAATTTTTTCCCCATATCTGGTTCTTGATTTTGGCCTTCACAATCATCCAAGAGCTTCTACACGTTCTATACCATCCAATTCATTGTAACCTATCGGTTCCTTAAAGCGACACTGTCACGCCCCACCCCTGCAAAATTATTTCATTCAGATAGAATCTCTATGAAATACTTGTTATACTGACTGTGTTGGAATTTTTTTTTACATTCCAAAACGGTCATCGGATATGCTGAAACATAGTAGGGAGGACGTGGGCCGCACAGGGGAGTGGAGGCGAGGAGGGTGCAATGCTGACATTGGCGATAGATTTCAAACTTGTGCAGAACTGATATTAGCCAGTCTAGAAGTCTTGTTCTTGGCTGGCTGATAACAGGCCAATCAGTCTGCTGGTGGTGACGTTAAACCTCCGGCAGCGGAGGTGTTAAACTTTGTATGTGCAGCTGCACATACAGACTCCAAGCACCATGATCACTTCAAGTTACCAAAGTGGTCATGGTGCTTGGAGTAATCCTCTTGCCTTCCACACGCCTCTCATGTAATTAGACTTCGGAAATTATCTCTACCGTAGCACAATAATATAATGTTTAAATGTGTAACATGACAGAATTTAATTTTTTTTTTCTATTAGTCACCTTTTAGGCCTGTAGTGTGTGTCTCTGTTGCTCAGCTAGTCACGCTATGTCAATGTCCCCGATGATCAGAATCCACGTGCTTGTTTATTTTTTTTTTTATTATTTTTTTTTAAACCTGTACTTTGGGGAAAAGAAAAAAAAATGCCTTGTGAATGAATTTCTGGCACTGTTTACTACGATAGTAGACTTTCGCTCTCCATTCTGCTTGTCACTGTGCGAACTACGTCTGTTTAGAATGTGTGTTCTTCATAAGATGTGACATTAAGTAACTGGCTGTGGAAAATCTGCTTCTGATAAATGTTCTATCCTCTGCTGGCATATTTATCAATCTGAATAATTTTTAATAATTCTTTGACAATGGATTTTTTTTTTCATTTTATTCATGCCGTTGGCCTTTTTGAATGCCAAGGAAATGGGTATCGTTGCTTTCATTAGTTGGCAGATCGACATAACATGCCATAGCGTGTCCCCTTATATAACCTTTTTTTTTCCCTTCCCTCCTGGCCCCACAATTACTCCATATGGTACAAAATGACATGGCTTTACAAGGAAACTTATCAACGTTTAATGTTTAAAGTTAATTACCTTTAAATTATTATTTTTTTATTTTTTAAATGTACGGTAACTTTTTTTTAACTAATTGCAGCAATTGGTCATGGTTGACAACGGAATAATCTGACCCCAAATTTCTGCTCAGCCAGATAAAAATTAAATTTTCTCAAATCAATCTACATAATAAACAAAAACAATAAAATAATAATCATTGTCTTTGATATTAAAGGGACACTGTAGTCACCAGAACAACTACATTGTTTATCCCATTGAAGTGTTCTAAAATCCTAATGTGTAGTTTCCTTATTTTACGACCTACATATTGCATACCACATTTACATTCCAATAAATAAATTACAATTTTTGTCTGGCAATTTATAAAATTCTTTATTTTAAAAACTTCTTTCGTGGCAGTACATGTAAATTATGTTGTTTTCTGTTTTGGGAATTTACACGTACTACACTGTCCACATTTGAAAAAACCTTTAGGCTTTTCTTTAAGAAAATGTCCTGAGGTTTCTGTTTTTTCAGAGGATTTGATACGCGGTAAAGCGCTAGGAGCTAAAATAGATTTAAAATTCTGAGTTTTTTTTTTATAAATGATCTGAGGTTTACTTGGTAAAATATTTGTTAAAAAATTATCCTGTTTTTAAATAGGCCAACATTTTCTAATAGTTTTCTCAACAAGATATGCCTTACTGTTATATCTAGTTAAAAAAGGAAATGCTGTAGTCTTTATTATCTTTCTTATGAACCTTTTTATTCTTTAAGAGTTTCACCCTATCTTTATTTTCTACCTGTTTCTCCGAATCTATCAACCATTTTGGAGGATAATGTCTTTTTTCAAATTTCTTATTTAATACTTTAACCTGTTCTTTAAAATCAATTTTGTTAGTGCAATTTCTGAGGAGTCTTGTCTGTTGTCCTTTCGGTATATTAAGCCAATTAGGATGGTGACAGAGTATTCTATAAAGCTATTGCCATCCGTTGGCTTAAAATATGTTTTGTTACAAACGACTCCTGATGACACAAAAAAAGAAAGGTCTAAAAAAAATTCATTTTCAGTATGAGTTTCAGCTGTAAACCGCAATCCATATGTGTTAATATTAATATATGATAAAAATTCTTCTAAAAGTGGCCTATCTCCCTCCCAGATAATAAGAACATCATCGATATATCTTCTCCAGAGCACCAGGTTCGCACTATATGGGTGGTTGTTCTAAATATTTTTGGCTTCCCAATCCGCTACAAATATATTCATGTAGCTGGGTGCGAACCTGGTGCCCATTGCTGTTCCACAGGTCTGAAGGTAATATATGCCTTCAAACCCCAAAAAATTGTGAAAAAGAATAAAACGAATGATGTTTAAAATCAAAGTGGCTTGTGCTTCGTGCATATTTGTGTCTTTTTCTAGAATTTCTCTAATGGCTCTGATGCCTTTTTCATGATCTATTGACGTATATAAAGATGCAACGTTCACCGTGGCCCAGATGTAATTATTTTCCGAAGTCAGGCCTTCTACATCTATAATAATTTGATTGGAATCCCTAATATATGAACGAGCCATTGGGACATCTATGTACTCTGAGACATTACTGGTCAAATGCCACTAATTATTGGCCTACCAGGGGGGTTAATAAGGGACTTATGGATTTTGGGTAAATAATAAAATATGGCAATTTTTGGAGATTTAATAAAAAGATATTCAAACTCATCCTTGGTAATAATATTTTTATTTTGACCTTCCATCAGCATTTTAAAAAGTAATTTTTTATATATTTCCATCGGATTAGATTTTAAAACGGTGTATGTATCTTTCATTTAAAATTCTAGATGCTTCTTTCATATAATCTTCACGTTTTAGAATAACTGTACCTCCTCCTTTATCCGCTTGTTTTATGCCTTCCTCTCGTCCTCCCTGGTAAAACAACACCTTTATTTACTTGCCTTATCCCAACGCTGATGTCCCTTGTCCAGGGTAGGCGTATCCCACCCCACCCCTTGATGAGCGGGGCTAATGCTTGGCAAATGCCATGCATGCATTAGACCTCCCCATAGGAAAGCATTGAATCAATTCTTTCCTATGGGGGAAAATCTGACACTGTAGTCCTGCAGAGTTTGAGGATGTCCAGCATTGCAGCCTTGGTGCTGCAATGTAAACATTGCAGCACCTTCTCTGGAACTGCAATGTTTTTTTACATTGCAGCACTAAGTGCAAAAGGGACACAGCGCCCAGACTACTTCAGTGAGCTAAAGTGGACTGGGTGCCTACAGTGTCCCTTTAAATGCATGTATGTTATTATGTTGGGGTACAGATAATAACAGTGATTTGGTAATAACATTTCAGGCAATGGAGTCTCCTTTTAAAAGTTTTGATTTTTGCAGTTGTAACTGGTGATGTAGATCCCAGGGAGAAGTGACCATTTCTCTTTAACCCCTTAAGGACCAAAGGTCTGGAATAAAAGGGAGTCTTGACATGTCACACATGTCATGTGTCCTTAAGGGGTTAAGGACACATGTTACTTGTCCTGATGCTCCCCAATCCCCCCTTCATCAAAATTGAAGATCTCTCCCAAATCTAATGCTTCCTCACAGGCAAGTATTGGGAGGCTAGTGTACATGCGCAGCAAATAGCTGTGCTGCCATTAGAGGAGTGTTAAAGGGACACTATAGTCACCTAAACAATTTTAACTTAATGAAGCAGTTTTAGTGTATAGAACATTCTTCTCAGGTTTCACTGCTCAGTTCACTGCCATTTAGGAGTTAAATCACTTTGTTTCTGTTTATGCATCCCTTGTCACACCTCCCCTAACTCTCTGACTGCATAAAGAAAAAAAATGGTTTCATTTTTCATCAGATGTAACTTACCTTAAATGATTTTATCTCCTGCTCTGTAAATTGAACTTTAATTACAAACAGGCGGCTCTTGCAGGGTCTAGCAAGCTATTAACATAGCAGGGGATAAGAAAATTAAACCGAACTTGCAATAAAGGAAGGATAAACATTAGATCTTACTTTACAGGAAGTGTTTATGGAAGGTTGTGCAAGTCACATGCAGAGAGGTGTGACAGGGGTGCATGAACAAAGTGATTTAACTCCTAAATGGCAGAGAATTGAGCAATGAGGCTGCACGGGCATGTTCTATACACCAAAACTGCTTCATTAAGCTAAAGTTGTTCAGGTGACTATAGTGTCCCTTCAGCTCTGCCGTGTAAACATGTGGGCTGAGATAAAGTGGTCTGTGTGACTTTAGGCTCCCTCTAAGAACTGGTGTCGGTCAGTGTCCTTTCAACATGCAGATCATATTTACAAACCTCATAATCCGCAGGGAAACTGTATCCCTGTGTTTTCAGTTGAAGCATTCGGCATCCCAACCCAAACTCACGCAGTTTCAGCATTTTTCTTTTTTTTCTTTTTTCATGAATGAAGCTATCTTTTCCTTCTGCCCCACAGCATAAGCATTATTTACTAGTCCGTGTAATACCGCATATACCGTGATATATTTCATCTCTCCTATTGAATCACTAAGGTTAATTACTGCTTGATTATAGTACCAGCTCTGCTGAGCCGTTGAAAGATTCACATTAGGCCGTGCTGGTTTTAGAGGCAGTGATTTTGAGCTCAGTACTGAAAATGCCTCCCAATCTCTGCCACTTCTTGTACGAGTCATTGCTCTGGTTAAAGTGACACTCAAAACAGTACATTTGTTTTAAACTTTGGGCCCACCCATAGTTCATCACGGTGGCAAGTCCCAAACGACGACATGGCACAAATGCCGGACCCTCTGCAGTGTATGGGGACGTCTCTCACAAGCATTACAATCAGAGCCACATTTTAAGATTTACTCTGGAGAAAAGCGTTGGCTGCTCACCATCTGTTACATACAGCCGCAAAGGGGCATTGAGGGGATTCACAACTGGGTAGTCTGTATTCATTTTGATTCAGAATCTGCCACCCTCCTTTCTCCTATGGAAGGGAGCGAGGGAAAAAAAATGTCCAATTATAATTCAGTCACCTGAAAATCAAAACAATATTTGCAGTCAGTGCATTCTTATATCCGTCTCACCAAGGTGTAAATGTAGTAGTAATTACCATTTGAGTATCACTAAGTAAGTATTTAAGACCATCACAGAACTTCATCATAAAAAATAAATATAACAAATGTCAGCAAAAGACCCATAAAAATGAGCCCACAGCTCTTTGCAATAAGTAAAACTCTCTTCAATGACAAAAATAAAAGATCTTAAATGTACGTTAAAGTCGCCAGAACCACTACAGCTTAAAGGGAAACTCCAGTGCCAGAAAAACGATCCGTTTTTCTGGCACTGGAGGGTCCCTCTCCCTCCCACCCACCAATCCCCGGTTACTGAAGGGGTGAAAACCCCTTCAGTCACTTACCTGGGACAGCGGCGATGTCCCTCGCCGCTGTCTCCGCCTCCGCGACGCTCCTCCTAATGATTACGTCGGCCGGTGGGCGAGACTAATCTCGCTCACCGGCCGAGGAGACCTAATGCGCATGCGCGGAAATGCCGCGCATGCGCATTACGTCTCCCCATAGGAAAGCATTGAAAAATCATTTCAATGCTTTCCTATGGGGTTTTGAGCGACGCTGGAGGTCCTCACACAGCGTGAGGACGTCCAGCGACGCTCTAGCACAGGAAACCTGTGCTAGAACCCAGGAAGTGACCTCTAGTGGCTGTCTAATAGACAGCCACTAGAGGTGGAGTTAACCCTGCAATGTAAATATTGCAGTTTATGAAAAACTGCAATAATTACACTTGCAGGGTTAAGGGTAGTGGGAGTTGGCACCCAGACCACTCCAATGAGCAGAAGTGGTCTGGGTGCCTGGAGTGTCCCTTTAATGTAGTGGTTCTAGTGTCTATAGCCTATCCCTGCAGGGTTTTCAGTGTTAACATTGCCTTTTCAGAGAAAAGGCAGTGATTACATTGTTGCCTAGTAACACTTCTATTGGCAGTCCCTCAGACGGCCACTAGAAGTGCTTTCTAGTCCAGCGCTGCACAGTGTGCAGCACCTACATTCAGCGTCTCAATGCTCTGCATCTTCGAGGAGGTACTGATTGGCACAACGTGGTGTATTCCCGCATGCACCATAGCCTCCCAATGCTTTCTTATGGAAATGCATTGGATTGACTGAGATCATAAAGATTTATTATCTCTGCCGTGGAGGTGGGGCCTGCTGCGGCGAGACTGCAGAGTAAAAACCGTACCTTTCCCATGTGAACAGATGCAGGCAGGTGGCTGAGTGAGGTAGGGGGTGGCCGACTCATTGAAAGCTAAGGTAGGGAGGCGGACGGCTGACCTGGAGAGGGAGGCAGCTGCCAGGTGACTAATGGAGAGCTGAGGGAGGGGCCGGCTGACTTTGTGCGGCTGTGAGGAAGGGAGCTGTAATCTCCCTGCTCTGCCCCCTCGCAATTTTTTCTCTCAGGTTTTTGTGGCCATGAACATGCCTTGGATTTTTAGAATTAAAGTACCAATATTGGGAGGGACGGATGGACAGACAGACACACACACACAGACTGACGCGCTCGGACACACACATTTTTTCCTACTCTCAATTGTTTTATTTTGATTTCAGTCCATCCCTTCCTTTGGGAGAGCTGGGTTGGATAGTTTCCCTGGGGTCCAGTGTGCTGGCTGTCTTCTTCTTGCTCTGCTCCCTCGTGTCCTGTTTAATGATGGCCGGGGCCAGAGTGATGTCATGTGTCGGCTCCCGGTATCACAGCACGTCACGTGAGTTAGAAGAGCAGGAAGGTTACAGCTTGCTGTCTCCAATGGACTGTTCCTATGATGGCCAGGCGCCAGCTCTCAGGCCTATCCCCTGCCCACCCCTGCCCCCTCTTAACAGGTGAAGGCGATGGTTTGCTCTAAATATCCAGCAAGGTGCGTGGCTATTTTACAAACCACGTGACTTAATGTAGTGAGCGTGTAGTAATTTTCGTGCAACTTTAACTGTAAACAAGTGAAACAAGAAACCCATATCCGACGTTTGATCTACGATAAAACATAGTTTCGTGTGGTTTTTGGTGTTTTGTTTTTTCTTGGTTTAGATATATAGTTCATTCGTGAGCACCGCCATTTACGTTTTATTAGATCTACAATAATTAAGGATTGAGTTTTGACTATTTAATTTTTTTTATTTATTTTTTCCTTTAACAAATTGCTGCAAGTAATGATTGTGTTTATGAATCCTCTTGGTAACAAAGTATAACGTGTCCTAGCTATTGGGTCACCATGCAGACAGTCTGTGTCCTGGTATTTCCAGTTTGAGATGGGGTTTGGAATGGCTTTTGAAATCCCCTCGGTGAGAACACACCTCCATTGTTCTCTGGTCTCCAGGTGAGATGGGCTAATGCCTTTTTTGTTGATTGGCAGCGAGTACATCACACACTGTTGGCCTAGGAGTATAAGCCCTTCTGTTATGAACCGTTCTGTCGATGATTGAGACTGAAATAAGCATTCCTTTGGCAACCGTGGAAGGCACAACCTTTTTTGCCCTATAGATTATGCTCCACATTCAATAGAGTAATCTGCAACCCAAAATCCTCTGACGATCTCCCTTTACCCACACATGGCTGTGTTTACTTACTTAAAGGGACGCTCCTAAAGCATTTCAGCAATTTTTTTATTTTTTTCATTTTACAAAATGTGTAGATTTCTGTAGAAATTTGCATTTTTTTAATTTTTTTTTTTTTAAAGTAACCTTGTTACACAGACAACCAGTCCTCTTACTCCCTGATTGTTTAGCTCGGTGGAGATGAACTCAAGAGGCAGCAATTGCCCCTTCCTTGCAAAGACTTCTCATTGAGCTGCATTGGGAAGTCTGTGATTGGACAGCCACAGAAAGTCTGGGCGGGGTTAGAAGGGGAGGGCTTGCAAAGTGCTGACCACAAGAGAACTGCAGCTTCTGCAAGTGGTTTATAGATATCCCCAATTAAAAAAAATAAAAAAGTATAAGTAAATGGATGCATATTTTTTATGTTGGGGGATACCTACTTAACTGTTTTGTTTTTTTTTTTTTTTGTTTTTTTTTAAATTATATGTATTCAGGTGATGGAGTTTACTTTTAGACCTTCAGCTTTTGGAAGTTGTTTTCAAATATACCTCCAATGAAGAAATGCATACTTAGATGCAAACATGTTTTCATTGGGCTATATATACACTAAACAGTGGTTTTATGTTACAGGATTGGGGCTGCAGTGTCCCTTTAAATCCACTTGGATCAGCTTACAATTTCCACTCGCCAATGAGGGGTGAGAGAGTAGCCATTCTGAGCCACATGTGCATTAATAAATGCAGAATCCGGTGCCCTCCGTTCCGACCTAGCTTTAATGTTTGTCCCGTTTATAAATGTTCATGCCTTGGCTCAAATAAGACCTGATGATCATTTGTTGCATCAGCCTTTCACAGTACCGACGTACCCTTATTGTGGCATATCATAGTCCAACTTTTTACTTCTCCCTGCTATTCATAGTTTTAACCCCTTCATAAACGAATTTAGGAAAATGTTTTATGATGGACCGGCCACTTTGTATTTCCTGAAGGGGTTAACCCAAAGTCAAGTTACCCATTGGTTGTCACATCATCTTTCCTGTTTCTGCCCTCCTGCTCGAATTTGGCAAATACTTAAAATGCTTAGACAATTACATTCATGTTAACTCACTTTTTAGTTTAAAGTTTAATTTGGCTTGTCCACATTGGTTTGCAGAGTTTATCCTGCTCACACCCTTTTTTTTTCTAGTTTTATATTATAAATTCCCTGTGACTGTGATGCGTTTCTTTTTATAAATCCTTTGCGGTTTGTTTCTTTTTACTCTGTGAGCACTTCATGCAATGACGGGCCTATTTATAAGAGATTTTATGTATAACCTTGGGTGGCCTGGGATGGTCTTGATAAGTTCCTGCGTCATCTCCTCTTCGCTTCTCTTGAGTTTCAAGGCTGTTCTAGCCCCCTATTGAGACATTATCAACATCTTTGTTATAGTTGGGAAGTAAACGGGGGTTGTATGGAAAATTCGGACTCGTATCTGTGTTGATTTTAAGAGATCTGTATTTTATTAACTGGATTATATAGTGCTAATCGGATAACTTGTCCATCAGATAATTTAAGAGCCAAAAGAAATGTAACTTTTTTTTTTCTCTCTCTCAAATGTATTATCTTTTTATTTGATTCTCCAATTTCTGCATTGTGCGTGCTTTCTAACCGTCATATTAAAAAAAAACAAAAAAAACGCTCCTACTGATCGGTACTAAATATAAAACATTAATAAGGAAATGTTGCTGTTTGGAACGTTGTTACTTTTTAATAGCTGTCCTTCGAGCTATAAATGATTTTTATCCTGCCACGTTTTACCTCGTTGACATTTTCTTGGGGGCTTATTACTGCTCGGCTGTGGTCAAGTGACACATTAGAACTAATGGGTTAAATAACTTTGTTGCCATAACAGCAGAGACCGTTTTGTCACATGTAACAAATGACCTTTTTTTTTTTGTATACAGGGGGAATGGCTGAGAGTTTACAGCAAATCGTGAGGTTTCTATAAATTTATTTGTGAGAGCAAGCCTACAGGCTCACGTGCATTTTCAAACCTCTTAATTATTGGAGTTAAAATAAAAAAAAAAATGAACAAGCCCACTTGCAAGACACAAATGGATTTTCAGTTTGTGTGCAAGAAATCTTACCCCTCCCACCCCCTCCCCCATGCACGAGAAACTGCAAGCTGTTATATTCGCACATGTCTATCTGTTTTACTTGGGGTAATGCTGTGCAGGGCTTATACGAAATGCACATCTGTGCGTGTTTACCTGATGGCTTCTCACCACTTCCTCTTGAGATACATGAGTGCTCTTTTTTTGTCTTAAAAAATTAAATAGTGTGTGTCTGTGTGTCTGTGTGTATGTGGAGTGCATCTCTTTATTTCTGTTATATATATATATTTATTTCTGTATATATTTTCAACGTGGGATTGCACCCAGGCTGAATTGAACTATACACATGAAAGGCTGAGTGCCAAGAAACACTGTTTGAATATGAATATATTCAATATATATATATATATTCTTCAGGAACTTGCAAATTAATTCTTGGTTGGGGGAGCCAAATCATCCAGGTTTTTTTTTTTTTTTTAATTGAATTTGACCCCGCTATACCAGCAACAGATCTGTTTTATAGCAGCGCAGTGTCTTAAAGGGACATGTTATTGGTGCAGGACACTCTGCGAGATTAGCGGGATGCAAGTAAGCAGTGAAAAATAGGGATATGGACATGGCTATGGTCCCTCCTATGGGGTCAAAAAACCTGCTGGTGTCAGGACTAGGTAAAGAAATGCCATAAGCAGCGAGTATACTATGACTTATCAGGAATGTGATTCACGGCGTATGAAGTGAAATATGGCGTATTTGCAATGCAGTAATGGCGTACGTCGTGAAATATTGCAAGCCTCTCTGTGAATCTCTTAGTTTTGTGTGTTTCTCCATCCGAGAGTTCTATATTCTTTTTATTTAAAAGGGAATTCTTCTCCCCATAGCTCTTATTCCCTCTAAACTAATAAATATGATGTAAATGAAAAACAGAAGGTTGACTTTGGGTTTTTAGTGACTTGTAATCCTTAGGCCTGCCTAGCACTTGGAATTTTGAGCCCTGTCTTTCTGTGCATTAAATATATTGTAAGCGAGGGGGTAAAAAGGGAACTGCCAGAAGACAGCGAGAAATAACTGTATCGCTGGTGGAACAGCAAAGATAATTTATCCTGAACTCTCAAAGCTACAGTCTCTACTACCTTACACTGTATTCATTATCCCTCTCTTTCTCTCTCTCTCTCCTTTTTTTTTTCTTTCACTTATTCTATAGTGACCAGTCTCGCTAGGGGTTACCCCGCGCTTAAGAGGTTAATAATTACATTACCTTTCTTTACTATTTTATGGTCTTTAAAAACATTGTAATCCCAGCCCAGCTCCCTACAATCCTTATTCCATATAAATAATAGCAACCGCTTAATGTAGAACATTGTCCGCTATAACGTTAAAAGTCCGTGTGTACTCTGGGTGTGACCCTAAAGAACAGTGATGATTACAGTTGGCAATGCTTATTTTCTGTGGCTCACCAGTGAATGCTGACTGGTGATCGTGGCATTGCCAAAAAAGCAGGCTGTGTGATATCGCGTGCCCTGAATTTGTAACTTCTCCTAGATCGCAAGCTTGTTTGAACATGGCACCGTTCACCTCTTGTATCTGTCAGCATTATTTTGTCAATTGTTGTCTGCCCTATAGGCCCACTGTATAATGGTACAGCTCTTCAGAACACACTGGCTCTATAAAAAAAAAAAAAAATAAAAAAAAATAATGGCTCTAATGTAAGATTTTCTGTCTGCTTTTAGATAAACGTAAACCAGTTTGGGTCGAAAGAAATGCCCACAGTGTATCTTAAAGAGCGCATTTTAAAGTGTTTTTTTTTTTTTTTTTTTTTTTTAAATTTCTCCTCAACATTTTATAGATAATTCTTAAATGCAGCTTTCTGATTTTATAAAAATAAAAAAAGCATGTATCTCCTCCACTTGGTAAGATTTAGTGGTAAAATGGCTGACTGGTATTTTGGCCACTGTTGTTGCAGGAAGCGTCGCTGCGCATGGAGCTGGGCTCAGGAACGGGCGGATGTCGTGAGCCGATGGAACTGGTTGCAGGCTCATGTATCGGACTTGGAATACCGAATCCGCCAACACACAGACTTCTATCGACAGCTGAGAGCTGGCAAGGTAAGGTGTCTGATTGTTCAAGCTCTAGCGTATGTCTGTTTTTCAAGGGAAATATTTTGCATTTGTGAGGCAATGGCAGAAACTTCCCCTTGGTTTCCATAGCGATTGCTCCCAAATTAGCACACTGTCCCAGTTTTACCTTGATCTGACAGATTATGCAGTGTGGTCTCCCGACTGCCACCGCACTTTTTTTGGCACATGTCTATTTTTAACCTTTATCAATACATTTCTTTCTCTTGCATGAAGTGTGTGCTTGTCTACCCATGTTGGCAAGAAAAAATAAAATGTATAGATATACATTACGACAAACCTTGTATTTGCATTTTTTTTTTTTTTTTTTTTTAAAGTAATTAAAATTCTCTATGGGGCAAATAAAAAAAAAAGCACAATCACAGGAAACGTGACCTGAAGTAAACATGATTTATGTTTTAAAATATGACCCCTAAACTACACTTTTTTTTTTGGCTAATATTTCCATTACGAACACTTTTTACAGATGTAATAACCCAATATAAGGATGAAAAACTAAATTTAATTTTTTTTAAATAAAAGTAAATTACTGCACCCAAAGAACCATAGGGCTAGGCTAGTTAACTTAGCAAAGAGATTTCTCATAAGTTCTAATAATGCTCCCACAGCCATGCTTTAAAAGGGAAAAACTGCCGCGTTACAAAGTGTGCATATATAAACAAACGGTGATCTGATAAAGAAATTGCAGGTAAAGGGCTTTGATAGTATACAATCTTTCATGTAGTAAAAGAAACCAAACATGCTCACAAGAGGTGCTTATGTACCAGTGCTATATAATCAGAGTGTAGCGGCCCACGCCAACAGAACTAATGTTTGTTGTGCTATTTTCGCCCCTCTTCATGATTGCCCACTTGGGGACCCTCTGCTGTATGTGAATCATTGAAGGGAGGAGTTCACCTCTCAAAACGTGTCGAATAAGATGGAAGAGCTCTTGACCGCGGGCGTCAATTGAAGAAGCAATACTGATCGGTATACAGCTAGGGACCCGGAGCCAAAAGGAGTTAGAATAACCTTTTAATATGTATACTCCAAATATTTGCGCTGGTTTCGCGGTCCGCTACATTCGGATTATATAGTGCTTGAGCATAATCACCTCTTTTTGTTCACTACACTTTTTCTTTTTAACTTTACAATAAAGGTAGGGCTCAACATTCGCACTAGCCATTGGCAAGTTAAAATGTAACCCTGGTGGGTAAAAATTCACCCCTTGCACTGGCAAGAAAATTTTAAGGCTTGGCTAATGGCATAGGACTTACAAATGTTAAAGGTATTACGCCTTTGGCCTCCTTTGCACATTCTTGTTCAGCTCACAGAAGATAAGATGTTTATAAATATACCCCGGAGTGTGCCGATTTGTTTTTCATTCTATTATAAACTTAATGTCCATTTCTTTATTTCCAGGGGCAAGTTGTCCTCGGGGAGTCTACTTCTGGGGGTAGTTCTTCGGGAAATGATTTGCACCTTTTCCCTTCCGATAAAAGAACATCAGTGGTGTTGGATACGGAGAGACAGGTGAGAACGTGGAGTGCCGAGTGCACGGCATGGCAAGGAAATGGGCTGATCTACTGAGAAGAGAGAATATCTAAACTGACTGTGTGATTCTACATTTGCCTTGGCATAGTCCTCATTCTGATATCAACCACTACAAATAATAATTATGTGAAAAATATACCCAGCTCCAGCAATGCATTTTACTTATCCCTCACCCATCCCATCTGTCCTATAAATTAGAGCACAGCAGTTATTCCAGGTGCCCGTGACATCTCTCTGCGAGTTTTGGCGGCTCATTGTAAGGCCCATACATAGTGACTGCAGCTCCCCCTGCTGTCTACATGCGCAGCTGCACTTGTCACGTAAGCACTATTTCTTTCAATGGAGCTGGCCTCGTGTAGTTTTTCATCTTGAGTTGGTCATTGTAATGGAAGGATTTTTCTGACAGTTTCTGTATCCTTGCAGGGTGATCCAGGCTCTGGGGAATCGAAATCACTGCAGAGGCCTCTTAATGGAGTAGTTAATATGTAAGTATAAAGTACAGAAAGCAGATTGGTCTGTGTCACGTGAAACAGATGCTATTGCCATCCCAGACGGGGGATGAAGTCTGTTTTTTCTATGCCCTTGTTGGTAGGATAACGGGTTACCGGTATAGTGGGTTTGATTTAAATCCCTAGTTAGTAAGACTCTATTTAAATCCAGATTTTTTTTATTTATTTATTTTTTTTTACTATTATTTTTTTATAATGTTTTGTTCTTGCAGGTTGATTATAATTTTTATATTTTCGTCCAGATGAAGATTCCTTATTTAGAATGATACATTTTCAGGTTGTTGTAACCGCTGCATGAGAACTGATATTGTTGCATACCATTAAATATGCGTAGATAATGGTGGAATTATTGCAGTGTGAACTATCTCCAGTTTAAAAATCATCATTGGGGGCGTAGCCAGCTGTGAACCTGAACAGACGTGCTGGTGGAGAGCTCCGACCTCCACCACTCTAAATCGACTAAAATACCACGAAGAAAAGAGAAAAAAAGAACATAAAACTTTACCCACTGCGACCCTAACCCTCCCGGGTCAGCTATGGGACGCAAAAATAGAAGAACGGCGCATGCAGAGTGCTCTAACTTGCCAGACATCCGATGGTCATTTGACAGGCCGCAACAACAGGCCCGACCCAAGATGGCGCTGGAAGAACCACAAGGTTCCAGCGAGTCGGAGGAATTCCACGATGAAGGGAGATCCGCGGGGTCGCAGACCACGAGTGGGGTACACCGAAAGGCCGACTCAGACACCTCGCCCTCCACTAAATGAGACATCAAAAGGCTCCTACTGGACTTACGAGCAGTCTGGAAGGCAGATCTGGCGGCTGTACAAGTCGAGATGGGAAGCATCACGACGAATCGAGGAGGTGGAAACCTGAGAGGAAGACAGGGATGGGCGGCTCGAAGCCACAAGCTCCCAAGTCGAAGCTCTCTCGCAACAGGTGCAGAGGCTTACACGCACTGTGGGCTCCCTGGAGACGCGACACCGCAAACGGTATATACGCATTCGCGGTGCACCAGAGAGGGTGGACCCGGAGGCCTTGCTAAAATACGTAAATAAAGCGGCAGAAGCACTGGGCATAACAGGAGAAAACGGAGAACCATCACTGGTCTCAGCGTTCAGAATCCGGAAGGCCCCAACGGCACCTGTAGATGCTCCCAGGGACATAATTGCAATCACCCGAGATGTGTCATTCAAAGGGGCGATACTAACCCAAGCCAGGAAACAACCCACTGTCCAAGTAGAAAACCACCATATTAGGATATTCGCCGACTTACCATTCTCGGTTTTACTAGAGCGACGCAAGCTGCAGGTTGTTACCAGGCAACTGAGAGAAAATGGTGTAAGATACAGATGGGGAGTATCCGGAACCCTGGTGGTGACCCGCGGAGATGAAGTGCTCAACGTATCGGCGGGAGAGGACCCTACAACATTCTTGGCTGCAGTGAAGCTCCCAGACACCCAACTAGGGGCCTCGGACACACAGGGGGCTCCAACAGAGTGGGTAACCCCAAGGACACGCGAACAACAACCCAAACCTAAGGGAGGCCAGCAACCGCTTCGCCCACAGAACCCTCCATAGGACTCCAGACGACAAACCGTGAGCCCCACAGGGGAAGACCTGAGCTCTCCATAGAGCGCAATTAGTACTTTCTCCTGCTTTCATAATTGCTGTTTAGACCCAAGACAGGGACCAGAACTCCCCATAACCCACCATGCAGTACTGAAAGTACCACTGAACACTTGCTTGAACTGCAACAAATAACTACAGCCTACTCCCATTTATATTACAGCTTAGCCCCTCGGCTCTTATAATATCACATCACTTGCCGGCACCGCAGATGGG
The DNA here is from genome assembly GCF_036172605.1 of Pelobates fuscus. NCBI lineage: Eukaryota > Metazoa > Chordata > Amphibia > Anura > Pelobatidae > Pelobates > Pelobates fuscus. The sequence continues at coordinate 288,465,105 of NC_086322.1, forward strand.
TTAAGCACGTATTCCCCACTGTGATAATTTAACACTACAAATTCTGCATCAAGACTTACCTGTTGGTGCTGAGCTGGGATGAACGTTTAGGGATCATTTAATTTGTACTTTATGGCTATAATTTCTACTTTCATGGTCTATATACTATGGGCAGGCTCTGAAGAGTTCGCACTAAAATATTCACTCTTGTCATACAACATGCATCACATGCAGTATAGTACATAGAGGTTAAAGTCAATCTTCACAGCAATGTGAGTTTAAAACTGCTCACCCAGACCTGGCACGAAGCAGCCCATGCAGGCCCGCAGAGCAGGTAACTATAGATTTCACTACTAGAGATGAAATCTCCTAGACACCTCTTACGGTTAGCTTTGCTTTGCTGTAAATAAGCTTGTTTTGCAATATCACTTCAGAGATCAATGCACTGCCAGCAGCTAGGTCTATAGCGATGTGTCTGTGATCCCCAGGTGGAAGCAGGCCAATGGCCCTCATCAGATAGCCGCATGTATCCATTAGTGTCCACACATAGGCCATGATTAGGTCATAGCTGCCCGTCTCTACAACATCTATTATTCTTACCTTTTACATATTTGGATGAGCTGGTAGCAATATAATTTGTTGTACATTCAGGTATGATTGCTTAAAACGTTTAAATTTTGTATTATCACAAAAACCCAGAGAGGCTGTATATGTCAGTGCCAAATACCGCGTGCATACCAAATGACTAGCTTTTCTCATCTTTGTATAGCTATTATTTAGCCTCCGATAGTAAAATAGATCGGGAAGAAGGGGCTCATTATTATGTCAACTATATTGCCCACCCTGGCTATTGTTCAACTTGACTTAAGTTTACAACTGTGCAATTACTGCGTACACCATGTCAAAGCTATGTCTAACAAGCATCTTATTTTATGTTTTAACTTTATCTGACACGTAAAACATGTTTGTTTTCCTTCTCCTTGTTAAAATGTGCACGGTTCAGTACGGACCGCTTTGGGTCCGCTTAAACTGCCAGCAAGTTAACCCAAATAATCAAAAACCCCAAGTGGCTGATGGCCTAATACACCAAACTGCTCATCCTAAGTCCAGCTTACCAGCGGGCAAGACATACTACCTGAATTAACCCTAAGCCCTCATGAGCAGAAAGTGAGTTAAATGGCAATGTACACCTTAAGCCCGCTAGAGCCGCTAAACTGAGAAGGCAAACCGATACCCTCGAACCCAAACGGAACGCCAAAGAGCTAAAGCACACTGCACACCCCAAGTCCGCACAAGCGGCTGGTGTAATATACAGATATGTGTTATTACTGTTTCCTCCCCGTACTTGTCACTGAATGCACGAGAGAAGCTAACATGTCCAACTAAGAGAGACTCCTATTTATTATTAATTACTGTATTGTTTGATTTGTATTACTTTTACTACTTTTATCTTCTTGTAATGAATGTTTGTAAGCTACCATCAAAACCGGTGGGCATTTTCCCACCACAAAAATAAAGAATTGGGAAAAAAAAAAAAAAGTCGAACATTCTTCTATTTGGAGAACAGTTTAACAATTTAAATTTAGTTTAAGTAAAATACTAAGCGAGTTAATAATGTATTTGCTTAATCATCAATCATCAATGTTTAACTGAGGCAAAATATCTTAAAAAAACAAGCAAACCATAAATTGCAATGGTTTGCTTCCTTAACTGGGTACTCGCCCCGGGCCAAGCCTTCTCTGCTACCGGGTGATACGAATCTGTAACAACCTTTTCCGGGCTGGCTAACAACCTACAAGTGCCGCTGCTGGAGGCGGAGTTACACCCCTGACCGCAATATAAAATATCTTTGTATGTGTGCAGAATTTCATGTCAAAATCTTCACATTCAGGCTCCCAACACCATCTGAAGTGGCCATGGTGTTTGGAGTAGCTTTTTAAGGAAAGCTGCTCATTGTGTGCACATAGATTTACAGAATGACCATGGGATTAAGGTCGTTTTCTGAACTTCATATGTTTATCATAGAATATTTTTGCTGTGGAAGAAAAAGTGCATGTGATCTCCGCAGACAAGTTCAATTAACTTGGATCAATGGAATTAATTTACAAAAATGAAAAAGTTTGCATGAATATACAGCCTCTCGTTACATAACCAATTGCTTTATTTATTTATTCATCCCAAAGCATTTTATTAAAAGAAATCCAATTCAAAACTAAAACACATTATCTCAATAAAAAATTAGATTTCAATTTTTGTTTTCCTTTTTTCCATCAATCATTGTTTTTCATATAATCTAGTGGGTACAGTGACACATGGCCACTTCTTGGCCACTTCTGCTGATAGTGTATAGTATTTGTCCGTTTTTTTTGGAATGGACAAGTAAATTGTAAATCAGGCCAAAATGGTAAAAGTGAAAACATTCTCCAGTTTGCGCAGTGCCCCACCTACCCCAGCCTAAAATGTGCAGTTTTTGTCAAATCTTTACCTTTTTTTTATGCTCTAAATTTTACAGTGATAAAAAATACTTTTAAAAAAAAAAACTTCATATTGGCTGCTGCAGATTTTCAATATAATTTATCCATTCTATGATTTTTGATATTTGGCAATGCAGTTCACTTCTCTTTTCTGTGGCTAACATGTGCCTTTGGTGTCTTGTTTATTGCCAGGATCCCCCCTGGATCTTCAAACAGGTGTAGCTCAGAAAATCAAGATGAACCCCTCAACAAGCCCCAACCCTCCACTCCAGATGGGAGCTGTGTGTGCGCCAGAGCAAGACCGCTTCAGTCCTGCAAGAGGAGGAGGGTAGTCAGACCAGAGCGACTATTACCCCTCCACAGAAAGGTAAGACCGCTCCAAAACACTGGTCCTAAAGACCAGGTTATTTTAATTGGCTACTCATCGCTATCGAGAGATGGAATTTTTGCATTTTAACTAAACCACAAATATCCCCTTTAACCCCTTAAGGACCAAACTTCTGGAATAAAAGGGAATCATGACGTGTCAGACATGTCATGTGTCCTTAAGGGGTTAATCTCTGATGGGCAACATTATATTGGTGTCTACAGTGGGCAAATTGCTGAAAAATTAGGTTTAAAAGCGTTTTTTTCAAAATCATTTATTTAAAGGGACACTACAAGCACCATAACATTGAAGCTCATTGTACCAATTACAGGGAAAAAAAATATTTAATAATCACCTTAAAGGGTTTTATGCAAATTTGGGAGGTCTTGCTTTACCTACAGCTTGGCCCCACGCTAATGGTGGTTTTTAAATATGAACTATTCTTCTTTGGACTTCAACTATAGGCTGAGAATGATGAGAGGCAACCAAGTTCCTTTATAAAAATGTACGTGACGTGAAATGTTCTTGCCAGTCTTGGTGGTATTTGCTACTAAGTAACCGTAGGAGTGAGAGCGATTACAAGTATCGGGCAAGAAGACTTTGTGATGTTCGATCGTTTTTTGGATTTCCAAAGAAAATGTGTCCAAAAGAATAGCTCAAAGGAATTTTCTTTCATCAGATATCAATAGCTGTCTTGGTTTTGAACCTTTTATTTTGCTCAGAGGTAAACACATGTTCAGGAACACTGTGTAGGCCGTTATATTAAATACAAATTGAGGTGGCAGCTATTTCACCGTCTGCTTCTTTTGCTGGAGATCCAGGATGATTAAAATACTCTTCCACCTATGTGCGGCCCAGTCTTTCGTAGATGAGAAACGGCACGCTCTGTAGACTATTAAACGGACACTCCCAGCATAACCATTTATTCTCATTGGCTTCTCAATTAATTTGTGTACCTGAAGCAATTTCCATTCCAATTCTTTGCATCCCACTGCTGTCCCTTTAAAGCTTGTATGGTATGTGCATTCTACCTCTGACCGGCACTTTCATGGTCTGTTTAAAAAGCTCTGCTTATCTATAAGTATATCAGTGGAGCTATTTATCAATCTGATAGAAACTAGGCACACTATTTCACTCACTACCTCCATGTGATGAGTCGTGTAGTCCACAGTCTTGTTGGGTAGAAGTTCATAGAAAGTGCTTGCGTTGAAAACAATAGGATATTTAGATTTCTCAGCTAATTCCTGGTCTGAGTGCTCAACTGGTGATTTACAACATACGCAGGAATTGCCATCTCTGTATAAAAGCATTGCCTCAATGTTTTCCTGTGGGGCTTGTGTGGACGCGGAACGTCCTTATGCAAAGCGTGCATACATCCAGGGTTGTATCCCCGAGTAAAACTGCAAGAAGCGCCTCTAGTGGCCTCTGGTCGCTGTCTGGTAGTCTGCCACTAGGGGCAGTATTAACACTGTTTTACATTGCAGAATTAAGAAAACAAATATACAAAGTTGTTTCTTAAAACCATTATTAACCCCTTAAGGACCAAACTTCTGGAATAAAAGGGAATCATGACATGTCATGTGTCCTTAAGGGGTTAAGGACATTAAATCTTTAACTGATAGTGTAGCACACTGCAAAACTGAACAAACGTTTTGTATTGTATTGTTTTTTGTTTTTTTTGTTTTTTTTTATTAATTTGTTTTCCTCCCTCTTTCTTCTCTTCCAATTACTATTAAATTTTGTGGCTTCGGTTATATTGCAGATGGACATATGACATTTTGTTGCTGCCCCCAACCCATATTCTGTCATTTGCTTTATTGCAGCATTTAGCTCCTTTCTGTAAGACCTTAATTAGTCCGTGGTCTTCCCTGGGGACTAAAAGCCAGGCGTTCTCTTGTTTACCATAATGCGGTAAATCTCAGTCTCTGAGGATGAGACCTTTGTTTCTTCTTGCAGTCGCTTTCTGGTGATTAGTGGCCCCTTTAAATTATTGACCATCAATCTCTGACCCATTACAAATGTAAAAATTAGAATTCTAAACAACTTCACTGTCCACAAAACAAATGAATGGCATGGTCCATTATTTAGGTAGGGATACATACCTATATGTTTTTGCTTACAGAATTGCCTGTCAAACAGATTAGGTATACTCTCCTAAGATTGTGTCTATGATTAGATTATCTGGTAGTACACTGCATGCCATACTGCAGCAATCAATGTCTTTTTATAAAATATTAATTTCCCACTTAGTTGAGGTTAGTTTTGTTTTTTGAACTCCAGGTTTACACCACTAAATTAGATTAAACCAGGCATGTTCAGAGTTCAAATAAAAATAAATTTAAAAAAATCCTTTTAGTTTGCATGAAGTCCATCTAAGCTGTGTAGTTTCCAAATAATAATGAGTTAACGAGAGAGGGATAGCATTAGAAAGTTTGAGAGAACAACAACAAGCCCATGAAGTGGGTGTTGCGGAGGTATGCGTGAGTAGGTGGTGTTGCAGCAGGTTCTATGATGGATTGATGAGTAAGATGTGTTGCAGTAGGTTTTCGTAAAGTTGCACGGAAGCCATGGTGATCTAGCGAGATTGCCAGATTGCAGTAACTAAGGATTAATTTTTCATGGTGAAATAAGTAGTAGGGCACGAAAGTGTTAAAACCAGTTCTTGTGCCAGATCTTGGATCTAAGTGTTGTCTTGAGATCGCACCAAATGTCATGTAACCTCTTCTTCTCTCCCCAGGCTCAACACAGTGTTCCCAGATTGTGCGAGGTCTCCCAATCGTGCATTATGTGTGCCAGTTTTGCAGGACCCGCTCCCATATTCCCATACAGTGACCCACCGTGTGAACGACTGGCCGTGTTGGACCCAGCTATTCATCCTGTCCTATCCTTCCCAGACGGTGAGTTCCATTTAGAATTTTATGTTTCTTACAGTTCCATAATGTTACTTGTGGAATGCATTTATTCACTAATGCGACCCTTTGAGTCTTTTCCACAACAGGGCAGATTATTGTAGGTGTTTTATTCGTATGGTGTACGCTGCTTGATAGATGTTCTGTAGTCTCTTTAATGCAGTGTGGAACTAGTGTAGATGAAAATCAGTTTGCAGCTTTGAATGTGCTCTTTGATGTTACTTTTTGCTCTCTCCGTAGACATCCCAGCAAGTCTACGACACCTCTCACTTCTACGTTCTCATGACAAAGTGGAAAAGGCTAAAGCTATGAAAAAGCTGAAACATCGCCTTCCAAACCAGCTCAACCCCACTCATGATATTACCCGTGGGGAACGTGTAACTGGGACCCTTTATCCACACCGTGAGTTTCAAATCTTCTGTTTCCATTTGTTCGTTAACAAATTTTGTCCTCCATCAACATGTCGTCTGTGTACATTTCTCATCATGTAATCTTCATCCTTGCAAACACAGGGCTCACTCTCCAGCGGCCTTCCCCGGAGATGCCACCAAAACAGCATTTGGAATCATCTCTTCGTACCTTGAAGTGTGAAAAGCTTTTTGGCTCTCGGCCTGATCGTTCCAGCTCAATCACCACACCCCACAGCAAGAAGCGTCCTTTTGGGCATTTAGAGAGAAATGGTAAGATTAAACTGCATTGATGGAATGTCAATTCGAATGCGACAAGGTTGATTCTCCGATTTAGATACTCATATCTCTGTTTAAACCTCTGTTTAGGAAGACACGTTGACTCTTCAGTGCCCAGTCCATCATCAGATGTCGGCCTCCCTACCTTGCAGCCGCCTCTCACGCGCCAGCTATCTGCTCCTACTGAAGGCTCCCTTGGGACCCCATCGCAGGCCCTTGCGGTGCGTGTATGCATTTGAATTGTGTTATGTTGTTGTACCATCAGTTTGCATGAAATGTTATTGCACAGTGCTGCTTGAGTTATAAGTGGTAATTTAACTGTTAGGCCCCAACTTTTTTTTTTTTTCTTGTCCACTACTTAGAAACATTGTTTTTCATGTTTTAAAAAGTCAATATTTTTTTTTTTCTTAAAACAATAATATATAATAAAAATAATACAATCCATTAAATATGATCAATAATATAGAACAAAAAGGAACAATCCAAAAACAATAACCACTGCAGCCTGGTGTAGTTGTTATGGTGCCAAGAGTGTCCTAATTGTCGAACCAATTTAGAACAAAAGCCTGTCTGGGTCCTGTGGCGCCCACTGTGTCCTGCTGAATATTTTCCCAAAGCAAGTCTGAGACTGCTTTGCTGAGACTCTCAATAAGATTGGATCTGCTTGACTCACTAGAGCGGACCATTTTCTACTGCAAGAAGAATGCAACAGCCATTTAAGATGTCAAACTGTTTTAAAATGGTACACCAGATTACTCTGTGTGGGTGCTGGGCTGTGGTGATTTATGGTGCTTGGATTGTTCCTTAAAGGAACACTGTAGAGTCAGTAACACAAACATGTATTCCCGATCCTATAGTTTTAAAAACACCATCTCGCCCCACTGACCCCACCTTGCTTCTCTAAATATTGTAAAATCGTATTTGTATTCAAGTCAACCGCTGCTGGCTCTACCCCTGCCTGCCTCTGACCTTCCTGCTGTCTGCTGACATCACCAGAAGTGGTGTTCTGAGCCAATCACAATGCTTTCCCATAGGATTGGCTGAGACTGCCAAGAATGCAGATCAGGGGCAGAGGCATTCCTGGCCAATCAGCAACTCCTCATAGAGATGAATTGAATCAATGAATCTCTATGAGGAAAGTTCAGTGTCTGCATGCAGAGGGAGGAGACACTGAATGGCAGTCACACAGTGTAGCAATGCCCCAGGAAGCACCTCTAGCAGCCATCTGAGGAGTGGCCAGTGGTGTTATCACTAGGCTGTAATGTAAACCCTGCATTTTCTCTGAATAAACAGTGTTTACAACTTATTGCATTTGTTCTGGTGAGTAGAATCACCCCGTCAGGCTTTTTGCTGTAGTTTTTCTGGTGTCTATAGTGTCCCTTTAAACATATCTTCCTTATTTTTTTCCTGCGAAGCATAGACAACCTTTTCTTTATCACTGTATGGATTTGCATGATACATTGTCTTATCAACCTGGATGTGGCCGGAAAAGTTTTTACCAACTGCACACAGTGAGATGGGGACTCACTCACTCCTTATATTAAGCCGGGGTCAGTCACTTTTTTTTAGTTTCGGTTTCCAGCAAGTGACTAATGAAAAGGCTGTTTAAATTTCGGCATGTACTATCAGCCCCCAACAGTGTTCTCCTGCATAGCTGGTTACTTCCTCATGATGTTATCACCATGACAAAACCTCCAGGAATATCACAAAACAGGAAAGAGGGAGACTTGACTGTGTGCCACTAGATTGCGATTCATCTGCCCAGCATGTGTCCTTTTTATTTGATTACATTTCTGCCTCCTCCTGTGTTAAGGGCACGTTGGGTAAAGGAGACTATTTTATAACTGTTTTTGGGGGAGGGGGGGGGAGGGGGTGATTTAACTGGAAGTCCAGTAGTGATTCCAGAGTTTTGGGAAGCTGTTTTTGTTTGGTGTTACATATCGATTTTAACCCCCTTCTGGACAGATAAAGTGCCAAGTCTGCCTTTTTAAGTCTTTGCCGATAGTCTACTCCTGAAAGGGTTACAACATGAGCAGTTGTTGCCAGTTTTCGTTTTAATTCATGCTGCGTTTTTATGAAAAGGTGAAAGTGTCCTGAAAATTCCATTGAGGTTTACTTGTGCACGATGTGTGTTGCTGATTAGTGATTGGATGTAAAGTAAAAGATCGCCTAAGGCTTCACTCAACTCAGGCCTCTTGGGTCTTCAGGATTTAAAAAAAAATGTTTTGGCATGTGTGCACTTTATCTTCGATCAGTCTTTAGGCATTCTAATCATCATGAGAATTGTAGTCCACAATCACGTTCGAGTTAACCATAACAGACTATGTAGTATGAGAGACGGGGTAACAATATACGTAAATATGGAAATATCCATACATCAAAATTTGGCTTTTTGTGTGTGTATGTTTTTTTGTTTTCTCTCTGGCCCTATCTGAATATCTAAAGAAAAAAAACAATGTGAAGGTTATGTATTCCATGATAATTCTCTGGGATGGAACTTGCTCAGTCATGATGAAAAACTGTTTTTTGAAACTAATCCAAGACAACAATACGATAAGTTAAACCTCTGATGCAATCCTTCGTAATTTATTATGAGGTTTTTCGTTCTAGTAATGGCTTTTACAGCCCCCTCTAGTGGCTAAATTTCATAATATATTGGTCTTACAGATTCAAATGCAGATTGGAGTCAATAGATCCTACAAGGAACTTTCCCAATCAAAAAATATTAACATGATCTAAAATTGACATGATTATTGGAACACAAACCACATGTACAGTTGTGATGTTTTGTTTAAAAAAAAAAAAAAAAAAAAAAATCCAGGTGCAATACTTTTCCTGATTAAAATACCTGTTTAAATTGCCCCAAAGCTGACACTACTTTAATTCTACCAGCTTGTTCTCTCATTAATGTGGAAGTGGTAGAACACGTTCCTGTTCTATACCTACAAAAAGTTAAAAGTCGAGAGCTGTTTTGCCCAGTGCACCTGTAACATATTTTTGTTCCTTGAAATCGATGGGAGGAGAATTAGATGAGTGAATAGAGGTCACATTTGGCTCGACACTTCGTTTAAAAGAAAGATGAACCTTCTAGATTTGTCTTGTTTTTATTTATTTATTTATTATTTTTTATAGACACACAATAGTCCCCAGATTTGAGAAAAGGCAGCGTTTACATTACTAGGAACACGTCTATTGGCCATTCCTCAGACGGCCAGTAGAGGTGCTTCTTGGGTCACAGCCGTTGATCTAATGAGATGCTGATTGGCCAGGGTGGTTTTTAGCCCCACCACCTTGGCTTTTTTTTATAACAATATGGGGCCAGAAATAAACATTTGTGTTCCTCTTATGCTTACAGCATACTGTAATATCGAATAGAGGCCAACATAAAATAACCATGACCATTGCACAAATTTAAGCAGATTGATTTTGTAAACCAGCGGCTGCCCCCTTCTATAACACATGTCCCCCATTCTGTTTGCTCACGCATCCATCGTCATTCCTTAGGCTGCCCGGAGGCGAAGGACTGAGAGTTCCTATGATATCAACAACATTGTGATCCCCATGTCAGTGGCTGCGACCACCAGAGTGGAGAGATTGCAATACAAAGAGATCCTTACTCCCAGGTATGTGTTGATTAACCTCTTCACTCCCCAAACTGTGCAAACACATATTTACTTTGCTTTACTTTGCAAAACAAAATTTACTCTATAAGGGATCGCTCATCAGAAATGATTACCACCCAGTAGAGGAAAACTTTCTCTGCCAGGAACGAATTCCACTCATTTAATGTCTGCAAATGTCTTGAAAATGACAGCTTACTCTTTTCAAACAGTTTCATAAATGAATTACCCCTGAGTTTCTAGAATTTTATGCTTGGTAGTGTTAAAGATCCCTATGATTGTCCTTGTCCGAATATGTATTTTTTTATATATTTTTTTTGGCTTAAGAAAGACCCTGAGCAGTTTCTTTCACTATAATCTACTTATTATACCCCATTAACCATTTTATCCCAATTTTCTGCTCTGTTCCTGCAGTTGGAGAGTGGTTCCCATTGCACCCCTGAATCCAAATACAGAAGAGGATACAGAAGAGGTGAGTTTTGCCAAAGAAAGGCAAGATACTTTTGAGAACACAAAATAGTCGTCCTGAAATTGTTTACTGTTAATAAAGAGTTCCGAGGCAGTTCAGATAAAACAGACCTTTTCCATAAAGTATTCCTAGCAGGGAAGATTGAGATTGGTCACAGTGATATGAATTTGACACTTGTGTCTTGGCGTGACTGCTATCTGTGCACACTGTATAGATTACAGCTCACATACAATATAGTGCATGGGTCCTCAAACTACGGCCCATGGGCCGGATCCGGCCCGCCAGGGTCCTGAACCCAGCCCCAGCATTTAGGGCCACCGATGAGCCCTATATCTTTAGGGGCCCGGTCAGCGCTGCGGTCGTGCAATAGCGCGACCGGCCCCTTTAAAAAAAAATTGCAGGCGCAAGTAGTGATGGGAGGATGTGACATCCGGTCACTTCCTCCCAGCTCTGTCTGTGCAGGAAGGAAGAGAGACAGGCCACGAGGACGGAAGAGCCACGCCGACTCCCATCAGCCACAGCCACCCTCCTGCAAAAAAAAGTACAAAAAAATTAGCTGTATGTATGTCAGTATGTGTCTGTTTGTTTGTATGTATGTCAGTATCTGTCTGTGTGTATGTATTTCAGTGCCTATGTATGACATTATGTGTGTGTCTGTCTGTCTTTCTGTATGTGTCTGTCTGCATGTCTGTGTGTATGTGTGTGCGTCTATACATGTGCAAGTGTGTGTAGGATATAGTTCAAATTTTTTCAAACTATAGTGCGGCCCCTAACAGTGTCTGAGGGACAGTGAACTGGCCCACTGTTTAAAAAGTTTGAGGACCCCTGATATAGTGACTTTGAAGACAAGCAGCAAACCGATCCAGAGAATTTGTTCTGATTAATAGAACCTGTAGAGATATTTCAGAATAATACCAGGCCTGTATCGTAAAAACTAAGGCTGTAACTTGCCTTCAAGCAAGAACACTTGGAGCCACCTGTCCGTTTTATGTCCTAGCATACCTTCATATATGTTTAATAGTGTCTCCTTCACTGTAACGTAAACTTTATGAAATGCCCGTCGTTGAAATTCCAACGCCATCAAAAGCTAAGACAAAGTAGGCATTATTCTGTTTTATGTTCGTGCCTGAAGGTGGCGCATCTGCTATAACATTTTCCCTCAGCCGAATGGAATCTTAGATCTTCTCAATCATTGCGTGAGTTGGTCTGTGGAGGAATCTTCTGTCTTGTGAGATCCTCGATAGACCGCCGCACTCTACCGGTTCAGACTCATGGTTTATAAAGTACCAGGAGCTGAAATGTAAAATGAGTATTCCATCAGCCTACCGCATGTCACTGCTTACCGAGTGGTAATGTCACATTCGGTGCGTCTTTACAAATTATGCTCTAAATTCTGCATTCTGTATTAACCTCTTAGACTTCAGGTGAAAAAGTTATTCTGTGTATTCTTTTTTTCTTTGGATGTTGTTTTCCTTTTTACAATTAAAAGCATAAATTGTTAAAAAAAAACAAAAAAACACATCTTGCGCACACATGTGTTTTAATTGATTACGCAGATTCACCTCTGGTTTTGTTTCTCTCCCCCCTGTAGCTGGAAGATCTCTCAGATGCATCTTTCTCTGCGTTGCACGCCAAATGTGAGGAAATGGAGCGGGCGAGATGGCTGAGTACAAGCATTCCTCCTCAGCGTCGCGGCAGTAGGTAAGGACAATCAGTGGAGAGAAATGTCCCTGTGGCCGTTGTAGAATAATTGCTACAGAAGAATCCTCCTGTCCTAGATCATTCTATTCGTTAAGAAACGGATACATGATTAAAAAGGGGCACTGTAGGCACCAAAAACAACTTTAGATAAATTAAGCAGTATTGGTGTATAGATCATGCCCCTGCACTTGCAGTTCTCTGCTATTTAAACAGAAACAAAGTGATTTAACTCCTCAACGGTAGAGAATTGAGCAGGTAGACTGCAAAGGCATGGTCTTTACACCAAAACTGTTGTTTTGATGCCTACAGTATCCCTAGGGCTGGCTTTAGACGCCCTTTACGTAAAAAATCTTAGCGTTCCTCCCTGGTCATACCCCCTTCATCCATGTGTAGTTGTTTGTGTGGGGGATTTATTACATTTAGTAATAAAACAAATATGCATTCCCTGTTAACTTGCAGTGAGGGGGGAAGGGGCGTACTGATCTCTGGTGTTCCAGTGTGCTGGGAATCTGGTCTTCTGTGCCGCTGCCTGGTTCAGACCATCAGTAACTTTCTTGCAAACTCAGGCACTTAGTGTCAGGGCTTTCCTGTTATCCATGGCCAGGCCCGGCCCATCCTTGGGCTGACTCCCCTCCCCCTGCAGTGAGAAGGAGTGATATCACCATGGAAGCATTAGACTCCTGGGATTACTGGTAGTTTTTTTTTGTTTGTTTGTTTGTTTTTTGTTTTCTTCCCAGTTTGTTTCCAGCCACTGCTGAGTTGCTTTTGTTTAATTTGTGTGATTTTTTTATTTATTTATATTTTCTTCCAGAACTCACCGGACATCTGAAAGCTCTAACACAGCTCAGACTTCAGTTTCACATTCTCTGACACTCCAGCCGCCGTCCCCAGACACAGGCAGCTGGCAGGCCATCCCAGATTTCTCACCCCTCAGCCCGGATACCCTCTCTGCACCACCTACGCCCACCTCAAGGGACACTTCCCGTCTGCTTTCTGAGGAGACACAAAGCTCAATTTCAGATTCTGGACATGAGGAGAGGGTGAGAAGTTTTTACTTGATGATTAGATTTGTGTACTCCTAGTACTTACAAAATAATATTTTAAAGATTTCACTTTTCTTTAATGATATATTTATTTGCCTTACTTTTTGCAGATTGTGCAGCCCTGGGAGAGGAGACACTTCCCTCTTCCCCATCACCCCAAACAAAACCTTGCAGAACCAAGTGAGCCCATTGATTGGGGAGGGCCGAGGCCCCCACGCCGAACTTCTTGCAGCTCCAGAACTGCCAAAGACCCAGAGGGAGCCCCATCATCTCCCCCTTGCTCTTCCTCCAGACCACGACCCCTTCATCGATAGATGGGAGGGGAGATGAGGACGATTGTAAATTCACTGAGATGACAATTTGGCTTCAGAAGAATCTGCTGTTTGATATTCAAACTTTATCCCCAGGGAAGAGCGCAAATTTCACAGTTTTTTAGTGAATTTAATAACTTTTTCCCCCCTTCTTTAATTTCCTTTCTTTGAGTCGTTGATTGCTATCCGCATGATCAGCACATTTCTATACGTGCATTGCGCTCCCCTCAAAGTGGTTTAAGCTGCAGAATCTATAATGCTTGAGACCTCTTTGTTCCCACTTCATACAGGGGAGGGCTGGGGGTAACAGGCTTTAAAGCTGATTGTGACTCTCCCTCTTAAATGCCAGAAAAATTTGAACCTAACCCTGTTACGTTCCAGAGGTATAACTGCCTCCCCTCTGGGGCTGTCATGTCTCCAGCCTTATGACCCCATCTAGTGTTTGCCCAGTGCATGTGCAGCTTCTATAGAGATTCATCCCATGCTGTCGAATTCCTTCCCGACAAAACCAGAAATTCACAAGCCTACTAATAAAAGCACTTAGTCTTTGTGTTTAGGGAAGGGGCTTAAACAACGTACAAAGTACAACTCATGCCGTTGTGTGTTTGTGTGTAGAATATTTATGTACATGTACAGGAGACCTGGAAGTGAAGTGACGTGAATGAGAGATATATATATTTTTTTCTTGAGGGCCTAAAACACCAATAGTGACCAGTTTGATTAGCAGGCTGGATATATATATATTTAACTCCGTAAAGGAACAGTTAAAAGGTGAAATTTCTGATTTAATATGCAAGGGGAAATGGAAAGGCTAACAGAAGCAGCAATTTATCTCAAAGTGGTTGTAAAATGATTGTTGATCTCTTATATCCCATTATGTATAATTTATCAGTGTAGAAATGGCTATCCTACCAGCAGACCCATATTTCTGTTGTGTATGAATATATTTTGATATTTTTCTGTCTTTAATGTGATGTCTAAAGGCATTGTCAAATCAACTTTCCAGGGATATTTAATTGAAGGTCCTGTTTTGATTCCAGGGCAATTGGACACTATTGGATTTTTTATGCCAGTCTATACTTAAACATTACTGCCCTAGTGCTACAATTTTATTATTTTTTTCCCTCTCCACGAAAACCCTTCTCTCCTGACTTGTGTTGTGCACTTAGGTAATTGGACTTTCCAACAGTCCAGGTATATCGACCATATAGAACTGCTACATACGTTAACCATTTTTCACAAAACCCTTGGTTTAGCTAGACATCAGGAAGTACCCTTCCTGGGTGATATACTTTTATGTTGTTCAATCAGTCTTTTTTGATCCTTTATGGTCGCCGTTTGATCAGCAAAGTGTGGTATTCTAGTAATCTCCCAACTCGTTAAGATTGCTATATTGTAATATACACACGGCGTGGCTTCAATATGCTGAAATTAATATTCAGCATAAACCCGATGTGCTACAATAAAGTAATATTTAAGGAAATTGATTAAGGATCAAGTAGACCAATTTAATAAAAAAAAAAAAGTTCGGAAAAAATCTGATAATTGATTATCTGATGATTCCTTATATAGGGAAATGGTTAATATGTTCTTGTTTGTATAGTGCTTTTTCTTTTTTTCCTTTTTTTTGAAAGCCCGCTTGAATGAAGGAATACATCCAATGTAACATGATTGCAGGTGACTCTTAGTGTTGAATGATAGAGATGTTTACTAATCCATTTGTCATTGGGTTAAGGAAACCCCTAAAGCCTGCTGTGGGCTTTTCAGAATTTTTAGACCAAATAACGTCACTGCCTCCCCTAGTTTATCTGTAACCATTTTTTTATTTATTTTTTTCCTCGTCCATACTTAATCACTGACTCAGTGCTTTCACTTTCCCATATTTGCAGTTGAGGAGGAAAAGGCCCATGATTTTAACTGGAAAGTAACTGATTCAAAAGAAGGCAACTCTCTCTGACTTTGACCTCAACCCCACAGGATGTGCTAAATCTGTGTAACAGTCCCACTGGTTGTGTTCATTCCTTCACTTTGTATATTCACTGAAAAAATATATATATATTGTACTCTTTCCTTCTCTGCGGTGAGACTTTAGATGCACTCCTTCAACATAAAAAAAAAAATCATCATTTTTCTGTATTCATTACTTGTAATTGTATCTTTTATTTTTTTTCCTCTCTTTAAATTTTTTTTTTTTTTTTTTTTTTTTTTTTAAATATATGTATATCTCTTTCTATGCCAATTTTGAAGCGCCGTGATACTTTTGGGTTAATTTGTTTAAAAATCCCCCTTTTTGCCCTGCTACTGACTGAGCATTAATTGCTGTAGTTCTCAAATGAGAAAATATGTTGAAAAATTAAGAGAACTCTTAGCATTGTACAAAAAAACAAAAAAAAAAGACGGGGGAAAAAAAAAGGATGCAAGACTTCTATTTTGTAAATAATTTTGTAGTAGCTTTATGTTTTGTTTCAAAAAAGAAAAAGAGAAAAAAAAAAAAAAGCCCCCTTCACCCGGGGGGTTTAAAGACTGTGTAGTCTTATCTCCTGGATTGTATAGAGAGAAAAGTTAATTTCTTTTTTTTATTTTATTTTACTTTTTTGATGTTGTTGGTTTTCAGGGTAATTTCTTTTATTTCTATAACATCTTTATCCTGTTTGGGGAAAAAAAAAAGAAATTAAAAAAAAAAGGCACGGGGGGAAAAAGTGCTTGAGGGGAAAAAACAAAAATTTAAGAAAAATAAAACCGTTAAACCTGATTCTGTCTGATTTCATACTTTCATATTAAACGTACAAGAGATTGTGAACACATGGAGCAGAATAACACACCTGTGGACATAAAGTAGAGGAGAAAAAATGGATTTACTTTTATATTGAATGGAAAAAAAATATGAAATTATGGGCTAACCTTAAAGGTACACTATAGTCATCAGAACAACTACAGCTTAATGTATTCGTTCTGGTGAGTAGAATCGTTCCATTCAGGCTGAGGTGGCTGCTAGAGGTGCTTCCTTGGGCAATGCCGCACAGTGTGACTGCCATTCAGTGTCTCCATCCTCTGCATGCATGCAGACACTGAACATTCATCATAGATATGCATTGATTCAATTCATCTTTATGAGGAGATGCTGATTGGCCAGGGCTGTGTTTTGACTCTGCCCCTGATCTGCCTTTTTGACAGTCCCAGCCAATCCTATGGGAAAGCATTGTAATTGGCTGAGATCACCACTTCTGATGATGTCAGCCAAGCAGGCAGTTCAGGGGCAGAGGCATCAGCTGCAGACTTAAATAGAAGTAAGATTCTACTATATTTAGAAAGGCCAGGGGGGCTAGATGGTAGTTTTAACACTATAGGGCAGGAATACATTTGTGTTCCTGACCCTATAGTGTTCATTTAAACGGGTAAAATAGCTTTTTCCCACTTACTTTTTTTAATGTTTTCAATCTTATTTATTTTTTTTTTTTACAAGTATTTGTGTGTGTGTGTGTGTGTGTGTGTGTGTGTGTGTGTGTGTGTGTGTGTGTGTGTATATAACACGTCTTCACCTTTGGGAAAGGAGTTTCTCCTTATTGGCTATTTAAACCGATTTATTTATTTTGCCAGAGTTCAGTACAGTTATTTATAGTTGTGCTTCATAAAACGCACATTTTCTGTATCTGCTTCCAATATTTCCTTTTCCCCTGCTTTAGTATCATTATATGTGATGCACGACAAAGGTTTATGGGATTTGTAGTTTTACTGTTCAAAACTATATTTTCTTCATTAGAAAGCGAAGGTTCACAGAAACCATTCTTTAGACCAGGGATAGGCAACCTTCGGCTCTCCAGATGTTGTGGACCACATCCCCCATAATGCTCTTACACACATAATGCTGCCAAAGAATCATGGGAGGTGTAGTCCAAAACATCTGCAGAGCCGAAGGTTGCCTATGCCTGCTTTAGACGTTTATGGGGCAAGCTCGGTACCATCATACACCATGCTTGGCTGAGTCACTTTCTGGTCGGCACTAACCGCTGATTCTGCAAATTCAGGAACTTACAATACTGAGTATTTCATGTTTTAATGTACATTTTTAATTAATCACCTACATATCACATTAAAACAGACTGGGCAAACTTCAGTTTGAAATGGACCTCACTGAAGGGAAACTCGTTTCTTTGCAACTGCTGAGTTCAGGTTGAAGGGAACCGCTCTAACACAGTTTCATTAAAGACACCGCTTCAAAAATAAAATGGATTTATGACTGAATATTTCCGTCATGTGTCCTAAAGAGGTTAAAGAGAGGAATTGTGGAGAAACCAGTCCATTGGAACATACACTGCTCAAAAAAAATAAAGGGAACCCTTAAACACAATGTAACTCCAAGTCATTCACACTTCTGTGGCTTTCACACTTAGGAAGCAACACTGAATGACAATCAATTTCACATGCTGTTGGGGAAATGGGATAGACAACAGGTGGAAATTATAGGCAATCACCAAGACACCCCCAATAAAGGAGTGGTTCTGCAGGTGGTGACCACAGACCACTTCTCAGTTCCTATGCTTCCTGGCTGATGTTTTGGTCACTTTTGAATGCTGGCGATTCTTTCACGCTAGTGGTAGCATGAGACGGAGTCTACAACCCACACAAATGGCTCAGGTAGTGCAGCTCATCCAGGATGACACATCAATGTGAGCTGTGGCAAGAAGGTTTGCGGTGTCTGTCAGCGTAGTGTCCAGAGCATGGAGGTGCTACCAGGAGACAGGCCAGTACATCAGGAGACGTGTAGGAGGGCAACAACCCAGCAGCAGGCCCACTACCTCCGCCTTTGTGCAAGGAGGAACAGGAGGAGCACTTCCAGAGCTCTGCCAGAGCTCTGCAAAATGACCTCCAGCAGGCCACAAATATGCATGTGTCTGCTCAAATGGTCAGAAACAGACTCCATGAGGGCCCGATGTCCACAGGTGGGGGTTGTGCTTACAGCCCAACACTGCAGGACGTTTGGCATTTGCCAGAGAACACCAAGATTGGCAATTGCGCCCTGTGCTCTTCACAGATGAAAGCAGGTTTACAGTGAGCACATGTGACAGACATGACAGAGTCTGGAGACGCTGTGAAGAACGTTCTGCTGCCTGCAACATCCTCCAGCATGACCGGTTTGGCAGTGGATCAGTAATGGTGTGGGGTTGCATTTCTTTGGGGGGGGGCGCACAGCCCTCCATGTGCTCGCGAGAGGTAGCCTGACTGCCATTAGGTACCGAGAGGAGATCCTCAGACCCCTTGTGAGACCATATGCTGGTGCGGTTGGCCCTAGGTTTCTCCTAATGCAAGACAATGCTAGACCTCGTGGCTGGAGTGTGTCAGCAGTACCTGCAAGACGAAGGCATTGATGTTATGGACTGGCCCGCCCGTTCCCCAGACCTGAATCCAATTGAGCACATCTGGGACATCATGTCTCGCTCCATCCACCAACGTTGCACCACAGACTGTCCAGGAGTTGGAAGATGCTTTAGTCCAGGTCTGGGAGGAGATCCCTCAGGAGACCATCCGCCACCTCATCAGGAGCATGCACAGGCATTATAGGGAGGTCATACAGGCACGTGGAGGCCACACACACACTACTGAGCCTCATTTTGACTTGTTTTAAGGACATTACATCAAAGTTGGATCAGCCTGTAGTGTGTTTTTTCCACTTTAATTTTGAGTGTGACTCCAAATCCAGACCTCCATGGGTTGAAAAATTTGATTTCCATTTTTTTAATTTTTGTGTGATTTTGTCAGCACATTCAACTATGTAAAGAACAAAGTATGTCAGAAGAATATTTAATTCATTCAGATCTAAGATGTGTTGTTTTTGTGTTCCCTTTATTTTTTTTGAACAGTGTATTTACATTTCGTACTTACACTTCAAGTATGGTGCTTTAACCCCTTAAGGACACAGCTTCAGAAGCTTGTCTTACGCTTAATGACACAAGCAATTTTTGCATTTTCTTGCTGTATGCGTTCAACTTCAATTTGCATCTCTCTCGTTTATTGCACCAACGCATATTATATACTGTTTTTTAGAGGACAGAAAGGGCTTTAATTTGATGTAACATATATATATATATATATATATATATATATATATATATATGCTTATTTATTATTAAAAAAAATACAGAAAAATGCAAAAAAAAAAAAAGAGAATTTTTGTGTTTTTTGTACAGTTTTTGCAATAATAATGTGTGCCTAATTAGTGTAGGTTAAAGAAGGTAATTAAAAATAAATTAATTTAGTTGTTCTGATTTACAGAATATATAATGTGTCTGGGATTTTCAGTTTTTTTTTGGTAGTTACAGGTCACAAAGCACAAGGAGTAAAATAAACTTTTAATATGGAGCGATTTTAGAATTTGCTATGTTTGTCTTGTAAGCATAACAGCCATAAAAGAAAACAAAATTGCCACACAAAAGTATATATTTATATAAAGTAGACATCACAGGCTATTGTCCTAAGGTTGTTTTGACACTTTCTAAGTAGCCATTTCACCGCCAATCTCTGCTAAATATTGGAGTAAAATTTAGTATTTTGGGGTTTTTGGCACACAAACTTATAACAAAGAACTTCTCATGTGTATTTTGTAAAGTTGGTGTGTGCTATTCCTGTACAAGGTTTTATTATGTGTTCAGTTACTTCTGCTGAGTACAACGGTACCCCCATTGTATGTCTTTGGCACTATTTTGTGAAGCTACAGTGCCATATAGGAGACCTGTCCGTTTCAACATTTACAGTAGAATTTTGAGAGGCGGATTTAATGGGCCTATGCTTCAATTTGGGGTATTATAGCAGTTTGACTGTTCCAAAAAAACCTCACAAAGGCCTACCATTTGTAAAAGTAGACACATCAGGGTATCTCATATGGTGCATATTGTGCTTTAACATGCCCCCATTTTTTCACCAATATATGCCAAAGTATGTGGTAAAATATAATTTTGGGCATTTTTTACATATGGATTACATTTTTGCTGGGCATTTTGTACATTTCATATGTGCCACTAAGTTCAAACCCCCCAAATTATGCTCAGCTAAGCCTTCTGAGTAAAACAATATGCCCAATGTATGACCTAGACACTATTTTGTGAAGTTACAGTGCTGTAAAAGAGACATAACAAGTTAAGGTTTTTAAGTGTGAATTTTCATGGAGGGTTTTGATGCGTCCGTGTCCCACTTTGGAGCACTTGAGCAGGCTACATATTACAACTACACTATAAAGGCATACCATTTCTTAAAGAAGACATCCCAGGGTATTTCAAAAGGCATATTTTGAATCTTAGCGTGGGATCATTTTTCCGCTAGCTTGTACCAAGTGTAGTGGTAAAAAGCATTTTTTCTGCCTTTTTGACACACAAAGTGAGTTTGCGCAGTATATTTTTCAAATCTTATGTGTACTACGACTGTATAATACTTCATATGTTGCTCAACTATGTCGGCTGAGTACACCAATACCCCCGTATGTACCTTTGCCAGGTATATGTGGACATTGAAGGGGCACATTTGAGACACAGCCATTCCAGTTTTTTTTTCAAACTTTGAATTTTTACGCTGTGCCCATGTCCCATTTTAGAGTATTTTACAAGGCTATATAATCCAATTACTCCATAAAGGCATACCATTTCTTAAAGAAGACATCCCAGGGTAATTCAAAAGGCATATTTTGAACCTTAGCATGGGATCATTTTTCCGCTAGCTTGTACCAAGTGTAGTGGTAATGAGCATTTTTTTTATGTATTTATTTACTTTGTAAATCTTTTTTTACTTTGTAAAACCCGTTTTTAAACTTTTTTTTTTACTTATTAAATGTTTTTTAAATTTTCTTAATTTTTTTTACACTTTTACATTTTTTTTCTAAACTTTTCTTTTACCGTTAACCCCTAACTAGCAGTAAGCAGCACTAACAGTAAATTCACCGTATAATACTGCGATCTGTATGTTGATCACTGTAGGCAGTGATCAACTGGCAGGGTAGGGGTTAATTTTTATTTAGACTGGGTAAAGAGGGGTGGTAGTTTTTTATTTTTTACTTAAACGTTACTAAAACAGTTAAAAAATATATATATATTTTTTACCTTTTTAAAGCTTATTTTAAAAAAAATTTAACGTTAGCCTAACACCAAATTCCCCAATTCCCCACTAACTTCCACCCATCCCAGCTAGCTAAATATATAATTTTTAGATATTTAAATTAATACAATAAATTTAACCCCTGAGGGTTAAAAAAAATAATAATTAACCCTCAGGGGTTAAAAAAAAAAATCAGATGACATTAAAATGTATACCCTGCCAATTGATCACTGTAGTCAGTGATCAATTGGTAGGGAAGGGGTTAATTTTATTAAAACAGGGGAAAGGGGTGGGGGGGTGGGATTTAACTTAATTTTTTTTTTTTTAACACAGGGGGCAGGATCATTGAAGATCTGTCTCCCTGCACTTCACACAGAACCTGGAAGTGCAGGGAGGCGGAAGGTGAGTATTTGGAGCACATGTGCTCGCTCTGACATGCTGTCAGAGCGAGCACCGGTGCTGGGGCAGCCCGATCGGGTGCTCCCGGTCTGCCTCTAATGCAGAAGCAGACTGGAGCACCATTAACCTCGCGATCGCCGCAATTGCGGCGATCTGGGGTTAACTTTAGTAAATGACAGAAATTTTCCGTCAACGGTCCTTAACTGCAGGACAAGGTTGACGGAAAATTTCCGTCACCGGTCGGGAAGGGGTTAATCCTGTGATTACTAGAAAACCGGGATATAGAAATAATTTTTTCTTAGGAGCAGGGGTAAGCAATCTTTAGTATTCCATATTTTGTGGACTACATATCCCATAATGTTCTTAAAGCCACAATGCCGGCAAAGCATCAGGGGAGATATATTCCACATCTGTTGTGCCAAAGGCTACTTCTGGTCCAGATAAAGATTACATTTTGGCCTCGTCATTCATTTGGAATTGGTTAATATACGATCTAATGTGAACTTAACTTTCCCGTTTGAATTTGATAGGACACCTCTAGCCTGGAAATTAACCACTTGTTACAATTGCACTGCTTGGAATTGTGCTTTACCCTAATCTCACCCTTGACCAGGCATAGGCAACCTTCGGCACTCCAGCTGTTTTGGACTACACCTCCCATGCTGCTTTGCCAGCATTATGGGGGATGTAGTCCACAACATCTGGGGTGCCAAAGGTTGCCTACCCCCTGCTCCTAGACTCTGCTGTGTTGCAAACTAAATACTCTTCTATCTATGGTAGTCACGAATCTTAGTGAAGAAACTGGACGTCCCTCCTCTGCCCTTTATATACGATCAGGAATAATTTCACTGTGTAGAATAGTAGACACTTCGTCAAGGCTACCAAGTCTTTTTGTCAACAAAAGGAGTGATTTTCTAGTATTTTACTTTGGGGTTGCATGCAGAACCATGAGGTGGTATTAAAAAGCTATTTCATAAATGCCTCGCAGCGGCCTTAAATTTGTGGTTAGACTTCAGAGATCTGCAACCTTATTGTAATTGATTGTAAATATCTGTAGGTCCCCTCCAGATCGGAGTGTAACCAGGGCCGCCGCGATCATTCTATAATGCCTGGCTCATACTGCTGTTCTCCTACAATGAAGAGATATTTTTTAGGCGTGATAAATGTAGAGCTGACTCTCTCAGCTGATCACTGGCTGCTCATTGTGAGTAAATATACTTACTATTTTATTTATTTTAAATCAACTTGCAATGGGTGGCCAGTAAGGTTTTTTTAAACTTCCCAATGGACTAAGGTTTTAATATACTCACCAGAAGCAGTTGGTCATTGATATTTTGTCGTCCTTTTTCAACAAGGAATTTTTATGAGTATAAGTGTGAACAAAGACCTTTGGGTTAACCTGTTGCCCTTACTTTGCACTCGGGATCCATTGCAAGTTTGGAAAAGTTAGCTTTTTGTGTTTGTTCAGCTGTAATTTTCCTCTTTTTAAATTTAGTGTCACCTAAACAGAGGCCTGACCAGGCTTTTAATCACTTCGGTTCAGCATCATCTCTTGCGCATCATTTTAACATCTACAGCAGGGATCGCAAACTTTGACTCCCAGAATTCTTTGAATGCACTAGATGGCCAGAAAATCCCGTTAGCTGTGGTTCAGCAATAATTGCCTCTATGAATGGCTCTCATGAACATCGCCCATTACCATTCCTTCGATCGAACAAGTAGCAGACGCCAGAGGTGGTTGTATAGCATTGGTGGCATCTATTCTGGTGTTCTTTGTTAGAGGTGGGGCTCTAACCAAACCTACAAACTATACAGCTTACTGCTTAAAAGTAAAGGTTTTGTATTTGTATTACATAGATATATATTTACATTGTTAATCACAGGTCTACACACCAGTCAAGCCATAAGACTTTCTTTAACCATAAATCTCAAATTTGCAGTGGTTACTACTGCAAAGGATTCTGGGTGGGCATATGCAAATGAGTTAAACTTTTTTTTGGGGGTGGGGGGAAATTATTTATTTTTAATATGGATTCCTTAGAGTATGTTTGCTGTATACAACCGCTTAGAAACCCAACTCAGGAAGAGATGCAAAGCCAGAGAACCACTCATGGACAGCCGTTTCATCATCGTTAATGCAACTCCTTGGCATGAGCTTGGTTACTAGCTTGCTATTGAGGCTTGGCGTTACTTGCGGAGCACAAACCAAGAAAGTTATGGTGGGGGAAAAAAGTGATTGAAAAGCCCTTCCACCTGCAGTCAATGGATAGTCCACAAACAAGCCAACCAACCAGCTGCACTCACCTGAACAAGCATACATCATAGCGTGCTGGGGCCAATTCATTACTGTTTAGTGGATGAGTTCGTGCGATGGATCTATATCATACAATCTATAGATATTTTTAATGCAATAAAAGAAGTTAACTTTAAAGATAATTACTCAGCTGCCTTTTTATGGAAATGTGATGCTAGTTCTGTGAAAAGTTTGAACAGAACAAAGTTTTTTAACTGGAAATGGCAATCAGTATGACTGTTTCCCCCCTCCCCCCTCCAACCAAAAGAATTAAAGACCCCAACCAAAACCTTGTGTTGTATTAATAACTTTATTTCCAAATCCACTTTTACAGCAACAGACCGTGTGAACCAGCTGGTCAGACACGACACAGAATATGGACAGCCACAGAAACGATGCGGGTGGGATGGGGGGGCAGCGGTGGCGGTGAATACCTGGGGCGGTTACTGATGGAATCAACAGCAGGGAATGGGAATTTAAAACAAACTAAATAACTAGTGAATGGGAACTTTTTTTTTTCTCCCTTTCCATTTTGCGAAATAAAATAAGCAGCCACTAAGATTTCCTTAAATTCTGTTACACTTGGGTGAGTTCTTGGCTCGTTCGGGTGGGAGAGAGGGGCTGGGTGGAGAAACTGTGCCTGATTATGCTTATACGCATTAGCTGCCACGGGGAATAACAGGCCGCCCCATCACTAGCAGCCAAAGACCTAATCACAAGCTTTGGCAGAAGGTGGGTTTGGTAAAGTTCTTTCTAGTTGTGCTAGGAGTCAAATTAAAATACTGCGCACATGGGGGAGGAGGCCTATGATAGTTTAACAAAAAAGTACGACATTCATCATACAACCCAATGCAGTGGGGAGAACATGATCGTTTCCATGGTGATTGTCCTACTTTTCTGTTAGTCACACTTTATTAACTATCCCACACACTGCTTATGCCACGACAGGTTTGAGGTCACCATCATCTCCTAATCCTTGGTGTAGTAGTGTTGTAAGAAAAGGCCGACTGGCAATAGTCACTCGCTTTATGTCTACGTTTAGCAGCTGGGAGGAAGCATTCATTCACAAGAACTGGGGAGCAGGGCAGTATTAGAGAAAGGGTGGGCAACAGCTTGAGGATTAAGTTGAGAGCACATCGTTACAACTGTAGATCTACCGAAGCTCTACCTTTTAGCCCCACCGTGATTTGAGAGGGTAGTGGCTTAGATATCTTGTACCTATCACAATTGACATGAGATGCATTCAAGGCTTATAAATTCATTTCTAAAGCGCTAGTCAAATTGCTGTGAAATACATAGACAAAATGTTATCTTTACATTAAGATATTAGCTTGTGCCTCCATGACTGTAGCCTTTTCAGCTGCTCTTGGGCTACATCTCGTAAATCCCTGGGTGTGAGCTTGTAGTTATGCACTCACACCATTCATAGCACGGAGATATATACTAGGCAGTGTGGGGAAAAGTACCCAGACTTCGTGCATCCATAACATTTATTCTGTGTCTGCTCGTCATGTTCTTAGCAGAATGCATAGATTAAATGTTAGAACTTCTTCGAGTAGGCCATGCCCTTGATTCTTGACAGAATCGAAACTTTTGAACTGAATTGAGGGTATCTCCTGCTTGTTCTGCTTAATGTTTGTCGGTGCTTTACAGCTGTCTCTGAGTATGCTACTGCCTGCAAGTAATGAACATTAACACTGGTGGCAAAGAGATGGGAATTAATTATTTTTAAGCAGTAGTAACCACCTACCAGGTCCATGCATCATTCTACCCTGGGGGTGAGGTATAAATTAACTTATTCTTATTCCCCCAAGCACTGCCAACGTACAATATTTAAGAGCTGCAGTGTAGCTAGCCAAAAAAAAAAAAAAAATCTAGGTTGCACTCTCTGTGGACTAGGCGTAATAATACAGTAGACACACAGAGGGCGCTCTGAGCTTGCGTACACACCTGCATACGCCCCTTTTGTGCCAAATTATATTATGAAACAAAATATACATACACATCCCTTAAAATTTCCTTTTGCCCCTGATGAAACCATGAAAAGGTGGTATACAGAGCCTGAAAATCTGCCCCGTTTAGTTCTGGTATGGGCATGGTGGCAATACCTATACAAAAAGGGAGAACAATATAATAAATACGCAAGAGGCCAGTTTTATTATGAAATTATGTGTGGGTGTTTTTTGTTTTTTAATCTAACGCTTCCCTTTTCTTGTTTTGTACGTCTCTCACCCCCCCTCCCCCACCTCCAAATCTTAGCCCCTCAAAGGAAGGAGCACATCACAAGCCTTGCTTAGCGAGGGAGGCGGACACCGCGTCAGCCAACATGGAGAGTTGCGGAGAGTCGGCCATGTTGATGCTACCGGAAGAAGACACGTTGCTGAGACGCCGGGGGGACGTGTCGCCCGACGGGTTAGGAGATTTGTAAACTATCTCGGCTCCGTGATCCGTCTTGGCTTTAGCGTTCTCCCGGAAACTCAGTTTGTGAGATTCAATCTGTAAAGGAGAATTAGTAAAACCGTGTAAAAAAAAAATCGGCAAAAGGCACCTGTTCTACACACACCCAAACGTCTGACATAGCAAGACAGCGAATTGTAAATCTGATAACATCACAGCACGTTCTCATGGTATTCCGTTTGAAAAGACACCATTGCAAGGTCATAGCATCAATAACATTTTATATATGATAAAGTTTTATTTACTCTTTCAAATAAAAAAAAAATCCATTCAGTTGCTCAAGATCTGAATACAAATTCCATTAGTTGGTAACATAACTGATTTGCTAGTTAGCCCAATATACTATTATAGAAACACCATTTTTTATTACCAGGTGAACTCAAAGTAACCATAGAAACAGCAACTGCATTGCCAAGGGATTTGACATAACTATGGAAACACGGATTGTAGACCAATATAAGCATGGAGGTATTAACTGATTTACTAGGTAACCAAATGTAACCTTGGAAACAACACCTGTATCGGTTTGATTCTACGTCTTGTTTAGAGCTGCCAAACCTATTCACAGTGAAGATGAGCACAAACCGCACACATTTAGCCCATTCCACTTTGGAAAGTTTTATAAAGTTCTAAAATAATGCTGTCAAGATTTGACCCCACTCATTTCACCGTCGGCTATGTAGCTCATATTAAGTCCATTTACAGATACTGAATATCCACTTGTCTTCTGAAGATCTTAGAGAGTCCATTATTTTTTTTCCTGCCACAATACAGAGAGAAAGGTTGCATTAAACCACCCTCCATGGCAGGGTACTTACCACTTTATACAGCTAACAAGTCTGGCACCTCCGTCTCTTCAGGCAATGGGGAAGGATGGCCTGGGGAGAGCCTGTTTGTAGGGGATTGAGTAGCCTTGTTCTTTTCCTCTTTCCCTTTCTCTCTCTGGAGGTGATAAATGAGGTAGGAAATGGATGGAGTTGGGGAGGAGCAAATTAAACGATAGAGAAGGGGCATGATGAATGAAAAGAAAGACAGCAGGAGACTCAGTGATCACCGATCTATAATTTCAACCCATTCCCTGACTATTCCACCTCTTGAGTACTAGTTAAAATGATTTAGATCAGGTCTGACCAATCTTGCTATTCCAGCTGTCCAGCTACACTACAATCACTGTAACTGCATACTAGCCAATGACTGACAGATATTACCAGAATACGTAGCCTGTGAACAGCTGAAAGGCTGGATGTCCATGAGATAAACTAGCTGTGATGTTGGGCTCCTACGGTTAATAATGACTCTGAAAGTGAACATCACTGGTTCAGACCAATGTGCAAGCAAAATAATGTGATTGGATGCCAATTGATGAGCCCCTAACTCATACTTTGTCCTCTGCACAAACATATTGTCAATATGGATCTTCTCCCAGATACTAATTTCTACATCTCCACCACACATTTTGTGTAAAAGAGACTTAATCGCAGGTGTATTTCACTTTGTTAAGAACTGCGACACTGTAAGATATGAGGGGCAGAAGAACAGTTCGTGGTTGCCCAACGCATTTCATGTATGCGACACATACAAAGGCGATCGATAAACTGCATAAACATTGTATGCATGAGGAACCCATAAACCTACCACCAGTATACTATCTGTGCTTAGTGTTAACGTAATTTCACTTAATATAATGTTCATTTTAAGAATATTAGTTCCTATGCCAGTGATTACCTCTACACTTTCTGGATGTTAATTTGCTGCAATTTGTGAATCAACACACCAACTATTATATTTATTCTTGCACACGGTTAGAAAATCTTATTATGTATGTCATTTACAGAACTACCACTAGCTTAGTGGCATCTGTGCACCAATCGTGTTCTACCTTCCTCATACACAATTCAACCTCTGCTTTTTAGCCGAGTTAATTCTCACTCTAAGTTGCAGGATAACTGTGTAATGATATTCGCGATGACCTGTGTGATAATAGCTACATTTCTATCTTTGGTGACACTGAGAAATAGGATGTGAAATTTAAAAGGAAATAGAAAATTTTAAGGAAAATAGAGGCGAATATAAAACAAAGCTAGTAAGGAAATGAGATGAGAGAGAGATTGTGCTAAGCAGTGATAGATTGTAATCTATCTTTATAGATGGAAAAATAAAATCCTTTCATTATACAGAGCTGTTGGATGGAAATAACAGTCAATGAGTTCTCTCCGCACAGAAACGGGACTATTCAAAGTAGCACAGGAGACAATGCACCACAATGTATCACTTCTTAGGGAATCTCTCTCAATTAGACAGGTGAAAATAAAGCTGGGTTTGGTAAGAGAAGGGGGAAATCATGTTCTATTTCTGGAAGAAGACAACTGGAAGGCAACTTTTCTTGAAAGAGAGGAAGTGGTAGAAACCAGTGCAGAGCCCACGGGAAGATCCAGTGTAGTGCTTGAAGTGACAGGGCGAGCGGAGAGTGCAAAGTTGAGACCCATGTGTGTACTTACCATGAAACAAGCATACTATAAAATCCCCCAAAAAGTGCTTATTGGTTGTTAGCTAAAGCATTCGTGCACAAGAAACACATTCAACCATTTGGGAATATCAGGATTGAGAAATTACTTCCAAACGAATGTGTTGCTGAACCCTTATTCCCCAAATAGTTTACAAAAAAATATAACAAGGTCGAAAGAGTAGATAGTTAGTCACACAACACAGAACTCAAAATAACAGAGACACTGCCATGGCTCTCACCATCAAGAGCTCATATATGTTCTATTTCCTTTTTTTAAAATTCAGACTTGTGAAAAATACGTGGGGAAACACACCTTTCGAGGGCTTACAGGAATAAAAAATCATATGTTTATGTACAGTTTAATACGATCATCTAAACAAGCTCATATACCCACAGATATTTATGGAATGTGCTCTTCAAAAAATATGTTGTAATATAATTGAATTTGATTTAGTCTTTGGCCTATGTTGCTTGCTATGTATTGTTAGGAGATCCTTGTAGTGAGACAAGACATGTATACATGTACTGTGCTATATCCAGAGAAATAAAAGAGAACTCGGGGACTGGCTACACGAGAGGCAGTTACGTTAAAAAAAAAATGGTAAAAATATATAATAATGATTTTTTTTACTAGATGTATATAATGAGTTATAATGTGGGTTTTGTAAAAAATAAATAATACAACCATGAAGAATGTCCATAATTGGGAACTTATCGCAAAGAGAAGATTTTTCTCCGTAAATACACCCTCTGGATTTTACGTTGGCACTCTCACTAGGAGATGACTGCTCTGACTGGGGTTCCATGGCACAGTCTCATGTTACCTTGATTTCTCAACAGGTGGCACTCATTGACCCCTTTCTACCTTTTTGTTGCCTCCTCCAGGGGTATGGGTGACATTGTCAAAAGATCCGATCTTTGACTGAACTTTAAAATCCAGTTTCTCTGATTTCACTTCCACATTACCACCTCCTGCACCAAGAAAAGACACGAGGAAAACATAATTACTATGAGAAGTCATTGGAAGATGGCCTATGATGAGGTCAAAGATGCAGAAACTATTATGCCATGTGCTAAATTTAATTGTACTAAGAACTAAGGCCTTAATTTAATATTTTTGAAAACACTGATGATTTAAAAGAACACTATAGTCACCTAAATTACTTTAGCTAAATAAAGCAGTTTTAGTGTATAGATCATTCCCCTGCAATTTCACTGCTCAATTCACTGTCATTTAGGAGTTAAATCACTTTGTTTCTGTTTATGCAGCCCTAGCCACACCTCCCCTGGCTATGATTGACAGAGCCTGCATGAAAAAAAAACTGGTTTCACTTTCAAACAGATGTAATTTACCTTAAATTGTATCTCAGTCTCTAAATTGAACTTTAATCACATACAGGAGGCTCTAGCAGGGTCTAGCAAGCTATTAACATAGCAGGGGATAAGAACATCTTAATTAAACAGAACTTGCAATAAAGAAAGCCTAAATAGGGTTCTCTTTACAGGAAGTGTTTATGGAAGGCTGTGCAAGTCACATGCAGGGAGGTGTGACTAGGGTTCATAAACAAAGGGATTTAACTCCTAAATGGCAGATGATTGAACAGTGAGGCTGCAGGGGCATGTTCTATACACCAAAACTGCTTCATTAAGCTAAAGTTGTTCAGGTGACTATAGTGTCCCTTTAATATGTAGAAACACATAGTTATATTTTGATATATTGATATGGTCAGGAATACAAACGTATATTCTTGACACTAGTGTTAAAAACACTATTTGGGTGGTCAGCTCCCCCTTACTCCCCTCAAATGGGAAAAAACTCACCTTTATTCCAGCGCCACGCAAATCTGCTGGCGCTGGTCCAGATCCGCCTCCTTGGCTGACATCATCAGTATTGACAATCTCAGCCAGGGCCGCCATCAGGGGGTGACAACCATGACTGTTGTCACGGGCCCGGCGGCCCTGGGGGGCCCAGACTGCTATGGCAGTCCTGGGCCCCACTTTCCCTCTCTGCACACATAGATAGCGAATATCGCGATCTATGTGTGCAGCCGCGGGCCCCCGGCTCCCTGTTACCGCTAGAGGGGGCCCAGGCAGCACACAGCTTCTCCTCTCTTCTCTCTTCTAATAACTCTCGCGAGACCCGCGGAGCGTTGCCATGGCAACCGGGTCTCGCAAGAGTTATTAGAAGAGAGAAGAGAGGAGAAGCTGTGTGCTGTGAGGGCCCCCTCTGCGGTAACAGGGAGCCGGGGGGCCCCCCCACCGAACCACCAGGGATCATGAAATCTCCCCCCTCCCTGGACACAGGTTAGCAGGGAGGGGGGAATAACATTTACATTTAGTTTACACATTGCACATTTACACACCCTGCATACACTAACACAACACACACACTGCATACACTAACACAACACACACACACACACACACTGCATACACTAACACAACACACACACACACACTGCATACACTAACACAACACACACACACTGCATACACTAACACACACTGCATACACTAACACAACCCACACACTGCATACACTAACACAACACACACACACTGCATACACTAACACAACACACACACTGCATACACTAACACACACACTGCATACACTAACACAACACACACACTGCATACACTAACACAACACACACACACTGCATACACTAACACAACACACACACACACACTGCATACACTAACACACACTGCATACACTAACACAACACACACACACTGCATACACTAACACAACACACACACACTGCATACACTAACACACACACTGCATACACTAACACAGCACACACACTAACACACACACACTGCATACAATAACACAACACACAACACACACACATTGCATACACTAACACACACACTGCATACACTAACACAACACACACACACTGCATACACTAACACACACACTGCATACACTAACACAACACACATACTGCATACACTAACACACACACTGCATACACTAACACAACACACACACACACTGCATACACTAACACAACACACACACACTGCATACACTAACACACACTGCATACACTAACACAACACACACACACTAACACACACTGCATACACTAACACAACACACACACACTCCATACACTAACACACACATTGCATACACTAACACAACACACTGCATACACTAACACACACTGCATACGCTAATACAATACACACACTGCATACACTAATACAATACACACACTGCATACACTAATACAACATACACTCTGCATACACTAACACAACACACACTCTGCATACACTAACACAACACACACTGCATACACTAACACAACACACACACTGCATACACTGACACAACACACACACACTGCATACACTGACACAACACACACACACTGCATACACTAACACAACACACACTGGATACCCTAACACAACACACACACTGCATACACTGACACAACACACACACTGCATACACTAACACAACACACACTGCATACACTAACACAACACACACACTGCATACACTGACACGTCATACACACACTGCATACACTAACACAACACATACTGCATACACTAACACAACACACACACTGCATACACTGACACAACACACACACACTGCACACACTAACACAACACACACTGCATACACTGACACAACACACACACACACACTGCATACACTGACATAACACACACACACTGCATACACTAACACAACACACACTCTGCATACACTAATACAACACACACTGCATACACTTACACACACACTGCATACACTAATACAACACACACACTGCATACACTAAAACACTAATACAATACACACATTGCATACACTAATACAACATACACTCTGCATACACTACACACTAACACACTCACTGGATCCACTATACTGACACACACTCTGCATTCGCTACACATTAACACACTCTGCATTCACTACACTAACACACTCTGCATCCGCTACACTAACACACACTCTGCATCCGCTACACACTAACACACTCTCTGCACTCACTACACATTAACACTCTGCATTCACTACACATTAACACTCTGCATTCACTACACTAACACACACTCTGCATCCGCTACACACTAACACAATCTCTGCATTCACTACACATTAACACACACTCTGCATTCGCTACAAATTTACACACACACTACATTCATTACACTAACACACACACTACATTCATTACACTAACACACACTCTGCATTCATTACACACTAACACACACTCTGCATTCACTAAACTATGCACACACTCTGGATTCACTATACTGACACACACTCTGCATTCACTACACTAACATACACTCTGCATTAACTGTACACACAGCATCCACTACACAAACATCCTGTATTCACAGTACACACACTACATCCACCACAAATTGAAACACTCTGCATTCACTATACACAGACACTGCGTCTAATACACACACTACATCCACTACAGACACTGCATCCACTAAACACATTTCATCTAGTACATACAAACACTACATCCATAACTAGGAAAGTTCCACTTGTGAGGATGGGTCCAAGAAATTGGAACCGCCTCACTGGTGGAAGAACACCTTAGTGGACACTCCAGGGGTGTCCTGGGGCTTAACCCCTATAGGTAAAGAATGAAAAAAGTACTCAAAAAGCTGGAGTGATCCAGACTGGCTGAGTATAGTACTGGAAAAATAAATAAATAAATAACCATAGAATATGGGTACAGTGTAATCTGAACTGAATTGATAAGTAGATCTGTGTAACGAAATATAGTGAAACCTTGCCTTAATGGCTCACCTCCATATAGATCCAGTAAAACCTTAATACCTATTCTCTCAAAGAATCACCACTGGCTACTGACTTTATTGGGCAATTAAACATGGTCAAGTCCAGTGGCTAGAGCGTTATGAATAGGTGAATGTCAGACAGCTGACATAGGTATCTGGAATAAGGTCACTAAAAAAGTCTGAATATGGTGAACGCCGAATGGCTATTGATTAACGCTAGTATACATAAGGCCTACGATAATGCGGCTGCAGACGACTGGTTAAATCAGAGGCCAAGATCGGCATTAGGGGTAGCATGCAGTCACTTCACTGTAGAATGAACGTCTAGCATCTAGGTATTCATATTCCCCTAGAAGTTATTGCTAGGTAACTGTAACTCTACACTTGTAGTGGTTACAATAACTACAGGGATGTGTACAGCATGCTTATCAGTATTCCCCAATGACACAGAGAGGAAAAGTCCTCTATAGACCAAAAGCAAAGTAGTGACCCAAACAGAAGGAGGTGAAAAAAATAGTAGATAAAGGTTAGAGTGACTCTATGTGCAGAACCATACTTAGAATGTTGGTTACCTGCACATAGTGATAGATAGCCCTAGTGAGAAAAATGTGAAGGAAGATGAGCCCATAGAGCCCGACGCGCGTTTCGGTGCTTGCTTAGATGCACCTACATCCACTACACAAACACACACGACATCACTGTACACACACTACATCCACTACTCAAATACACTCTGCGTTCACTATACACACTGCGTCCGCTACACAAACACACACTCTGCATTCACTGCACAAACAGTATCTACAAACACTACATCCATTACACACATTCTAATTCACTTCCACTATACACACCACATTCAGTCCTACATCATTGTGAGCGGACTAGGTAGGGCGTGGGCGGGCCCGGGAGGGATGAAGTGGGGGGGGGCCCAGACCTTGTGTTTTGTCAGGGGCCCCAAAATTTCTGATGGCAGCCCTGATCTCAGCCAATCCAATGCTTTCTCATGGGAAAGCGTCAATTCTAATGACATATCAAGGACGCGGGGTGGAGTCAAATGCCACGCTGGCCAATCAGCATCTCCTCACAGAGATCCATTGAATCAATGCATCTCTCTGAGGAAAGTTCAGCGTCTCCTTGCAGAACGTTGTGCAGCACTGACCCAGGAAGCACCTCTAATGGCCGTCTGAGTGACTGCCACTGGAAGAGTCCCTAGGCAGCAAATCTCTGAAAAGGCAATACTACATGAATATGCCTATAAGGACATACCATACTCACCAGAACATCTACATTCGGTTGTACTTGTTCTTGTTACTATAGTGTCCCTTCAAATCATTTGTAAAGCTTACCCAAAAATATTATATTGAGGCTTAAGTTTGGCAAACCGGATATTTTTGAACTGTATAGTACCAGAGGCACTAGACATGCTTCCTCCTTAAGACCTTCCAAAATCGACGGCCTTTATGTTTACCACCGCCTATCTAGTTTGATGATGCAAGCTGCGTCCAATGCTTCTGATAGGACTTAATGATTCTATGAGAAGCATTTGATTGACGGAACTCCTTATTTCCCCAAAGCTTCAATATGAGACGTAAACTGTCCCAGTACTCAAATAAAGGAGATATTTTAAAATAGAATTCAACCTGGACACTTTATATTTTGAAATTTACTTTACAACCAGCAGCTTCTCAGTATCTCAGTTTCTCCTGAATTCCATTTGTTCCTCACTTATTCACACCTTCTAGGTTCAGTGTAGAGAAGTGCTTTAAAGAGGACAGGTTGGAGTGGAAGTAAACAGTGATGGTGGTAATACCTGGCTTGTGGTGGATGTTGCTCATGGATCCGCACTTTGAAGTCACGTGTTTCAGGTCAACTGGCTTGTGCGTTATTTGTATCTGGGGTGATGCAATGAGAGAATAGATGAGCTGAGAAGTGGTTGCAGGGAAGAGCTCCCCAGTGGAAAATGAAAAAGCAGAATCCAGCTATTATTGTTAATATATCTCAGGCCAGCTGCAAAGGGGTTAACTGCATGTGCAATGCCAGTATCGAAGCTACTCAAAGCAGATTATAAAAGCATATTGAACTGAAGACATGCAAAGCATGCAGCTTTCTATGTAAGATTAGTGGGCACGACCGCTGGCATAGCTGGGGAGTAGAAACACTGACTGTAATCTGAAATGTTCACTCAAATGCCCATCAAAATGAAACGAATGCTTCTCTCACACAGTCCTTAAATGGACACTGTAGGCACCCAGACCGTTTCAGCTCTTTGAAGTGGTTTGGGTGCAGTGTCCCATCACCCTTAACCCTGAGCATGTAATTATTGCAGTTTATTAAAATTATCTGCTAGAGTTAACTCCCCCTCTCGTGGCTGCCTACCAGACAGCCACTAGAGGGTCTCCCGGGTGCTTAGGCGACTTTTGGTCGCCTAAATGACGCTGGACATTCTCACGTTATGTATGTGGACTTCCAGCGTCACTATAGGGGTAATCCTAATGCGAGCGCACCCATTAGCGTGCATGCGCATTAGGTCTCCCCCGCCGGCTGACGTCGGCAGGAGAGGAGTGAAGGCGGTCCCGAGCCAGCGCATAGTTTGTTTTCCTGTCACTATAATTTCCCTTTAGTCACTACTTTCTCGTAGTCCTACACCTACACTGTAAGCAGTATCCTAATATACTGCTTGAAGGAATAACGCTTCCAATTTTAGTAGACTCTGTATTAGCAAGACTCAGCACATGGCACCAGGCCACAGGGGAGTCTGTTATAGCACTGAGTTTATCGTGCAAGCCTTCTCCCTGAATCATGATTAAAGGAACACTCAGAGCTCCATAACGGTTAAAACTTGCTGCAGCTGTTATGTTGCCAGGAGTGCCTTTGTGTCCCCCAAATTTTAAGTAGTCAAACCTTTGTTAAATGCCTTCACTAATAACGCAAAATACCTACAGTAAAAAGCTAAGTGTTCCTTTAAACATGAAGGGATATACTGGCTAGCAGGGATATCCCGTCTGCTGTCAGGGATTTAGAGTGACAGCAAAATGTTCAAAGTTGGAAATATTCTCCAAGTCATAGAAACATAGAATGTAGTATCCCTTCGATAGCTCAGCTGGTAGAGCGGAGGACTGTAGAGAGAAACATAGAATGTGACGGCAGATAAGAACCATTCGGCCCATCTAGTCTGCCCAAGTCAGCTAGGCTTCCAGCTCTATTGGCATAACACGTAAAATTCACTGCGAATACCTGAAAATGTTCACACTTCAGTAAACAATACTGTATTCTCTAAATTACTGACAAATGCCCATTTGAAAATATTACCTGTATATTTATATTGTTCACATACTGGTTATATGTTGGAACCGATTTAATTGGAACGTTATTCTACATTTATATGGTAACTAATAGGAAGAAATTTAACTCAACTCTAAATTCAAACTATATCTCATATATAGGCATTCATTTTTATTACCTGTTATGGGATTTTCTGGATTTTTTCTTATGATGATTTGGAGACAGCTGATAGGGGTGTACACCTAACTCTGAAGGATGCTGTAGACCAGGCATAGGCAACCTTCGGGACTGCAGATGTTTTAGACTACACCTCCCATGATGCTTTGCCAGCATTTCGGTTGTAAGAGCATTATGGGGGATGGGGGAGTGCCAAAGGTTGCCTATCCCTGCTGTAGACTGTAGCTCATGTCACTCTTAGCCAGGCACATGATGGGAGAGTTACAATCAATTTGCCTGTCAGTAACTCTCTATTCAACCCATCCATAATTCGATGGTATGTGTTGTTTTAATTGCGCCAATCAACGTGACTCATTCCTATATGATGATTAACTACAGATACAAGCAGTTTAACATCCCCAGTGGTTAATGAATGTGGAGCATATCATTGCATTCTAAGCAGCCAAACTCAGGAGCCAGATACACTTGCCACCAGTTTAGCCATCAGTAACCAAATCTAACAGCTACAGCAAATATCCAGCAAATCACAGGTTATGGTGCAATGCTAGAATTAAGGAGAAGCCAAACCAGGGAATTAAGAAATAAGACTGCATCCCTTTAGCATGTTGTGATTTTATCCACTGATCGTCTGCTGGTGCGATTAAGTCTGGGAGCGTGCATTAATCGTTTAATATCCCCTTGAAGTGGGCAAAGAGGTAGTTAATGATTACGGTGAGTATAATAACAGATTGCACAGTTTCTTTGTTATCATTAGTGTGTGTCAACGAATGTGTCTGAACACAAAGCTGGTCACTCACTGCTCCTCCCCCTGGGGTATGCTTCAAGTTTTCTTTCGATCCGCACTTGGACTGAACAGTGCTCACATCAAGCTTCTTGTGAACAATCTGTACCTGTAAGACGAAGGAGGCCGGTCGAGGAGTGAATGGTGGCCAAGTGCGGTGAGAGAGTGGGATGGATGGACGTCACAGATGGTAGGGTGACACTATGCAGTTTGTGGTGTAAATGATGCTGATTTCAAGGTAGCAGGCTTTAAGCAGACAGGAATAGTGCACATTAACCCCTTCACTGCTATTGCTTATTGCTTTTTATCCAATACGAGGATCCTTGCCTTACTCCCTTAAGATCTATTCACAGCTGCCCCCCACTGGTGATAGCTACCTTGCTGCCTTTGCCCTATATAAGTCTGATACTTCTCAGCTTCGCCCTTTCCTAGCAGGACAATGCGATACCCCATCACGATCTATTGTGCCTCTGTACCTTGCCACCTCCTGGCTGGTGCCGAATATTTTCAGTCGAGCCGATCTTAGAACGCACATTCTTCAGGTCCGGCATTGGTACCGCGCTAGGTACAGGCTGAAGGC
The DNA here is from genome assembly GCF_036172605.1 of Pelobates fuscus. Taxonomy (NCBI): domain Eukaryota; kingdom Metazoa; phylum Chordata; class Amphibia; order Anura; family Pelobatidae; genus Pelobates; species Pelobates fuscus. The sequence continues at coordinate 288,504,033 of NC_086322.1, forward strand.
GGCTCTTGGCAGACGCTGGGGATTTAGGAGGAGTGCGGACAATGGCGATCTTTTTAGGCTCCCGGTTGGGGGGTGTCTGCGTGGAAGGCGTACGGGTGCGATTGGTGGGTGTTCCTGGAGAGCCAGGACTGCTGTAGCCGCTTCGTTCACCGGACTTTGGAGATTCTGCTGCACAATAGTGAAGAGCAGATGAAAGCTATTATACATAATAAATGACAAATTTCCTTTTCACTAGTTCAATATAGTTCGCTTGAAACCCTTACCCTTCTTACTGATAAGAGGATTTACAGTGCATCACATTTCAGTTTTAAAGATCATAGAGCAGGCGTCTAAAAGTACCAGCCATGGGGCAGTTTCCATCCCCCTAAACACTTTAATGTGCTCCTGGGCCGCCCATCCTGGAATATTAATGTATGTCTGAGCATAGCTCCCCATGTTCCGAATTGCTGATAACCTGGCCCTCATAAGGGCTGCAAACACCCCATTTTTTATGTGGTTGAGGAGGCTGGCCGACTAGGGAGCTGTGTTTGTCTGCAGTTAATAAAGTTCTGGCATTTGACAGTCGTATACCAGAACTTTATTGATAAGGTCATCTGGTTGGGATTCCAGAAGTTCTGTTTTGAAGGCAAGATGTCTATGAGTAAGGACCTGTAGAAGTCTGAAACACATTGGACTTTGGTCTGGTGGTTCCCTGAGGAGATTCAATAAATCACTTTTTTTCTACTGGGGTGCTTCGTTAGATATTTCCCCGCAATTGTACAGTGTTCTATAGTTTGGAGTAGAACCCTCATGTTCTCTACCCAGGAGATATTATTATTATTATGATGATGATAAGTGTGTTAAGCTCCTTATTATTTTTCTCATATGTGGAGGAAGGGCACAAATTAAAGGTATGTAGAAAGCTAACAGGGTCATGTTATAGAGTAATAAATATAAAATTACAAAACATAGGCCGAACATTCTCCAATTCAGCTTTAGTCACAACTTGGCAATGTCTGCCTAATGTTTGCCAATCAGACTTAAATTAGCTAAAACAGTGTTTGACGAATAACTCTTAAAAGAGCACAACCCCCACCCGTAGGATGCTGCTTACCTCTCTCAGGTTTGCCCACACTGGAAGCTGGTTTCCTCTGATCCCGTCTCAGAGCTGAAGAAGAAGAATGGATGTGACGTCATTGATGGAGCAGTAGATATCGAATGTGGCCTAGTCACCTTCTGCTGTATTGACTATTGTGCACTTTTAGGTTTGGGAAAATCACACTTGTATACAAACAAACACGTCTCTGGACTATTCCTTCAAGATATATTAGACTTGGAAGTGGAGCTCATTTATTGGATCCATTTCCCATTTCTTCTTAATTTACACACACAGCTCTGTTTATACTTCCCCTCTCCCCAATAATACCATTTCGTGAAATATTAAACACAAATGCACACCGCGATTCCGCATTACCAGACTTACCAGTTGGTGGAGTTTTGGGGGTGGTGGGAGTCTTTGATGGGATTCTGGAGACATTGGCTGGGCTCCTGGTAGCTGCTTGCTTAATCCCTGTGGTCTCCAGGCTACCCTCCTGCACAAAAAATAAATACAAAATAAAATATTACTCTGTAATTCCTCAAAATGAATCACTTGTAAGTGGATGTCCGTAGTCTAGAACTGTTTTTCCAAACCAGTTTTTATGTCCTTACCCACCAGCATTTTGGGATAACCCTTCCTTACTAGGTACTAATGAACTATCCTTGCTTGAAAATAGGTTGATCATTCACATCACCAAAGACATAACAGGAGCTACAGAACATTCTCAACATCCATGTTAAAGGGACACTATCATCACCAAAACAATTATAGCTTAATGAAGCAGTTTTGGTGTATAGAACATGCCCCTGCAGTCTCACAGCTCAATTCTCTGCCATTTAGGAGTTAAATCCCTTTGTTGCAACCCTAGTTACACCTCCCTGCATGTGACTTACGCAGCCTTCGTAAACACTTCCTGTAAAGACACATCTAAGGTTTACGCTTCCTTTATTGGAAATTCATATCTCTTGCTCTGTTAATAGCTTGCTATACCCTGCAGGAGCCTCCTGTATGTCATTAAAGTTAAATTTACAGAGCAGGAAACAAAAACTTACATCTGACTGAAAGCAGGCTGTGTCAGTCACAGCCAGGGGAGGTGTGGATAGGACTTCTTAAGCAGAAACAAAAGTGATTTAACTACTAAATGGCAGAGAATTGAGCATTGAAACCTCAGTCATGATCTATAAAATAAAATGTTTCGGTGACTATAGTGGCCTTTTAAGACACAAGTACATGGGTCTATGTTGGCTAAATTTTGCAATTTTAAAAGTGTCCGCGTAAAACAGCTGCCGAATATCTCTGCTTGTTAAAAAAAATCTATCGTATTTGCACTTTTAAACTTTGCAATATGGTATCTGATCCAAAAACGTACACCTCCGGGGATAAAAGCTTACTTCATTTAGCATTAGCATGACAAGGCCTTCTCATCCTTTTCATTAACCTAACTCTATAGAGGCATGACTGTATTACACTATGACCTTTTTATACATCACCTCTTCCTGTTACTTTGTTCTCGGCCAACGTTTCTGTACTCTGTTTCCATGGATAGTGTGTTGTTATTTCATTGCATATAGGTCTGTTTAACATCTACATAACTACCAGAACCACTCACATGGAACACACACCACGACAGACAAAAATAAACTGCATTTGCACATACTGACAAGCCGATCACTGAATGATCAAGCAACATAAAGGAAACATGGAATACATTTAAAAAAGTAAAGATGGAAGAGCACGGGATGGGAGGAGTGGGGATGGGGAAGTCATCTGAGACCACTCGGAAAATATCTGGAAAGGAGAAACTGGGGAATATAGTTTTCTTAGGGGGTTAGGCAGTGTTTTGTCAGTGCAGAAGAAACAAGAGGTTACAGGAGAGCCAGGAGCGTAAGGAGCGTTAGGTTTGTTATTTTGTATTACAGACAAACTCTGAAGCAAGGGGAGGTGACGAAGGAAAGTCAAGAGATTTCCAGGTCTCTCGGGCTCACACTCTCCTTACCTTGGATTTGTATGTTCGTGTCGTGGTGCTGGAGAGACGAGAAGTGGCAGAGGGTATTCTTTGAGCAGGGCTCCGCAATGGGGCAACTGTCGAAGCCGAGCTCTTTTTCTGGGTTATTGTACTAGCAGAGGGTGACTTTTTGGGAATTGTGGAAGTTCTGTTGTTCGAGTGTTTGGTGGGGGAAGGAGAGGAGGAAGTCTTCGGAATGCAAAACAAAATATTAAATCAACAGCAACATAAAATAAAACGAAAATAAATCATAAGATGGATGGGAAGATGAGTTTGCAAGATCAATAATTAGGACAGCAATTATCCCCGTATGACATAAATAATGTTGACCAGTATAATCTACATAAATCAAGGTGTCTCGTCACTGCGTCGTGGGGAGCGAACATCACTAACGGTCTGTTCTATCACTCTGATCACTGAACAGGTACATTCAGCGCTGTAATAGGTCCAACAAGTCCGTCCTATTACCATGATTGTGTAACATGACTCGGCAGCGGTCCTATTGCTCTCAGTGTGGACCGGACACTCAGTCTTGTCTCTGTAGAGTAGTTTTACGATCATGTGGGATGTTATATAATCTTGACACTGGAAAATTACATATTTGCTTGTCCTATTAATGTCACACAGTAAAAAGACTATAGAAATTACACTATGTTACTTAGTATAAGGCTAGGTGATACTATTTTATAAGTATCACAGAGTAACATTACTAATTCAGTTACTCTGTCGGTAAAACACAATTTTTGCCTTTGGAATGCCTGAAGAATGGCAAAGCATCATGGAAGCTGTAGTTTTAAAAAATCTGGAGATCTATCATCTTTTGGACACCCCTGCTCTATTCAATGCTACATACAGGTCTAAGCGACGTGCTCTATCAGTACTCTTATCGGTGTAGCACACGGTGTGTCCTTTAGATATACCATGCAGTTTATCTAAAGGAAATCTGATGCATTAGAGAGGTTTGATTTAGACCAGGGGTAGGCAACCTTTGACATTCCAGATGGACTACATCTCCCATGATGCTCACACAGGTACAATGCTGGCAAAGCATCAGGGGAGATGTAGTCCACAACAGCTGGAGTGCTGAGGGTTTCCCACCCTTGATATAGAGAAAGGGAACGTGCTGAACCTTAAACTAGAGATCTTGCAAAATAAAACACAAGATGATGCATGATTAAATCAAAAAGAAACTATAAAATGCAAATGGTAAAAAGAAGGTACCGAGTGTTTATCGGTATGGGGGAGAATTCCTGGTTACCTGCTAAATATGCATTTAGGGGCTCTTTCATTTTTGCAGTTGGTATAAGAGGATGCGATAATTGTACCCAAAGAAAGTAAAATAAAACTGCATTCATTGGAACGTGGATTTACCGAGGGATTAGAAATGGCACAAAAGCATATACATATACATAGAAATCCATTTACAGCTGGAATGGGTCATCACCAAAGGGAAAGTCTGCTTTGTGTAGAGGTGACAATGAAATGAGAGGACAGCTCTGACAGTAAATATAATAAATACGGGTTTATTTAACATGACATGACATTTCCTGTGGTCTTACAGAATGCCCCTCTACTTTACAGGCCGTCTAATACAAAGTGTGACTGAGAGCACTAGTCTCTGCAGGTCACACGGGGGCAATTAAAGGATTTGCAAGGGGGTAAAGCAGATATATCAATAAGGCTGTAAAATGGGAAATATGGTTTTTTGGGAGCAAATAAATTGGACAGCATAGTGACCTGTAATCCACGCATGAAGGTGCTCTGTGCACGAGAGGCCCCCAATTCATCCGACAAGGTACAGTTATTGCACACAAATAATAAGCTAGACATTTACAAACACTCCTGATCAAAGGGAGTTTTGTATTCTCCAAGGTTTTCATCTAGCAGTACGTGGAAGGGATGGATGCCCAAACAACGCAGATGCATTTACAATGTTGCTGTTAAAGATAATTACAGTGCTTGGTTCTAACCTGCTAGGCACATTGTGCTATTTAATCCCAAGAGGCTTTGTATGTGTTGTAAGGGCGTGAGGGAATTCTGGGAAGGGCGGTGAGACTTCCAATGCAACAAAACAGTCCGTTTTCAAACCTACACACTGTCTAGACCAGGAGTATCCAAAAGGTAGATCTCAGATGTTGCAGAACTACAACTCCCATGATGCTTTGCATGCTTTTAGAATGCCTATAGAACAACAAAGCATCATGGAAGTTTTAAAACATCTGGGGATCTACCTATTGGGCACCCATGGTATAGACATTGGGGTTTAATCACTAAACGCCGGACTGTAGAGATCTCGAAACTGAATAGCAAAATAAAGGCAAAATAGCCAAACAGTGACTATGGCCAATCTCTCCAAAATTATCAGTTAACTACAATACGCAGCGTTCTTCAGTAAAAAATGAAGTGTCAGGAATTTAAAGGGAATTAAAAATGGATTCAAGCTTTAATTGCGACAAATAGTTGAAATGCAAAACACTCTAAGCCGCATCTTCAGTTTGGCCGTGTTGCCATAACTTTTAAATTATTTTGGATTCTTGACAAATTTCACATTTTTGAATAACCCTGCGAGTTTTTAATCCCACTTTATTTTTTTATAAATGCAAGCCATCACTCGCCCTGTTTCTCTAGACAGCTCACATTATACAAACTATTTGCATGGATAAAATAATAGGGTACGTTAAAAAAAATCCTGGATTTAGTCTGATGTATAGTTTTGCAAAACTGAGATTTGTGTGCACAGCTTTCAGTGCTAAACATGTATTCTTGCTCATTAATGCAGTGTATTAATATAATTTTACCAGCGACAGCTATGATAGATCACTCGGTTTGATTGAATTAATGCTTCTTGTTCTAATATACAGTTTATGTTATTAAATCAGCACATATTTAATTTATATCTTCCCATGGGTGCAACAGTCATTTTTGTTTTTGCCCAGCAGATGGCGCTTTTTTGTTATCCGAGGGCATAATAAGGACAGGAGACTCTTTCTATTCTATATGATTTAGACTCATACATTAAATTAAAGGGACACTATAGTCACCACAACAACTACAGCTTAATGTAGTTGTTCTGGTGAGTATATTCATTGCCTTCAGGCATTTTCATGCAAACACTGCCTTTTCAGAGAAAGGGCAGTGTTTACATTGCCCCTAGGGACACCTACAAGTGGCTACTCCTCAGATGGGCACTGAAGATGCTTCCTAGGGCAGAGCTGCACAGTAGGCAGCACCGCAGTTCAGCGTCTCTACGCTCTGCATGGGGACACTGAATTTTCCTCATAGAGATGCACTGATTCAATGCATCTCTATGAAGAAGTGCTGATTGGCCAAAACAGTGTTTGGCCCCGCCCCCATCCCTCCTTGCTGATTTCAGCCAATCCAATGCTTTCACTATGGGAAAGCACTGAATTGGCAAAAAAATCGGCAATTCTGATGACATCATCAAGGAGCCGGATTAGAGGCGGGGCCAGCACCTGCAGACCCAGGAAATGCTGGAAATATGGTGATTTTTATTTCCTTTTAAGGGGGGTGTGGGGGATCAATCCACCTAAATGGTGGGTTTATCACTATAGGGTTAGGAATACATGATTGTGTTCCTGACCCTATAGTGATCTTTTAATTACAAACTTGCTCTGCGCAGATAATAAGAAAAAACACGGTTGTCAATTAATTGAATCTATAGCACCAATGCCACAAATTGGCACATAAAGGCCTCTTGAAGTGGCATGAAGAGCCTGTCTAAACTGTAGCCATTCATTCTGGGGAGAACATGTAGTGGGATTTGGGTGATATTAGTCTACATCAAACACTTTAATGTCGCAGAAGAAGTTGCAGGCAGCGGTGTTAATTTTGGCAGCAAATTTGGATTCAGTTTAAGTCGTTGTCTTTTGACTAAAAAGCCATTTTAGTTTTAGTCGTATTTTTGTCATCTTAATTGTTTTAGTCGACTAAATCTCCAGTAGATTTTAGTCTTCAAGACTAACATGTAATGGGTTTAGTTAGAGTCTCTATCTGTCTCTTTTGTCCCTTCCCCAGCCCCTCTGTGTCTTTTTCGGTGTCCCCAGCCCCTCTAGGTGTTTCTCTCCAGAGCCCTGATCTGTCTCTTTTGCCCCTTCTCTAGCCCCTCTGTGTCTTTTTGTGTCCTCCCAGCCCTTCTAGGTGTCTCTCTCCCAAGCCATGGTCTGTATCTTTTGCCCCTTGCCTAGCCCCTCTGTGCCCCTTTGTGTCCCCCCAGCCCATCTAGGTGTCTCTCTCCCAAGCCATGGTCTGTATCGTTTGCCCCTTCCTTACCCCCTCTGTGTCTCTTTGTGTGTGTCCCAGCCCATCTAGGTGTCTCTCTCCCAAGCCATGGTCTGTATCTTTTGCCCCTTCTCTAGCCCCTCTGTGTCTCTTAGTGTGTCCCCCAGCCCATCTAGGTGTCTCTCTCCCAAGTCATGGTCTGTATCTTTTGCCCCTTCCTTACCCCCTCTGTGTCTCTTTGTGTGTCCCCCAGCCCATCTAGGTGTCTCTCTCCCAAGCCATGGTCTGTATCTTTTGCCCCTTCCCTAGCCCCTCTGTGCCTCTTTGTGTCCCCCCAGCCCATCTAAGTGTCTCTCTCCCAAGCCCTAGTCTGTCTCTTTTCCCCCTTCAACAGCCCTGCAGTGTCTCTTTTGGTCCTCCCAGTCCATCTAGGTGTCTCTCTCACAAACCATGGTCTGTATCTTTTGCCCCTGCCACAGTCCCTCTGTGCAGTGTTAATTTTGGCGGCAAATTTCTATTTTGTTTTAGTCGTCATCTTTTGACTAAAAAGCCATTTTAGTTTTAGTCGTATTTTTGTCATCTTAATTGTTTTAGTCAACTAAATCTCCAGTAGATTTTAGTCTCCAAGACTAACATGTAATGGGTTTAGTTAGAGTCTCTATCTGTCTCTTTTGTCCCTTCCCCAGCCCCTCTGTGTCTTTTTCGGTGTCCCCAGCCCCTCTAGGTGTTTCTCTCCAGAGCCCTGATCTGTCTCTTTTACCCCTTCTCTAGCCCCTCTGTCTTTTTGTGTCCTCCCAGCCCTTCTAGGTGTCTCTCTCCCAAGCCATGGTCTGTATCTTTTGCCCCTTCTCTAGCCCCTCTGTGTCTCTTTGTGTGTCCCCCAGCCCATCTAGGTTTCTCTCTCCCAAGTCATGGTCTGAATCTTTTGCCCCTTCTCTAGCCCCTCTGTGTGTCCCCCAGCCCATCTGGGTGTCTCTCTCCCAAGTCATGGTCTGTATCTTTTGCCCCTTCCTTACCCCCTCTGTGTCTCTTTGTGTGCCCCCAGCCCATCTAGGTGTCTCTCTCCCAAGCCATGGTCTGTATCTTTTGCCCCTTCTCTAGCCCCTCTGTGTCTCTTTGTGTGTCCCCCAGCCCATCTAGGTTTCTCTCTCCCAAGTCATGGTCTGAATCTTTTGCCCCTTCTCTAGCCCCTCTGTGTGTCCCCCAGCCCATCTGGGTGTCTCTCTCCCAAGCCCTGGTCTGTCTCTTTTCCCCCTTCAACAGCCCCGCAGTGTCTCTTTTGGTCCTCCCAGTCCATCTAGGTGTCTCTTTCCCAAACCCTGGTCTGTATCTTTTGCCCCTGCCACAGTCCCTTTGTGCAGTGTTAATTTTGGCGGCAAATTTCTATTTTGTTTTAGTCGTCATCTTTTGACTAAAAAGCCATTTTAGTTTTAGTCGTATTGTACTCATCTTAATTGTTTTAGTCTAGTTTTAGTTGACTAAATCTCAAACATTTTACTTGACTCCAATTGTGTCGACAAAATTAACAATGGCTGACAGCCAGGGTATTCCACTTGGGAAGGTGGGGATAGGCATGAGTGGGCCCTTCGGCAGATAAGTGGGACCAAAACTGTTTGCCATTACTGATGAAAGCATTTTAAAACAATGATACTATCTGGGAGAATGGTAACCCATCTACACAGGGTTAGGAATAGGTGTTACATCAGGATACTTAGAAAGAGCACAGTGTAATGGTGGCTATTAACTAAATGCGATGTTCAATTAAATGTGCTATTAATGAAGTGTTATGTTTAATTCTGCCCATTTCCTTGGGGGTTGAAGATCAGTAGAGGAGCATACCAGCTCTTACACCTGGCTGTACAAATGTCACGTATGAGAACTTTACCCAGTAAAGTAAGGATTTCCAATCTCACCTGTCCTACCTTCTCTTGAGAATCGCTCTCGTGTTTCTCCTCGTCATGAGCTGGAAAACAAAAAACATTGCAAATCATTAAGGGTTCGAGACAACCTAAGTCAGGGGCAGACAAGCCGTGGCAGGCAGAGAGCTATAGGAGTTGGAGTTGATGAACAGCTATATATTCACAGGTTGTCTGCCCCGATGTTGTGTGCCAGTTTTCAGTACAAAGCACTCGGGACGGCACAAAAACACTGCTACCGTCCTGTGCCATCGGCTTAGAATACATAAACTAGCGCTGAAAAGGAGAGAAAGCGGCTCTAAAGTATATAACACCGTAGTTAGGAAGAAAAAAAGGAACCACGTCTCAGAAACATTCAATCATGCAGTTAAATGTTAGCCAGAAAGAAAAGAAGCTGAATAGAGAGGAACAGCCTCCATTTTCAAGACCAAAAGTATCAAGTTGTGTACAATTACCTCGGCCCTAAATGAAACAGTCTGTGTATAGTCGTTTCGGGGACAATCCATTAAAAAACACACAATTTGATATTCAGATTCAAAAATGAAAAAAAAAAACTAAAAACATTTTATTTGTGGATTTCCTGAATTTCCTGAAAAAATATTTGACTGGACTGTTTTCATCATTCGCTGTTTTACAAAAGTATTTTTTTATTTTATTTTAAGGAAACGGAATTGAAACGGAGCACATGTAAGCCTGTGAAACAGATTAGAACTTGCTTCCCTGTGCTAAGAATTTAGGATTTGAACAGGATTTCACTTTAAATCACTACTCGCACGCTCACTGTTTTGCTACCTCTGTCACTGGTTTAGTAAATGAACTGGCTGTCAGAGGGAATGCAGTTATATGTTCCTTTCTGTACACAACCTTGAAACACACACTCTTTGCAGTCTCTGTGACAGCTGGGTGTATGTTTATATATTAGCGCTCGCAGTCACTACAAAACAAAACAGGGGGCAGCTCACCTAGGTCAGTGGGACTCCCTCACACACCCCACAGATAAATAGATTGTATGTAGAAAAAAGGAGAAAGGTAGAGCCAGAAATGTATTTATACCGATATAAAAATATAAAAAAAACTATTTTAAAGTATATATGAGATAACAGATAAAAAGGTACCAAAGTCCACAATAAATATAAAGTGCAATTTGTAAGGGAACAGACCAGGTCACGGAGAGAAGGTATTCTTCTTGTGCAAATTCTTGGGTCAGAAGTGGCTTGCAATTCATGTGAACAAATAAAAAAAAAGTAGATAAAGAATCTAATTGTGCAGTATATCCCAATCAACTTAACTGGATAATAAACAAAATGAGATGCACTCACATTTACCAGAGCGAATACCTGCTCTAGTGTAAAAGGTGTAGAGTGGTATAATCCCTACTTCTAGGATATATGCATAGATGTAATAGTCAGGTTTCGTAGCAGTATGGCAATATGGACTTTTGTACCTTTTTATCTGTTATCTCATATATACTTTAAAATAGCTTTTTTATATTTTTATATCAGTATAATTACATTTCTGGCTCTACCATTCTCCCTTTTTCTATATATAATGTCATTAAATGTGTTTGAGAGGGCATTTATACAGCTGTCTATTTATGTACTGCCCACATTCTTACAGGACTGAAATGCCCCCTTTTTGAACAAGCCTCTCTTCCTGGTAATAAGCCCTTGCAGGCATATTCCACGTGGCACAGGAGCCATGCCATAGAAAGGGTCATGTGCTATGGAGTGTTTATCTGAAAAGCAAGCATTTGATTCATTCATACTTTGGGGGGGGGGAGAAAACAAAAAACAACACTTTTTTTGGTGTTACTGCTGATTTTGCAATCATTGTAAAATAAACGCACTGTAGTTATAATATGTATTTTACCAACTGTCTAAATGCAATCCCTATAAACATTCTGAATGATTTAACTAAAATTACACACACAAAATATAAATAAAAAAAAACAAAAAAAAAAACACCTTTGAACGCCACGACAATACACCACTCTAGTTAAAGCATGAAATGTCAATATATATTTAACACTTTGTCTCTGGAATAGACGTCTCTTTGTGTGTAATCCCAGACAGACATTCTTAAGCTTCCAATGCGCTTACAAGTGCTATCAATTATATCCTTTATTTGTCTAATCTAAATAGGGTTATTCAAGCACATCCAGTCACTTCTCATTAATATTCCTCACGGCTAATTTTCCTTCTATAGGGATATTCTGGGGCCATTACAGAATAAGGCACCAGACAGACACATTTAAAAAGTGACATCACGGAAGAGACTAGACTTAGCTCTTTCAATGTGGGATATGTGATGCGGCATTCGGTACGGTTTGGGACTGAACATTTTAAAACACAATTGAAAACTTACCAATATGTATTCCTGCCAACAGTACTTTCCAAAGAGAGCTTATCCTAACAATACTTTATGAGAGCTCTAGTGTCGTACAATACCTCACAGAGAGCTCCAGTGTCCTACAGTACCTTACAGTGAGCTCCAGTAAAATACAAGACCTCACAGTGAGCTCCAGTGTCCTACAGTACCTTACAGTGAGCTCCAGTAAACTACAATACCTCACAGTGAGCTCCAGTATCCTACAGTACCTTACAGTGAGCTCCAGTAAACTACAATACCTCACAGTGAGCTCCAGTATCCTACAGTACCTTTCGGAGAGCTGCAGTGTCCAACAATACCTCACAGTGAGCTCCAGTATCCTACAGTACCTTTTGGAGAGCTGCAGTGTCCAACAATACCTCACACTGAGCTCCAGTGTCCTACAGTACCTTTCAGAGAGCTCCAGCGTCCTATAATACCTTACAGTGAGCTCCAGTGTCCTACAATACCTCACAGAGACCTCCAGTGTCCAACAATATCTGACAGAGAACTCCAGTGTCCTACAATACCTCACAGAGCTCCAGTCTCCTACAATATCTCACAATAAGCTCCAGTCTCCTACAATGCCTTACGGAGAGCTCAATATCCTACAATACCTCACAGAGAGCTCCAGTGTACTACAATACCTTACAGAGAGCGCAATGTCCTACAATACCTCACAGTGAGCTCCAGTCTCCTACAATATCTCACAATGAGCTCCAGTCTCCTACAATACCTCACAGTGAGCTCCAGTCTCCTACAATGCCTTACGGAGAGCTCAATATCCTACAATACCTTACAGAGAGCTCCAGTGTACTACAATACTTTACAGAGAGCGCAATGTCCTACAATACCTCACAGTGAGCTCCAGTCTCCTACAATATCTCACAGTGAGCTCCAGTCTCCCAGTCTCCTACAATACCTCACAGTGAGCTCCAGTGTACTACAATACCTTACAGAGAGCACAATGTCCTACAATACCTCACAGAGTGCTCCAGTGTACTACAATACCTTACAGAGAGCTCCAGTGTACTACAATACCTTACAGAGAGCACAATGTCCTACAATACCTTACAGAGAGCTCTATTGTCCTACAATACCTTACAGAGAGCTCTATTGTCCTACAATACCTTACAGAGAGCTCCAGTGTACTACAATACCTTACAGAGAGCGCAATGTCCTACAATACCTCACAGTGAGCTCCAGTGTACTACAATACCTTACAGAGAGCACAATGTCCTACAATACCTCACAGAGAGCTCCAGTGTACTACAATACCTTACAGAGAGCTCTATTGTCCTACAATACCTTACAGAGAGCTCTATTGTCATACAATACCTTACAGAGAGCTCTATTGTCATACAATACCTTACAGAGAGCTCTATTGTCCTACAATACCTTACAGAGAGCTCCAGTGTATCATCTTCCTCTCACTCCAGAGTTTGAATATTTGGAGGAAATTATAACATTGTCCTTACCACAAGGAGCTCAATCTACAAATGATATCAGCATGAAATTGTGCATGTATCACACAAGCAAAAGGACCATAGGCAAGAGATAATCATGTTAAATACTGGTATATAGATATAACTTAAGTGATATACTAAATACGTTTGCAATTAACTAATTACAATTTCCATCTTTCCATAAAATTTGAGTGCCTATGTTAATGATTGTGGGTTTACCTTTTCTTTTAGCTCTTGCTGTTCTAAGCTTTTTATTTATTTAAGATTCTACCTTTAGCATCCTAGAGTCATCTAGCTTGATGTCTAGCTGTCCATCTGTCACTGTCAGAAAACACAATACTGAAACCATAGAGAGGCACCATCAGCCTCAGTAAGGCATTACGTAACTCTATGATACTTCTCTCTGATTTCTGTCTGTTATAGCAGTGACTGCTAGTCCTCCAGCGAGATCTTCAGCTCCCCAAGATGCATATAAAAAAAAAAAAAAAACTGTTCTGCTATACTACAGCAACAAGGGCTATCACAAAAAGTGACGGCACGTAAAACATCATCTAGATGGTCATCTATTTAAGTTAAAGAAATGGTAGCTTATCATCATAACCTATGGATGAGTAAACATGAAGCCTGGTCATGGAAATAGATACTGTGTCAGGTGAGGTAAAGGATGGACATGCAATAGGTCATGCAAAGTAAACAAATCAAAGTCAAACCAGCAAAAGAGGTAAAAAGTGGTGTAACTGTTGATGTGCTTGGCAGCCTTTTAGAAACCTTTAAGTGGGTTTAAAAGCAAAAGACAGCCAAGGGAGATCAGAGGATGCTTTAGTAAACTGGATACAATCAGAAGCCAACCGGAAACACACCTTTATGTAGAGGGATCCGGCTGACTGGTATTCCTGAAATTCGCTTCCTGGGGATCTCTGTTACCTCCTGGACAGCCTGTACTTGATCTTCGGTAACTTCACTTGGTATGTTTAAAACTTCGCCATTTAGAGGCTTATTGGCATCAATCTCCACTTGGTAAACAGACACCGAAGGACGTGGGCGAGGCAACTGGGCTTCAACAGTGAAAGCGTCAGCAACTATTTCAACAAAAGGCTGTTCTGCAGCAATTTCATGTTCATCAGCAAATGGCGATGTATCTAGTTGAGATTCTTCAGGCTCTGTGCCATTTGTCTCGATCTTTTCTACAGGCTTTTCTTGTTCTTCTTCGTGGGGCACTGAAGTTTCGTTGTCCTGAACCAATTCACCACATTCTCCAGTTTCCCCTTCTATTCTTCCTTGGTTGTCTTCAAAGATTTCCCCATCATACGCTTTGCCATTGTGGTCTTTGAATGAGACATGAACTTCCCCGGGTAATTCAAAAGGTCTGGTCAGTTCATTAGGTGTTGTTGTCCAGTCAGGACTGTTGTCCTCGTATGCTTCTCCGGTGACCTCAAAATCAAGATCCGCAGAGTATGTGTCCGGCCAACTTAATGGACCATCGTCTGGTGCATCAGGAGCTGGCATCGATGATGACTTTGTAATGTCAGTTTCTGGTGTAATGCTGTCACAGTGCTTGATCTCTTTCTCTCCTGAGGCCGATGGAGATGTAATCGTCTCTGGGATGGCACGATTGATGAAATAACATGAAAAATGTAATGAATGCGTGCCCTCCCCTGCTACAGGAAATACCAACCATTTTATACTTTCTTTAAAACGTCTGATTTTAAAGTAATGCAGCTGACTCCTCCGGAAGAATTCATTTGCAAGTCTCCTTTAACTTGATCGTTAAAAGTAGTGACAAAATGTATTCACTGAACACGGCATTGCAGTAATAATATTTCCCAGGGGAAAGTTTCATAAACACATATTTTCAATTACTATATTGCCATATTTTTTACATGGTACCATTTGCATCATGGTGGCTTTTTAAAGTTCCACCAAATTAAGTAAATTAACTCATTGTATCCTATAAATGGCACAGATTTCATCAGAGCTTTCCCTGTCTATAAACAAAAATTACGGCCCAATCGCTAAAAAAAATCCTAATTTGTAGAGAGAAAAATATTTGGTTATAGACTTACATAAACAATTATGATATATGAGAGACAAATACACAGACAGGGAGAGAGTTCACTGAGGTTTTACAAGTAAAAATACCATGATATATTAGTCTAGCCAGGCATCTCTTGTTATTCCTTGGCTAGACTAACTATGCTCTCAGAAGTCCCTTGTAAAAATCTTCAGACCTTGGTCTCCAGAAGGCTGATGCCATCAGGCTTGCTGTATAGATAGGATGGTCCACTAAAAGTTATCACTCATGATCTTGTCCTGGTGGATTGGACCAGATGTCCTTCTTGTCATGTTTTGGACTCTTATGGTCATATTAAAGAAAAGTTTGTGGTTTTTTTTCCCCCCGTTCTGGACAGGAAAAATAATTGGCCCACCCAAAGTGCTTAATAAAAATATAGACTTGTCAACACTTCAGTCTATCGCAATGACGTCTCACCATGCCACTGCAGATGAATCGCATATGCTAAATACTGGCGGAGTTGCATGAGTAATGTAGTGCACAATCCTACGCAGAGCCAAGATTAGCCATTATTTCTATATGTATATATTTCTAAATGTTATATATTTTATATATCTTTTTACCTAAGGTATACATTTACAGCATCTACAAATAATATAAGTGGTCATTGAAGTGGTCTGGGTGCACTATACCAGGTCCCTTAACTCTGCAAAGATAATTATTGCAGGTTTAAAAAAAAAAAAAAAACTGCAATAATTACCTTTAAGGGTTAACTCCGCCTCTAGTGGCTGTCTACCAGACAGCCACTAGAGGGACTTCCAGGCTGTTGGGAGACTTTTGGTTAGTTGGCAATGCATGGGGATGTCCAGCGTCACCCAAAGCTCTATAGTAAAGCATTGTATAAATCCTAATGCGAGAGTGGCCATTGCCGCGCATGCCCATTAGGTCTCCCCTGCCGTCTAACCCCTTCTGAATCATGGGACGGCGGCAGGGACGAGACTATAGTGTCAGGAAAACAAGTTTGATTTCTTGGCACTATAGTTCCCCCTTTAACTATTTTTAGTATTTATCATAATAATTGGTATAAAGAATATATCCAATCCATAGAACAAACTGATTGAATCCACCTTGCTGTCTATCTTCCAGGGAAAAGATGAAATTAAAACGTACCCTTCAATGCGTTGTAAGCAGCTTGATCGCCTTGTTTCGGGGTGTTACCAAAGCCGGTCTCCTCTGTTTTAGAACACAGATAGAAATGAAAGTTAGTTGGCCTGCACATGTCAATCACCATGACCAAGAGCGTTGTGGTAAAATGAGTGGAATCAGTCTGCAGTTAGCAGAGTGGGAGATATTTGAGACACGTGTACACAGCGTAAATATACAGACTGCAGACGCACATATCTGAAGCAGGCCCAGATTATACACATCAACACACTAGAAAAAGTTTTCAAATTAGCATTTTTTGGCTCAATTTTATTCCTTACAATTCAGTGGTTCATACTATTAACAGCAAGATATAAAATACAAGCCAGAATAGCTGTATACATTCTGCAAAAGGCTATTTCATTTTTTTTTTTTTTTTTAAATAATCAAGGGTATATTCACTAAAGTGAGAAATGTCGGGAATAAAAATGAATTTCAAATTTAAGGCCACAGTAGCCAAACTCGAAGCATAGCTGAATTGGAGAACCTTTCTAGTTTAGCTACTTTGGCCTTAAATGTGAAATTCCTGACAATTTTCCGTTTAGTGAATAATCTTGAAAATCATTGAAATAATACACAATGGTTAATGGATAAATCTCAGCATGCACATCCACACCCTCAGCCAAAACACAACATAAAGTGTCACAGAACCCATTCGTGCGCGTTACCAACAGCCACCATTTTATTTCAGTGACACAATTAAAAGATACAAAGAACAAAAAACATATTCCACAGATACAAGGCAGGATGCAATAACCGAGTTTAAAATGTCTGCAGAGAGAAAATTCCCATCAGACAGTCTTAATTTAGCACTGGTTATTTTACTAAAATAGCACATTATGAACCCCTCCCTTGGGCCTAGCGTAGGGTACTGCTACCCTATCTTGAATAAAAAAGCACATTGCAAAAATACATTTCCCCCTTAATTAAACTAATTGTCTATACCTGCCCCATCTTTTATATTTAACTATAGCAATAAAGTTCCCATAAGTCAAGGAATTCAGCAAAAAAGCAGGAAGAAGCAGAAATCTGAGAGAGAGCGATAAAGCAAGAAGTTAATGCTTAATGCCAAAGCGTGCCTTGCTAAATACAGAGCCAAATTAAGCAAATCAAAATGTAAAAAGTAATGCAATGAAAAAGGAAACAAATTTTTATAAAATATATTTTCCCGTAACTAAATTGTCATTAAACAGCAGTGCTTTCTGCCATTCTAGCACAGTTTAATTTTTCTAACTAGATAGAAAAATAAAACTCTCAGAACAAAACAAACCTCCATGGGGGCAGCCATTTTGTTTTTCCTGAGGAGAATGCCTGAGGCACAAGCAGTTAAAAAAATGTAAGTTAGAAACCAACCCATAATTCTTGTAAAAAACACACATTGACTGGTATTAGAAAAAAAGCAATTTAAGTCAAATCAATTATCTTCCAGTGAAAACGTCACTACAAACTGCTGTCAACTCTGTTGACATGTTCGGAAGCAAAATGGCTGCTCCATGTAGAGTTTTTATTTTTAGAGATATGTGCAAATATACTTTGTGTGAACGTTCTGTTTGAATCCAGTGGTTTCCTTATTATATTCCTAAAGACTGACTATATGAGTGTTACAATGAGTCCTTTAGCCCCTTAAGGACCAAACTTCTGAAATAAAAGGGAATCATGACATGTCACACATGTCATGTGTCCTTAAGGGGTTAAAGAAGCAAAGAATTTATAAGTCATGACCTAATTGGCCTTAAAGGACCTATTGCAGCCTGCAATGTCCTATTTATTAATGGCCAGCAGGGTTTTAAAGAAATATTTACACTCTACATGTAGGACTTGTCATGCAGACATAGGGACCTCATGGAATGGTGGGTAAAATAGCATGTTTTTTTATTTTTATGTTGTTTATGTTGTTTTTTATGTTGTTTTGCCGTAAATCATACTTTACGTAAGTAAACCTATTCCATACATACTTTAGAATACAAAAAAAGGTTTGTAGAAAAATAAGGACATGGCCAACATAAGAGTAACAAACAGATTCAAATTGTATATATATAAACACAAAGGGACAGTGGTGCTTTAACACTCTGAAAAGGGCTGCCAAAGGATTTTGGAAATTGTCATCCAATAAATGTGAGTGGTCCCCAACTGGACCCCTGATTGAAACTGACACAAAGACTGCCTGTATCACTGGAGATGGGCTTGCTTTGTTTCCACTACAGCCACAGCTTACGGGCAGAGACATGCCCAGGAGAACAGTCCCCTATAGGCATTTCTTTATCACTTCATAACACTAGAGAGACTATGTAAGAGAAGTCCTCTAGATCAGAGTTCCCCAACCCAGTCCTCATGGACCACCAACAGTCCAGGATTTATGTATTTTCCTGTTTTATTCCAATAGAGATACTGACAAAACCTGGACTGTTGATGGTCCATGAGGACTGGGTTGGGGAACACTGCTCTAGATGTCACTGGGATCAAGAAATGACTTGCATCAAAAAGTGTGCAGGTAGTGTTAAAGGTCTTTGGCAAAATAAAATAACAACTAATTAATAAAGCACTGGAAGACCAACAGCAAAGCAGAAGCATTGCGCATTTCAAACTGATAGATTAGGCCGTATGACCGTTGGCTGGTGGTATGCAAGCTCCTGTTTTGGAATCAGCGGTGAATCGTGATTAGTAGTTAGCACCAACGTCCAACGCAGTTCCCCAGTTACGTAGGACATGTGCGCACCCACTCCTCAAAGCTAGCTTCCTGTCCTGTGCCAGGAGTGAAATAATGGATAATTGTACTAACAGAATTTTAGAATGACAAGTGTGACGGGGCAGTCACCATCAATGGAAGCATATGGACACTTCAGTTAGGTCCATGGATGACACTTATGTTTAAGTTATTATGAATACTGTAGGCAGGAGAGATATTTTGTGTTAGTTATTGTCTTCCCCGCCCCTTTATAAATATGTTATTAAAAGTTCCTGGATGTTTTCCCATGTGATTTGGTTACAGAGTTTGTCACAGCAAGTTTAATGTTATGCACATATGGGCTAGTCCCGAGTTAAAATAAAGCTGTGTGTGCTCGTTCCTTTTGGAACTATGTGTCTTGGATTATTTGTTCAGGGATCCCAGTAAAAGAGTTGTTGCACCTGTTGGCTGGCTGCTTGGTCCCCGTAGCCCAAGACAAGTAAAAGAGAGCTAGGCCTGAGTGCCACAAGTGCCTTTGTAAAGGCAGTAGCTGATCACAGTATAGGCAGAGGTGTGTATTTCTGCCCTGGAAAGGAGCTGAAGAGCCAAAGGCAGAGGGGACGATACCTGGAAGATGACAGCTGCAGCCTTGTGGGGTGGAAGAGTTCCTGAGAGACCCCAGTCAAGCTATGGCGACTGGGGCTGGATTGTTCTAGAGTCGCCTGTAGAGGTGAGAAAGTGGACTTAGCGGTGGTATTCAGTCGGAGTACGCGAGCTCCATCACAACAAGCTTTCGGGAGATCTTCCCCTTATCAAGCTTTAGGCATTTCTCTTAGACTTGATACAGGGAAACTCAGCCAAGAGCGTGTCGTTCCAAAATTCTGTTAGCCCAATAAAAAAATATCTTACAAGACAGTAGAAATTTCCACACTGCAGTCAGGATGTTCAAAGCTGGGATAATGGGAGTCGCAATCGGAATCTAATAAAACTTGAGCACACCAATGTATAAAGTACAGCAGTATAGCTTAACTTATGCAAAGCAGCTTTGATTTAATGTCAAAATAATGCCACATGGTACAATCTGGGTCGATAGTGGATTCACGGGTGCTGTGTCCAAGGTGAGCAGTCCAGTAGTGAAACTGTTAAAAAAGGACCTCGTTATAAAAGAATAATAACTCAGATTGCTTTTTTAATAAAAAAGAGAAGAGCAAAAATTTAATGCATTTTCTTAAGAAGTCCTTTATAGCCAGTTTCACTGAGGACAGTTCGCCTTAAAGGGAGCACTGCTGAGGGCCCAATATCACCTCTTCACATCTTACCAGTGGTTCCCTCATGGATATCTATGTGGCCCTTTTCTTTTGCTGCTTCCCAGTTCGCTAGATCCTTTTGTACATCATCTGCATCTGCAAGAGGACAGTAAGGTGTGTGTATTTACAGCATCTGGATGCTGACGGAAGTCTTGAATCGCAATCTCGTGAATAGGAGAAAGTATCAGGACACCAGATCCACACGTACGTACCTTGTTTTGTTACAGCAATCTGTAATTGTATCTTCTTTACATTCAGCATTCGGAGACTATAGAACGTTTGCTCACTTAAGAGAAAATTGTGGGGGGAATTGACAAAGGGATACCAAAAGGGGTTATCAAATTTTAGGCCAAAAACTACTTACCTTTATATTTCCAGCTCACGGGATTTAGCCTAAAATATTGCAATTCCCTGGGAGTATGTGTCTATCCTGGTTGTCTCTTTGCAAATAAATTAAACTTTAAACATTACAAAATGGTAATTCCCCTGTCAATTCTACACAACTCCTTACTTAATGAATAAATCCCATTACGTATTAGCAGGTTTTTCTTTAGAACAGGGGTGCCTGAAAGTTAGAACCTCATATGTTGTATAACTACAACTCCCATGATGCTTTGCATGCCTTAATATGACAATGCATCATGGAAGCTGTAGTTTTAAAACATTAGGGGATCTACCTTTTGGGCACCCCATGCTTTAGAACATACCCTCTTTTTATACCACTTTCTCAAAGTTCAGCTTCTTCTTGCTTTGTTGAAAACACACAGGGAGCATTTCTAAGAACCTAGTCAAGCTCCTCCTAGATTTATCCAGTTTAGATTTTGCAGGAAATCCGAACATACAGAAAGTTATTTTATCTTGTAAATGACCTGCTCCTTTTGTGCCAAAGTGTTTTTGCCAACACCCCTTACTTACAAGATAGGTAGACTAGTGAAGAGTGTGTGTTCATTCATGGCCCATTTTTCAAGGCTGGTTCTGCCCGAATTGTACTAACTTTTTAGTGCTTTTAAATTCAGCTCTTATTCTTCTAAGACAATGATGAAAAACCCAACACCAATGGCTGTCACATGATTACAGAACAGAGAGTGTTTGGTGTGAATGGAGACGTGTCAATCTAGAACAATCTCCTTATCTGACCCATCATGTCTATTTTGCATAACTGGTTAATGTTGGTGTGAAAGTGTAATCTGCTCAATGGTTTTGGATCTAAGCTCACCATCCCCATGTTGCGAGACACGCGGCAGCCGAATCACGCCCTCCTGGCCGTTGTCCTGAATATGGCTCATGCCATCCCCGCTAGCGACTCCTGAGTAGAGCTGGTCAGGAGAACCATCGCCAACTTGATCTCCCACTGAGTCGTAATCCTGATACTGATCTGTCATCCTGGCACGCGATTAACCTGCCGGGGGAAAAAAATCTCACGTTAATCAGGCCTTGGATTAACTAGAAAACATTGGGTTTGGAAGCAGAACAGGGACAGGACTTCACACACATCACTGGGCTTCTCTCTCCATAAGTTTCTATCTGCTACAAATTGGCATAAAAAAAATTCACCAGGACATTAAACGCTAAGACAATAAAAGTATTTTTTGCAGAGTCGGGCTCCCATCCCCGCAGGGAATCCTAAATCATCCTGTTCTAGCTTAAAATGGGCACACATAATGACAGCACAAACAGCCAGCAGAGCCGAGACAGAGAGAATCCATTCGCAGTCTCTGAAAGATGTATTTGTCCCAGAGTCTCCCTGTCTTCATTAATCAGAGCAAGGGCAGCAATCAGGTAGCTCTCAAACTGTTGCAGAACAACTCCCATATGCCCTGCATATCGATGGGAAGTTCTGCAAAAGTGGCACATCTCTCAATGTGCGCCTGGTAAACATGTATAAAGTTACCGTTTCCATTGACCCTATTAATATACATTTATTATGATTATATAAAACATATATTGAATTTTACTTTAATTTATATACGTAAGCTCACGTCCCTCCCGTCGGCTGTTGCAGAACTACAATTTATATAATAGGAAAGGGGGAGGTATAGTAATATTTACCCCCTTTTCTAAGATGAAATGTTTACATTAAAACAAAATTATTATTTTTCTCTCCTAAGCATTAACAATTAAATTAGTGCTAGCTGACGGATTCTCTTCCCAGAGATAAAATAAGCAGAGATTCTTAGACAAATGATTATACATGTATGCAGTGATAGCATTTCAAAGAACTGGGCACGTAGGCTCCCATTTAAAATAAATGCAAGCCAGTAAAAGCTGGGTCTCCACCTCTTCTTGTCGCAAGCAAGATGCGATTCTTGAAGTATTTTCACGCTGTCATGTGACGCCCAGTCCTCTCTCCCAAAAATAACGAAGATCCCACTGATCCTGCAACAGTATTTATAGACCCCAGAAAACAATATTAACACGTCACGTGCTCCCTGAATTTATAGTAACCGAGCAGCAATTAATATGTGTGACCCGTCAGTACACTAGGGACTCTATGCCCCCTCATTCCATGTATTTCTCTTGCCCTACCATATAATATCAAAAGCCCCTGATTTCAAAGGTAACAGCAATGAGGGCCCGGCAAATGATCATATGCTCACACCCTCCTGATAGCATCATATGACTTAGTGAGGGCTAATCAGCGTAACCCATATCACCCTCACTCCTTACATCATTACCTTCTAACTTTAAAGGGACACGATAGGCACCAAAACAACCTTGGCTTAATGAAGCAATTATGGTGTATATATCAAGGCCCTGCAGTCTCACTGCTCAATTCTCTGATATGCTTTTTAGGAGTTACATCACTTTGTTTATACAGCCCTAGCCACACCTCCCTGCTTATGGCACTCACAGCCTTCCTAAACACTTCCTGTAAAGAGAGATCTTATATTTTAACTTCCTTTATTGCACAGTTTGTTTCACTTACAATTTCTTATTTCCTATTTTGTTAATAGTCTGCTAGCGATTGTCGGAGCATCCTCTAGCTGCTTAAAATGTAATTTACAGAGCAGGAGATAAAAATGTTTGAAGTAAATTTAAGATCTGATTGAAATCGAAGCCTTTTTTTTCATGCAGGCTCAGTCACATCCAAGGGAGGTGTAGCTAGAGCTGCATAAACAGAAACAAAAGTGATTTAACTTTGAAATGGCAGAAAATTGAACAGTGAAACTGCAGGGGCACGATCTATACACCAAAATTGCTTTATTGAGCGAAATATCTTTGGATGCCTTTTGTATCCATTTAACAATAGGTTTGGGAAGCTGTCCAAGGTCCTGTAACTTACACAGCACAGCACTTTGTATTGATCATTCATGCATCAATATAGGAAAGATCAGGTGGGAGAAAAAATGTGTGTAAATGAGATAATACAGTATCAGAACATATCTCAGCGAATGTTTCTTGGCTTTAATTATTTTTTTTGTAGGTAGATGCTTATTAAACATATAAACCATGAAGTGGACTGTCACACCCCAGGACCCATGGCTATCAATGAACTAATGATGCTATATGTAGTGGGTAAAGGATAATATATATATATGGTAGATAAACGGTCTTCAAATAAACAAATCCATGGAAAAATGAAGGGAGGCTTAGTCACATGGCTACCTTTACACCAGGATCGGTGCTTCAGAAAGCTGATCAAACCAGACAAGAACCAAAAATATGAATAATGCTGACTACAGTATGCATCCTGAAAATGAATCACGCTTTTCCCCAGGGTCTTTAGAGGAGGTGCAATACTCCGAAAGACTATAAAGATGGATATGCCCCTGTAATTTGCAAGAACCAGCGTTCACAGCATTTATTTCCTTGGAAAGCAAGTTTTTAGTAGTATAAAGATGGTGAGCCCTGGAGACCCGTATCCAATGGAGAGGAGTCAGACGACCGAGGACAGACACACTTTAAGGTATTGCATGTTAGGAAGAGAGATGACTCAATTTAAATTGCTATCCAGGGAAACAGCATTTTCTGAAGCAGTATTGGAAAATAAAGTGGCCACAAATTCTTCCGATAATGAAGACGTACGAATACCCACGTGCCCAGGCAACAACATAACAGTAAGTGGAGACATCTAAAAGAGTTCAATATCAAGTGCAGACTCCTGGAGTGCTCTATAACCATCCTGTGGCAGGGAAAACGTTACAACTCAAAGAATGGGAGACTTAACAGGGAACCCTACCTTCAGTACTGTCCAATCAAAACTGAGGGTTTTATACCAGAGGCCCATACAGGAATTAGGTCTGTTGTAAAGCACTACAGCACATTTTGAGAGTAAATTACACCTTACATTGGATCTGTCACTGTAATGAAAACCAAAACACTGACTATATAATTTAATTTTCAAGATCAGCATGTTAACCCTTTAAGGGCTCCTTATATTTTTGCCATACCTTCATTAAAGACAGTATGTCTGCATGGAAGCACTCTAAAGCCCTACTGTTAAGTCATCCTATTTTGGAACACCCTTTAAATATTAAATTATTATGGTACTGAATTAAATTGAAATATTAAATTATTATGATTTAGGTCATCTAGGCCCTTCCAGTGGTTTAGAGCAGCATTATGATCAGTCTTTAACTGTACACTATTTGTCCAATCTTAACAAAAATCGAGGTGTGAAAACAAGATAAAAACTGAATTAAATAATATGCAACAGTATAAAAACCTTCATGTTATCAAACTGGAACCAGCGTTGAACTGAACCTTACATTGTACCTCCTACGAATGGGTCTAAAATTATTTGAATATTTTAAATGCTCACTATAGGAAATCTACATTGACCCATCTATTGCCAGAATGATTTGCAACGCCATGCAGGCCTCTTCATATTCCTTCTAGAGGCTACAAGATTTGGCAAAAATACAGCATTTGCAGCCTGGCTTAATCCTCAAGGGATCTATCTGTTCAGTAAATGATTGTGGTGACTCAAGTGCAGTTGCATAAATTTAAATACGCAGACTTAAATGGCTGAGGAAAAATAAAAAATATGGAATTCAGCCCAGAACAGTCTGCAAGCTGACCATCAAGTTACAACTTGATAAAACACCCCTTTATATATAAATTAAGTTTAAAGATGGGTGAGTAGATGTAAAATGATATTTATTATATTAGATAAAACATAGCTACAACGCACACAGATTTATATATATTAATGGCAGACCTACATCCACGTGAACTTGATTAATCTCCGCGAAATGTTCATATTTTAGTTTTTACGTTTCATAGATAAAAAACATGCATACGTTTAGCGCCGATTAAGCTTCCACATGGCTGAATGCTGCGCAGTAACAAATTGTGCTCCTTATCTATCGTTATATTTCTGCATGTAGATATATGATAAGCAGCTTTGATAAGTAGATATATCTGAAAAAAAATTAAACTAAATACAGTTTGTGTGTCTACGGTACATGTTTATTAAACAGAAGAGAACTACTGAAGGATTGCAGAACTGCTTAAGAATTAGCTACAGATTCACAGAGGAAAAGCAATTAAGAAATATGAGAAGCTGGCCAAGTGCTCTGCCACGATCTGAGGCCAAATGCTTAAGAGACAGCACAAAACAATAACAGAGAACAGCATTCAGTAACTCCCCCGTGTGAATTTAAACATATAAAAAGGAGCGTTATTAGCCAGGAAACCCTACCTGCTACACACTGCGTCAGGTTATGTGGTGAATAAAGGCATCCGCAGCTCAGCGATGACTATGTAACATTAGGGATGTGTGTATTCTAGAACGTTTCTGTGAATAGATAAGTGCCAAACAAGAAGCCTCCCATTTTTATCTCGCACAGCTGGGGTCCTTTTGACAGGGTGAAGGTTTTATCTGGTGAGTCCAGACCATCCCTGCAGTGCTTCTGAGCATCAGCAGTTTACGAAGGGAAGCTCTCAGTCCTGTCTCATTAGTCTGCAACTTGTCCTCTCGGAGCAGAGGAAAGAGTGGGAGGAGAAGATCTATTTCCTCTGACAACATTGTAATAATTCATAGTTTGTTACCATCACACTCAATGTGAAACAAGTGGAAAACTCATCCTTATTTTCTTTATAGAACATCTGGAGACAAAGGAAAGAGTGGCTAACAGCACAAGACCTGGATCTATCATGACATGTCTTAAAAGTCTGAAACATATTCAATAAAAGTCACATGTTTCTACATTTATACTATTTTTATTAATTTTTTTAAATATAAGATATTGTTTGGACTATATTTATCCATTTACAGAGAGCGGAAACAGATTAAAAGGATATGAATATAGGAAAATACCAGGAGAAATGATGAATGCGGATTAGTTACGTGATACTCAATAAAGTAAAGCATTGGAAAACTTTATTTATGTAAGAGTTTTCTGTCCAGAGAGCATGACCACTTTTGCTACATCTCAAGTCCAATCCATGATTCCACACCATGAAGACACTTCACTGAGGTTCCAAACCATTACCCAAAGTTAGTCTCTATGGTCTTCCATGATTCTGTGCATGGTGTGAAGCAGGGAAGACCATAGAAAACTGTCATTTTCTAACACTGTCTGACCCAAGGTGCATGCATATCCCCATCAAACATTAACTAATATTATGAATTATACACTTTGTGAGGTGGCAAATGGAGCTCATTTAAAAGATGTCCTCTTCCATACCTAGTCAAACAAATCTCCATACGTTAAGCATTCATTGTAAGTAATATCATTGGAATTGGCTCATTAATAAAAAAAATTATTGACTCCTCAAATCTTATTTTGAATTTTGGCCCTCGCTGTACTTCATTTAAAAAGAAAGTCTATTTTCTTCCAAAGCTTGATGAAAGGATTATTAGATTTAAAAATATTTTAGGTGACGTGTCCTTTAAGGCATTTCAACAATATTACACAATGCTTAAACATTGCAGTTTTCCATATTATTGAAGCAATGAACCAGTAGTCTATGGAGTGAAAGCTCCTCATCAGTATTTCGTGCAGTGAAGGGGTCTCGCCAATATAGCTTATCATTAACGCATTGCTACCGTACGGCACAAACTGAGCCTATCTCATCATAACTCCATACTTTGAATGCCCAATCAATCTACACTATAACGGAATCTCATCCATATCGTACACCATAAGAGCATTTTATCAACTTTATGCATTACAAATATATTTCCCTAGTATATGTGAAAGCATCTTGCGTATAAGAGAGACACACTAAGGCATCTCACCAGTATTCCACAAAGAAAAGACATTTACCAACACCGTACAGAGCAAATGCATCTTGCCAGCGGTTCACACCACAAAGAGCTACGATCAGCATTCTATGTCAAGGCTGTCAACTAACCACATTTCAGAGTGTATAATATTCATAAATACAGACAATTATGTTAGTTGGTGGTGAAGTTGATTGAAGACACAGGTCGAACGAGTCAAATGTTTTCCACAGCACCCTTTAGTTGATCAACTAGAAGGCAAAACAAGGACAGCCATATATATAAGTGCAAGAATTATTTCTGATACCCATAAAAAAAAGAAAATAAATACTCAAAGCAACCCTCTGAATCAGCCGGACGTATTCATTTCAAAAAACATAACCCACTGTTAAGTTCAATGCCAAAAATGTGCCCCCCTATCAGCATTCCACATCATCAACATGTCCCGTCTACATTTCACATTGAGAGGGCCTGTCACCAGAATTCCAAAGAACAGGGCAATGTCTCACCAGCATTCCGTACCAGGAAGACCTCCCCAGAACTCCACAAAATGATTTCAAGACCTCTAAACAAATCCTAAAACTTAGTAATATCACACAAGCATTCTTTGTCAAGAACCTGGAGAACCACATGGAGAAATATCAGTGTGTGCTCTTAAATCTTGCCTTTCTTTATGAACAGGTAGATGAAGGCCACGTGATATGTGTTAAGGTACCATTTATAAGCCTCTCTTTGGGCATTTGAAAACAACAACATAAGTTCTCACTAGTATTCTTAATTAAGGGTGAATAAAGTCAAACACATTTCACAAAGAAGAAAAAAAAACATAATCAGCACTTCAAACCCAACGAAAAGACCTGCCATCAACATTTAGTGCTAAAATATCCCTGAAGTACCCATAAAAAACACCTACTTCAGCATACTCAAGTGTCTCGCCCTCTAGCAGTTAATGCTAGTTATTTTAAGATATGAATGTGGCTAGTTAACACTGACGCTTGAATGGATGAGTCAATGTGTACTAAACAGACAAGTAATGCTTAGGTAATGTGAGAAAATAGTACGTTATAAAAAGGCTGGCAAGAACCTGGCTTGTCTCAAGCGCAAGGGAGGAAATGTAAAAAAAACTGTTGTTTCCAATTAGTGTTTCGTATTGTATAATACCCACTGTGCAGGGCTGGTATACAAAATATAATTATATTTTGTGTCTCAATTAGTTTGAACTGCAACCAGCAACCTCGGTAGCAATTTTTACTTATATCAACTCATCTAAGAACTTGTATTAACTCTTTCTAACATAGACTGCGTCGGAAATGAAATTGGTCTGATTCCCAGTATACACATTGGCTGCGGTCTAAGAAGAAAAAGCCAGGTGGGGGCTACAACCTTGTAGGAGTCAGGTATATGTGAAGGTAAACGCATTTGAGGTTAAATATGATTTAATTTGTGGATTGTCTCTCTCTCTATATATATAAATGAAGAAAGGGGTTTGATTTAAAGAGCCTTTGTGCATTTGCAGAAGAGACTTGTGAGGTTAAGGACCACCTGTACAGGTAAAGGTGATGCCTGCTTAGAAAGGACTTCCTGTTTGGAAATGACTACCCGTACGGAATTCTCTACAAAGAGGTTTAAGGTACTGGTGAAGTTTACCAAGCTTTGTACAGTTGAAGAAAATATTTATAAGCTTTTAAAAACTCTGAAGACAAGTAGACATCTTTAAGGTTCGCAGGCATAATGAATTGTCTGGATAGATAGAAAAAAGTGTGACCTTTAAATAAAAGATAAAATGACCTTTGAGGTTGCCCAATCCGCTTTGCTATAATTTAATGCATGCATACACCTAATTTTAGTCCTGTAATGACATTGAGTCTGTAATGAGTTAGCATTTTTCCCAGCAGTCAATTAGAATGGAAATACGAGCCCAGGCCAAAGCTTTCTTACCTGCCGTCGTTTTTCCCTTCTAACCCCTTCTGCACTGGATAAGGGAATACCAAAATACTTCACAGACACCCTTGCACCAACAGTTACATACAGTGACCTGCGTTATATGTGTGTCATGTGTTGGTGATACGTGAGCCTGCAAGGAATGAGCTAGGGTTACATCAATCCTTCCTGTCTCTCAGCTATTAATAGTGTTGGAGCTGGGAGGGCAAGCCTTCCAAGCGGATCTACCAAACTGTCACTTCGACAGAGGCAAAACAAACTCTGACGGCCAAAGAGGGTGCACTGAGCCAGGCAGCACCAGGGGGAAATCCATCATGGATGGGAGGTGTGTGACAAACCTATGCTGTGCCCAAACAGTTTGAGAAATGTGGCTTTTTTTTTGTAGGCATCTCCTCAGCCCCGGTCAGCTCACCTGGAAATGGGCTAATGAGTACGAAGCTTGCATCCTTCTTTTATATAATGGATCCCTATGTTTTACCTGGACTGTATCTGAGAAGTTTTTTTTTACTTTATTTTCCCTGGAACAGTTGAAGAGGAACAAGTATTTGTACTCTTGCTATGCCAATCACTTTGTTACATTTGGATTAGAGCAAGTTTGTATCTCATTGTTAAGCTCAACATATAAATGTATCTGGATCGGGGCAAAAGTGTGTAATTTTACTATTTCTAACTCTACATTTTATCTCGATTAGAATTGAAGAGAAGAACGCTTTTATCCCCTTGCTAAACCCACCACTTCATTGTACCTGGAGTAAGGTAAACTTGATCAGAACTGTCAATGAGCAAGCTTTTTTGATCCTTTCTACGTCAACATCCACCGAATATCTAGCACTCCGGCACACCATATCTCAGGGGAACATGAAGTAGATAAAAAAAAAAGAATAACTAGGATCTATCCAGAAATTCAACAAAGCACAAACGTTGGCATATTCTAAAGAAGAGGAAAATGAAGAGATGTTTGATTTGTGCAACAACCTACCTCAAAAAATATATCAGATTGTAGTACAGTGAGTGAATGTAGACTGGGTAACTAGGTGTTTTGTATGAAACACCAAATTCGACATATTCCTGAGAAGAAGCTATGGTCAGGCAGGTGTGAGATGGACAATGTGAGCCTTCTATTTGACCCTGTGTGTTCCTACCTTTTCAAAGTATATAGACCAATGGTGAGACTCTTAGAGCAGGGGTGGTGAGACTCTTACAGGAGGGGTGTGCAACCTTTTGGCACTCCAAAAGTTGTGGACTACATCTCGTATAATGCTCTTACAGCCATAAGCATCGGGATAAATGTAGTCCGCAACATCTGGCGTGCTAAAGGTTGCTTAACCCTGACCAAGAGTATGTGCAGTCAGGGGCGGGCGCTAGTTCGATGAGAATTGCTAGACTGTATGCCTCCTCCACAGCCTTAACCTGTGTGTGACAGAATCCAAGTTTGTTCGGGTAAATAGCATTACATAATACACAGGCATACTGAGAAAAAACAGGTTTAAATTTAAGTAGATTAGGGAGGGATGGTTAGCGGAAGTGGTCATCAAAGAGTGGAAACATCAGTTTTTGCACAGGAAAAGGACATTATGATAGGATGGTGGGCAGGGACTAAAGGGATACTTTAGGCACCAAAATAACTTTAGCTTAATGAAGCAGTTTCGGTGTATAGATCATGCCCTGCAGTCTCACGGAACAATTTTCTGTCATTAAGACATCACTTTGTTTATACCCTAGTCACACCTCCCTGCATGTGACTTGCACAGCCTTCCATAAACACTTCCTAAAAAAGGGACCTAGATATTCTAGATTCCTTTATTGCACAGTCTGTTAAATCTAGAATTTCTTATCTTCTGCTGTGTTAATAGCCTTCTAGACCCCGCAGAAGCCTCCTGTGTTTGATTAGATTCAATTTACAAAACAGGGCATAAATATGTCTAAAGCAAGTTAAAACCTGATTGAAAATTAAAGAACTTTTTCATGCAGGCTGTGTAAGTCACACTTAGGGGAGGTGTGGCGAGAGCTGCATAAACAGAAATAAGTGATTTAACTCTTAAATTGCAGAGAATTGAGATGTTGACTTCACAGGCTATACACCAAAACGGCTTCATTAAGTTAAGGTTGTTTTGGTGCCTATAGAATCCCTATAAATGATCTGCTTTTCTTCCATACATTTTATAAAGCAGGTATTATAAGATCAGAACTGATTCAGTCTTAAACTAAACACTACAAAGCACTAAAAGATAAATTATTAATAAGTAGGAAGATCCTGTTACACATGCAGGAGAAAACGTGTCCTCTGTAACGTCCCCAAATGCTATACAGCAATGGCAGTAAAAGAGTAAAACAGAGCAGGGATTGTCAGTCGAATGTTCCATCAATATTCCATAGTGAAGCAAAGCAGCAAAACTCACTGTAGTGACCATGGTACGAGTCTATGGGTGACATCCCTTCGATTGTCCCTTGGATGCCATCCCTTTCATTAAGACCACACACACTTTCAGAAGTCACAAGGATAGAATGCTCAATGATCTCGAATTGACAGAGCTCCCAATTGCAGTATGCAAAAAAAAAAAAATGCAGGTAATCTATATCAACTTTAGTGGTTTTTAATGGGCAAACACAGCAACGAGAGATGCTGCTTGATAGGGGTTGAACGCTACTTCATTTAATATGGTGTGCCTTGTGCTTCTCTTGTCAAAACTGTGTTAAGGTACTTTGACAGAAAACAGGGCTCCCACAGTACCTACAGCCCGAACCATCTCCTGCTACTCAGCTAGTGAAGTAGTGGACTTATCATTAGCATGTCCCCAGTGCCCTCTCCCTAACATCGCTGCCCAAAGTTAGATACGCTAATGTGGGATTGGACTTCCACAATAGCCGAGAGAGAGCAGAAGACTCCGTTTATAGCTGCAGTGAAAGATCTAGTTTGCTAATCATGATTAAATGGTACTGTGTTAAAAATGCATCTTAAACGTAAGAAATCCTAAATTCCCCCGGTGATTATGATTTCATGCCTTACTGCTGTACCCTGTGTTATTAAATAGCTCGAACCGGCCTGTGTTCCGATTGCAGGGTCAATATAACAACATCACTGTACCAAGACTGCCTCTTTAAACTTTGGGATTTCAAAGTGAATCAAAAGGGGTATGGGTCTGAATGTTTTCCAGGTTAATCCACCCTATATAAATGTTATCTTTATTTTTTTATTTTTTAATATAACATCTAGCATTGGTTTGGCTGTATTTTGGCGCGACAAAGAAAACTAAAGGGGCCACATGAAAATAAAGGGTTATGGAGTATTGATTGTAATATTTATGCGTCTTTCAATCTTTTAATTTTACTCAGTGTCTTAACAAAGACAGAAAAAAACATCCCCAAGACATCAACCATAATATCACGCCAATTATGAGTTCCAGCTGTACTTAGCGCAACCTCCTCAGGGACAGACTCTGCGAATTTAAGGCACTCTCTCTTGTCATTGCAAGAAGAAACAGGGACACAGGATGTGGATGGGGGATGGGAGGGAAGGCAGTATAAAGGGGAATACTTAAAAAAAAAAGAAGAAAATAATATTGCAAATACTATGTGTAGAGAGAAAAAAAAGAGTATGCGAACGTGACTAATATTTTTCTCTAATGCATGGGCAGGACTGATGGAACCCTGCAGAATCTGTAGGACTATAACTCTTTTTATCCTCTGCCAGACTGTGGTACATTAAATCCTTTTTTAAGGAGTATACAGGGAGTGCAGAATTATTAGGCAAGTTGTATTTTTGAGGATAAATTTTATTATTGAACAACAACCATGTTCTCAATGAACCCAAAAAACTCATTAATATTAAAGCTGAATATTTTTGGAAGTAGTTTTTAGTTTGTTTTTAGTTATAGCTATTTTAGGGGGATATCTGTGTGTGCATGTGACTATTACTGTGCATAATTATTAGGCAACTTAACAAAAAACAAATATATACCCATTTCAATTATTTATTTTCACCAGTGAAACCAATATAACATCTCAACATTCACAAATATACATTTCTGACATTCAAAAACATAACAAAAACAAATCAGTGACCAATAGAGCCACCTTTCTTTGCAAGGACACTCAAAAGCCTGCCATCCATGGATTCTGTCAGTGTTTTGATCTGTTCACCATCAACATTGCGTGCAGCAGCAACCACAGTCTCCCAGACACTGTTCAGAGAGGTGTACTGTTTTCCCTCCTTGTAAATCTCACATTTGATGATGGACCACAGGTTCTCAATGGGGTTCAGATCAGGTGAAAAGGGAGGCCATGTCATTAGATTTTCTTCTTTTATACCCTTTCTTGCCAGCCACGCTGTGGAGTACTTGGACGCGTGTGATGGAGCATTGTCCTGCATGAAAATCATGTTTTTCTTGAAGGATGCAGACTTCTTCCTGTACCACTGCTTGAAGAAGGTGTCTTCCAGAAACTGGCAGTAGGACTGGGAGTTGAGCTTGACTCCATCCTCAACCCGAAAAGGCCGCGCAAGCTCATCTTTGATGATACCAGCCCAAACCAGTACTCCACCTCGCTGGCGTCTGAGTCGGACTGGAGCTCTCTGCCCTTTACCAATCCAGCCACGGGCCCATCCATCTGGCCCATCAAGACTCACTCTCATTTCATCAGTCCATAAAACCTTAGAAAAATCAGTCTTGAGATATTTCTTGGCCCAGTCTTGACGTTTCAGCTTGTGTGTCTTGTTCAGTGGTGGTCGTCTTTCAGCCTTTCTTACCTTGGCCATGTCTCTGAGTATTGCACACCTTGTGCTTTTGGGCACTCCAGTGATGTTGCAGCTCTGAAATATGGCCAAACTGGTGGCAAGTGGCAGCTGCACGCTTGACTTTTCTCAGTTCATGGGCAGTTATTTTGCGCCTTGGTTTTTCCACACGCTTCTTGCGACCCTGTTGACTATTTTGAATGAAACGCTTGATTGTTCGATGATCACGCTTCAGAAGCTTTGCAATTTTAAGAGTGCTGCATCCCTCTGCAAGATATCTCACTATTTTTGACTTTTCTGAGCCTGTCAAGTCCTTCTTTTGACCCATTTTTTGCCAAAGGAAAGGAAGTTGCCTAATAATTATGCACATCTGATATAGGGTGTTGATGTCATTAGACCACACCCCTTCTCATTACAGAGATGCACATCACCTAATATGCTTAATTGGTAGTAGGCTTTCGAGCCTATACAGCTTGGAGTGAGACAACATGCATAAAGAGGATGATGTGGTCAAAATACTCATTTGCCTAATAATTCTGCACTCCCTGTATATAGGCCCTGTATACAGAGACTGTGTAATGGGAGTTGGGTGTGTGTGAAGATCAGATCTGGGACACAGTGCTTAACTAGAACAATCATCGGGAAGATTCTGTTGGTTTCGATGACGATTGCTGGGCGTATGAGAATTATCTCTCCCAGAATTGATATTATACAGGAAACGCCAACAGGCTTAATTACTAAAGTGAGAAAAAGTCCATTTCAAATTTAAGGCAAAATAGTCGAACTTAAAATATTCTCTAAATCAGCTTTTCTTCCAGTTTGACAACCTCGGTCTAAAATTTAAAAATTCACAGTAAATTAACTTTTGAATTCTAATTTTAGTGAAAAATCTTGCAACTATCTCCTCGCTCTACGAATAAAAGAGAGCTCTTCCAACGGTCGGATCAGACTTCCCATAATGCATGCTTTCAAGTAGGATTACACTAGAATCTAGGGCAGGCGTAGGCAATCTGCAATACTCTAGAATGATGTTGTAGACTACAACTCCCCTGACGCTTTGCCATCACTGTGGCCAAAAGAGCATTATGGGAGATGTAGTCCACAACATCTGGAGTGCCGAAGGCTGCCTATAGTAATGGAAAGGTCCGACTGAGCTGCCTGAGCATGATAGGAAACGTAGTCCACAATAGCTGGAGAGCTGGAGGTTAGCTGTCATGAATTAAACAGCTCCCCTTCTGTGTATACTGCAGGCATCACATAACCGCAACGTTCGCAGATTGCAGTAATCATTTCAAGCTTCATACTGCTCTGTTTCAATGTCAAACTGTCTTCACAAGACACTCACCGGCTTCACACAATGCCAGCATTGCATGAGCTACACAGAAGCCAAGCCCGGATATAAATTAGGTTGTTAGTGAGAATTTTACTAATGGATCAGCATTTCCATAATGAGCTTCATCAGCCTGCAGGAAGTTCATCAATTATACAGAGGCAGTGCTATTCACCAATAAATAAGAAACATGTCACCTTCTGCATGATCGCTAAAAACATGGAAGTGTTATCAGACAAACCATCAGCGGACAATGCTAATGGTAAATCCATTGCATCCAATCTACCAGTATTTGTTTTTATAAGATCCTATGGGACTGCACTTCATGATTTATAGCCTCATTATTGGCAATCTGCCATAGGTTAATAGTACCTCTCCAACATGGACAGACTTCAGCTCCTGCAAATATCAGCCAAATATCACAGGAAGAGCAGAATGGATCTGATGCAATACTGAGATTGGGCCCAACACAGAAAGGGTTAGGTATATAGGTTAACTAATATAAATACTGCTACATAGCGTACGTGTGTCAGGCTTTTTTTAAAGAAAAGGTTAAAATTTCATAGAATATTTGACTGGTTAACCCTTACTATCTCATAGGTACCAAGAGAAGCCCACCTGAACTACTTAAAGGGACACGCCAAACCCCTAAAGCCGTTTGGCTTGCTGAAATGCTTTATGTGTGAAGAGTGTGTGATTTTTTTCTTTTTTTTTATAAAAAGTGCACATTTCAATAGAAATTAGCAAATTTATGAATTAACCTTGTTACACCCCCCCCCCCGCCCCCCCGGCTGTCAATCAGACAACCAATCCTGTTACTTCCTGGTTGCTAATCTCAATGGAGCTAAACTAAAGAGGCAGAGTATTACCCAGAACACCTGAGCTGTCTGCAGTCTCCTGCTCATACCCATATTTCTCCTTGTAACTGGCACTTACAGGACGTCTCGTAGATGGCTCCATTATTAGTCTGCATCATCCATTCAGACTTCCCCCTCCTCTTCAATCCTTTAAGAAGTCCCTTAAAACCCACTTCTTCAGAATAGCCTGAGGTCTCCAAGGTTAACTTGTCATTACTCGCTCAACTTCATAAATGGGTCCGCTCTCACTTTCCAATTCTGCTGCTTTTCCCCGTCACTAGGTTACTAGCCTTCACGCTCCCTTTCCTATTTGTTTTTATACCCCAGCTCCTCTAGATTGTAAATCTGCTTGTACCGCTCAGTAACAGTTCCTCTTCTCAGTTCTCACGAGAAGCCTTATGTAGCCTGTCTCAGGCACAGTTCTACTTGTCTCATTATTGGCCAGCTAAATCCCCACCTCTCCATTTCCATTCTGCCCCATTTTTTTATCTGGGGATTAGCACTATCAGACCTTCTAAACACAGAATGTTAGCCACATCTCTGCTGTAGTAATCCCTCGACAGACAGCCCTTCTTACTACACATTATAAACATTTCCTGACCCATTTCCAGAACCCCTGCTTCCTTCCCAGAAGATACATTTGCATCTTTACAGAAACCCCACCCTATTAAATATATACTTAAGCACACAATAATGTACCCCTGCCCAGATCCCATAAGTATTTATGATCCTCTGATGATTTAGACTTTAATATTTCATGATAATGGCCTCAGCCCATGCCATATCACCATGTTAATATTTAATTTCACGAGAAAGTCCTCAGAGGAATGTCTCCACTTCTCCAAGGTGTGTTAATAGTCACAGCTCTAAGCCAAGTGCCGTCATTAATCTGTAATGGATCAGTGAAGGAAAACCATGCTGATGTAACCTTACAGGATCAACAACTTCCAAGAATTGACAGATTGTTCAACCCAAATGAGTCTTACCTTCCCCTTTTGTGGATTCGACTTACGTGTTTGGCAGGCTGAAACACCTATATATTTAACTTGAGGAGAAATGCTAGAAACCGGGCCTAAATGGTTACTCTATGCATTATAGCCTGGCCTGGTCCCCCAGTAGTGGGGAAAACCGTTTAGAAACAGTCTGCTCTCCTCCCAGGGACCCCTCCGGGTAACAGGCTTCCGGTTAGCCAATCCAGTTGTAATTAATTGACTGACTTCTCCTAGGCAATGAATGGCACGCTGTGAATTTGCACAGGATTGACATTAGCCAGCCTGGAACTGGATGTGAAACGCTGCACATACCGACTCCAGGCACCATGACCACTGACAAAACGCTTACGCTACCCTTTAAAAAGCTTACAATTGAGCTTCACTTTTGTTCTCTTCATTACTCTCACAATATCAAGAGCACTATAGCAAAACCGTGAGGTTAATTATAGACATATTGGTGATTTCATGGACACAGCAATTACATCACAGATTGAAGGTTATCGACAGCAGTAGCAATGATAATAGATGGCATGTACAGCATTAACTTGTGTTCTGAACTGACAATGCTGCCATTGTGCCTTATCCAAAACAACCTTATCTCAATTAAGCAGTTTGGGTGTATAGATCATGTCCCTGCAGTCTAACTGCTCAATTCTCTGCCATTTAGGAGTTAAATCCCTTTGTTTATGCAGTCCTAGCCACACATCACATCCACTGCAACACCCTGATCTATACTTCTACTTACTTCATCGTAGAATGCAATCAGGTTAGTTTGGCATGACCTATGTTTCATAAAACCATGCTGATTATTGCTAATAACAAAGTTCTTCCCAATGAATTCCTGAATATTATCCCTTAATAGCCCTTCAAATAGTTTCCCAGTCACAGAAGTTAAGCTCACATGTCTATAATTTCCAGGCAGGGATATTGAACCCTTTTTTAAATAAATGAATGACATCTGCCTTCCTCCAATCCTCCGGTACAATACCTGAAACAAAAGAATCTTGAAAGATTAAATACAGAGGTTCACTTATGTCCCCACTTAGCTCCTTAAGCACTCGTGGGTGAATACCGTGAGGCACCGAAGCTTTATTTACATTAATTTTCTTTAACTGCTGTAGAACCTTGTCTCGAGTCATCCAATCACAAGTAATCTGCAAGTTTTTTGCAGCAATCATTTGCATATCTCTTGCCATGGGATCCTCATTAATATACACTGAAGAAAAATTGTTAATTAAAATGTCTGCCTTTTCCTGGTCTTCATAAACTAACAGACCCATCTCTGTTCCCAGTGTTCATTTTTGTTTTTTTAGAATTAATGTACATTAAAACATTGTGTGGGTTGGTTTTGCATTCTTTGGCTATCAATTTCTCATTTTCTAGTTTAGCCACTTTAATTGCCTTTTTGCAAGCATTATTGGCTTCCTTATATTTTATACAGGATGCCTCTGATTTGTCCGATTTAAATGCTTTAAAAGCCCTTTTCTTATTTTTAATCTCTTGTTTTACTTCTCTACTAAGCCACATTGGTTTCAATTTGTTTCTTTTATATTACCCAACGGTACATACTGAGAAATGTACCTTTCTAATATTTGTTTGAAGAGCTTCCATTTATGCTCTGTGTTTTTTTCACTAAGGAGTTTATGCCAATCAATATGTTGTACAGCTGCCCTAAGCTTATTAAAAATTGGCTTTTTTAAAATTAAAAGTTCAATTTACAAAGCAGGAGATAAAAACTCTAAAACAATATAATATCTGATTGAAAATGAAACCATTTTTTTCATGTAGGCTGTGTGAGTCACAGCCCGGGGAGGTGGGGCTAGGGCTGCATAAACGGAAACAAAAGTGATTTAACTCTTAAATGACAGATAATTGAGCATTGAGACTGCAGGGGCATGATCTATACACTAAAACGGCTTCATTATCTAAAGTTGTTTTGATGACTAGAGTGTTCCTTTAATCACTGCTTCTGTGTTATGTTATACAGTATCATGTACTTTCAGTTGGTTAGTAGCTAAAGAGCACTGAGGTCAGCAACATTACCAGCCACTAGGTGGCACTATGACAGCCGTATGGATCCAGTCATTATTCATGTTTAAATTCCATTTTGTAAGGGAGTTGACATGCACGGGCTTTGGATTCTATTTTACAGGTGATTAACTTTATTGCTTGTATCTCTAAGTGTCATGTTTCAGTGTCTATTTCAGGCTGGGCACTTGGATTATGTAAAATGGCCCTCTTATTATTACCATTATAAATTATTTATGGACTGACAACATATTCATTACAGTCTGCAAAAGGAAGCGAGGGAGATGTACTGCATTATTATTTATATATATCACCAACAAATTCAGCGACACAATAATATTTATAGTGAGATAATTTGATAAAGAATTAAAAAAAAAAAAAAATTCCAATTCAACTACTTTGGCCTTAGGTTTCAAATTCTCTTTGAATTCCCAGCAATTTTAGCTTTAGTAATTAACTTTGTCAGGGTGTTTCAATAAAGTGTGAATTTTCCAGTTCAGCTATTCTGGCCTAGATTCACATATACACCCATAATTCACATGTTAATGAATAATCATGTTTAGTTAATAATACCCGCTACAGTATTTTGATGTATGGTACAAGCATCTGGCTGTTGAATTTTTCTCCAGTGAATTCCCAAGGGACAGAAAAAAAACACCCCATTCATCGGCAGCCGTGAGTGTCACCAGTCATTGAAAATGAGAAACGTAATGCCAAAAAAAGAACGTTTCTCAACTCAATGTGTCTAAAGACATTCTAAACTGATGGGGAAAAAAGAGATTAAATATCATGTAAACTCTTACAACCCAAAAACCCAATTAGTTGCAGCAAGAATTGTGAGTTCTGATTTCTGAATATATCACAGACCAATTAGTTCTTTAAAGGCTTACTCCAAGAACCATGACCAGTTTGGTTATTTGAAGTGGTTATGGTGCCTGAAGTCTGTATATTTCACTATGATTGCTTCGCATACGGAGTTAAACCCCACTGTTGGCGAAGAGTCATCAGCCAGCCAGTTCCACGCTGTGTATTGTCAATATTCTACAAATTTTATTGCACAGAATGTCAGTCATTGGCTGAGAGGAGTCAGCTGACGCTCTCAGTAAAAAAAACAGCTACACACTTGGTTTCCTCACCTCTGCAAAAGCCAAATTAGCTTCAACAGACCACTAGGGAGAGTCGGAGCCCGGCAGCGACCTAGGTAAGGGGGCAACAGTAGGCTCTAGTGCAGGCCTGTCCAACCCGGGCTACCCAGGTGTAGCTGAACTACAACTCCCATGATTCATTCAATGAAACAGATAGCCAGGGAATCATGGGAGTTGTAGTTCAGCAACATCTGGGGGGGCCGCAGGTTGGACAACTCTACTCTAGTGGTCATAATGGTAGGGTAATCCATTAACTGTTTGTAAACGATTATTTTCAATGTTAGTTTTAGCAATTACTATTAGGCACTCCGCAAGAGTAATGCCTGTAAAAAAAATAAATTAATTTTGTTAGTTTTACGATGCACGTGTGTATGCTGGATAGCCTTGTTAACTCTGAAAAATGACTGCCCATTTCACAATCCATAGGAGTCTGTTACAGTGTAGGTGGGTTGTGTTGTAAAAACCTTTTCCTCCAGTTTTCTTAAGAATAAGAACGTAGATATGTATTGTACTGGATTGGGAATCGTGCAGAACTGACACGCAAATTGAAAAATGATATGCCAGAATAGTCAAACAGTCAAAAAGTCTAGAACTCATCTATTTTTCTAGCTTGACTAATTTGGTCTAAAATGCACAATTCTCTCTAGTAGATTCTCCCCAGTTCCTCGTTTAATAATTAAACCCATGTGTTTAGCTTAGGAGCTGGTAAATCAGAAACTGACAGTTTTTATTCAAGCGCTTCTGTCTCCTTTTAAATCCCATGTTTTACAGCACATTACACACAAACTTTATAGTGTGTCTATATGTTAAATCATCTTCAGGTAAGCAATACAACTATATATAATCATTGTGCTCTATCCAATATATCTGATATATATAATATAAAATAATCTAATGTCGGTGTTGTTTTCAGTACTTTTGTAAAACCCAGTAGGCTTACAGAATGTTTTTTTAACAAACTGTTGTGGTTATGGTGCTAAAGTACTCTGGCGACCCTAAGTAATCAAACGGGTTTAGAACGGTCTTCTTACCTGATGAGAAGCTTCTCTAAGTTGGCTGAAAGCATCAGTTTATCGTGATCAACCAATGAACTAAGACCTGCACTGCAGAACGGTTGTCATTTATGTTCAGGAACAATTACAGGGATATTTACTAAACTGAATTTCAAATTTTAGACCAATATAGCTAAACTGGAAGCATAGCAAACTAACAGAAATTTTCCAATTCACCTATCTCGGCCTTAAAGTTGAAAATCACATTATATTTTTTGTATTATATTCCCAACAATGCTTGCATTACGCAATATCCTCTAAGTGTAAAATTCCAAAACAGTATTCAACGCTGAATTTGCTCTAAGAAGACCGCATTTTAAAGGGACAGACTGAAGCATCAAAAATACTTTTTATATAGGCGAAGTGATTTTGGTGCATAGATGCGGCATACAGTTCTCACAGCTAACCTCCAATAGGAGCACAGCGCTTCTGCGCATTCATTTTTAGTCCCCAATGCTGATATATAGCTATAGTGTTCCTCTAAACATTTACTTTTTTTTTTATAGATACAGTCTTCTTTTAGAAGAACTTTCCAACCACTATAAGCACACTAGTCCGCTGTAGATGTTATGGTGCCAGATGTGTTCTGGTGCCCTCCCAGAGAAATTAGTCAAACCGCTTTAGAATGTCTTACAATTTACCTAGGTCGGGCTCCCGCAGCTACAGGCCTTCCTCCAGATTATCCTTATTGGAGAATACAGACAGCTCCACTGAGATGAGCAGAGCTGTGCAGGGTCCCTCTCAGTGGGAGGGCTCCAGGGTGCTCATGGAACTATAACCACTAGCGCGGCCTGCAGTGGTTATGATTCTTAGAAGATTCTTTTAAGAAATTAGAGATGCTTGACACAAATTTCCTGGCAATAGATTAGAGACTCCTCTCCCTGCAAATGGATTAATGTAGTAAATGATACTTCTATACCAGAAATATGTAATTAAATGGTAAATCAAAGCTGGCAAAATAACTGGGTGAAGTGGATTTTTTGTCATTACAGAGTAATGTGGCAGAGCTGGTTAAAATAACAAAAGTGACAAAATAAAATGATAACTTAGAACTGGGATGTTTGACGAATGTGTAAAAAAATTCAGAAAATCTAAAGCACTTTTTTGCAGCCTAAAGCTATGGGACCTGTTGCCGTATTAGAAGTCGCACCTGCAGATAAAATTTGGGAAATACAAAAAAAAAAATAAAAAAATCCTTAACCAATACATTTTAAATACTGCAATATTGCTAAAAGACTCACACCCTATTATTACACTAAAAATTAGAACGAGGGGGCGGGGCCTGACAGCTAAGATGGCTGGTCGCATATTCTGAGAGCTCCTGCAAAGACAGGCATGAATGCACTAAAATCGAAGGTTATACCCGTACTAGCGGCACAGGGGGACCGAGAACGGATGCTTGGCACTAAGACAAACCGACTGATACCAATCCGGCCCCGGAGCACCGCCGACATACCGGTACCAGACATGCGGCCTATTCCGGAGCAACGCTTGAAACCCGGGGGAGGCGGCCGATCTCCCGGCTCAGGAAGAGCTCACAATCAAGAGCGTGCTGCTGACCTGCTACCCCCCCCTCTGGACCGGCGGGGGACATCCCGGTCCTCGCTGGGGACGGTTACCCCCATAACAGCGCCTGACCGATCACCAAAACCCTTAGCCAAACGAGACGACCAGGGCCTAACCAAAATGGCGGCTCAGCCGCGGCCCAGGTCCACACGACTGACCTCTCAGCCACCTAAACACATGTGGCAGTTTGTAGAACGGATAAGCACTTACCTCTGGGCGATACATAAAGCCCGACGAAGGAGCTACATGCTAGCGTTGAAGGAGGCGATGGCGTGGAT
The DNA here is from genome assembly GCF_036172605.1 of Pelobates fuscus. NCBI lineage: Eukaryota > Metazoa > Chordata > Amphibia > Anura > Pelobatidae > Pelobates > Pelobates fuscus. The sequence continues at coordinate 288,547,379 of NC_086322.1, forward strand.
CCGCCCGGCTACCCGACGCCAACTGCGGGGAACCCCACCCCGCACTCTCCGAGCGAGCCCGCGTCGGAGACTAAGCCGACACTCAACAAGACGGGAACCGGCGACGAGACCCTCGCATAATGGCACTCATGGCCTCAATCATCCGAAGAGGATCCGCCGGTGCTCCCAACCAGCCTCCAACTCAGTAACTCACTCAACCCTGCACCAACAAAGTGCCTGGCAGACACCCCAGATACCCAGCCCAGGACAGGATAACCCTGCCAGACGCACGGACTGGGAGGGACTCAACACCCCCCCACAAGGCTCCGGAGCTCTACGCTTCCTAGCACTGAGGAATATACCTGAGCAGCAAAGGCCGACGCAAGCAACATGGCAGCAGGACACTGCACACCCACAGGCAGGCATCGGGTAAAGTGTCTGAACCGTACAAATTCAATGGACACCCACGATGATAACGGACATTGGCATACATTCCCACAAAAACTAATGCTATATTTGTTTTCTTCCTGAGTTAGAAACTGCTAATACTGCTAACAATGCCTAAACTTATAGCCTTACCAACATATATATGCTCCACTTATGCCTATTATGCCCTAGCTAACATGTGGACCCACTAGCGAAATGCATAGAAACCTAGGACCTGGGACTTAATCCCATGTAACTTCACCGTGTTAAACAGAGTACTAGTCATTATTTTATGCAGGTCACGTCTATCACCCCTCTTCCTTGTAAAACGCTGATTGCTATACACTGACGAGACATGCAGCAAACGTGATATAACAACTTGTTTATCTCTTAAAAAATACATAAAAATTGAGGCATCGCAATTTAGGAATGTAACTTGATTTTGTTGACTGTTGTATCTACCCTATACTGTAAATCTCTCGTACATATCCTCCAATTTCTCTTCTGTACCCCATCTTATATGCCTTTAATAAAAATAAGATTGACAAAAAAAAAAAAAAAATTAGAACGACCTCTTGATATTTTAAAACATACCGACATTTTAAATTGTTGCGTCTGTGCACTGGTTACTGGACTACAACTCTAAGCATCCTCAAATGTCAGGCATCAACTGGAAGCCTACATATGGCTACCCGTTTAGCCTGCATACAGCATGTGCATTTAAAACCAGAATGATTAAAAGAAGGATTACAAAAATGGTTATAATCCAGCATGACCCCAAAATACCTCTTTCTACAAAGTGAAACACAGTATTACATATTCAGGAAAACCACAGAGCTGGCCTAAATCTAGACGTTAACCATGTCTTGGCACTAGATCAGTACAAATACCAGTTTTAGGGAGAATACAGCTCCTTCTGTCCGTTAAACAGTTGAGGAAATTGGCTCCGCAACCAACCTCATTCGTCCTTTTTCAAAGGTACTCTATAGGCAGCAGAACCACTACATCATATTGTAGTGGTTCTGGGGCAAATAGGCTGTTCCTTAAAGCGTCAGCAGTCTAAACGTTTGCTCTTCTGAGAAAAAAGCAATGCCATCTCTAGTGGTTGTCACTCTGATAACCGCTAGAGGAACTTCCTGGATGCATGGAGACTCTAAACGTTCTGCATTGAGATGCACTGAGACAGGCTATTTGCTACACATGCACACAAGCCACCTAATGCTTCCTAGGGGGAATCCTAAGATTGCTGATCTCAGCCGGGGAGGCATAGCGGCCGCATGGAGACAGGCACGCTGGGTGATAGAAGATAATTTGAATTCATTATGGGGGGGGGGGGGGGCCGAATCTAAATGCATAATATAATACTATTGCGTTAGAAGTATGTTTGTATTCCTAACGCTAAAGCGTTCCTATAAGGGGGTAATCACCTTTTCATAACTATATAATATTTCACTAACTCTGAGCAAGCCTACCGATCATAGTGACTGGCATATTAAAATCCAATTTTTATCCATCCGTCACACATAGCCAGTGCCGCCAGTCGCACACAAAAAAAATTATGCATAGAATGACTGGTGGGACAAAAGATTCGTTCAGCCACAAATAGGAAACTGTAGAGTTTAGGCATCACAACTTGTTTGTGTTTGCTTGAAATCAAGCAAATGTACTACTCATGACGTGCAGACGGGCATGCAGAGATGATGGCATTTTCACTCTGGGATTGTTTAATCAAATTTTCTATCTTTCTCTAAGTTTACCCTCAAATAGCATACACCCTTTTAAAAGACAGATGTGACATTCATATGATTACACGTTTTCATATATAAATAACATTTCATAAATAAATTGTGAAAAAATGTAAACATTTAAATAAAATGTTATGTCTGTAAAAATGTTTACACAATCAGGACGGGTTTCGAAAAATAGCCAGAAAATGATTTGTGAATTTATTTGTGTTGAGTTTGGGCACAGCTCATATGCCGTGAATTTTCATTTAAATTTAATCACACCAGATCACAAATTACAAAATGGTATTTACTGTTTCAAAGCTGAAAAATGTGTCAAAATATATAATATTTCAAATAATAATATAAGGATCGAAGGATAGTACTGATAAGGAAAGCAGGTCCACAAAAACATGCGGTTTTAAGATTCTGTTAAACCAATACAAAAAGATATTAAAAATGCTGCAGAGTTTCATGATTTTGCATCAAAATAAAATTAATAACCTTTATCGTTTCCAAAAGAAACAATAGCCTGTGTGAAACGTAAATCACTCACACAGTAGGCATTGTATCTGCTTCATCTCATTGAACTGGTTACAGAGTCTGGAGTCCTTTCATTCAACATTAAACAGTTTTAATGCTTTTTGGGTTTTTTTACCAAACGAGATTCCCCATTAGCCTATCCCCTCTGTGCTGCTTTGGCAAATGAGGAAGTATTAGCCTAACACAACTCTAAATGTTTACATTGCAGTAAATGTGTTTATACATATTTTATGTGTAAAAAAATTTTTTTTAAAAAGGAATGCTCTTTTTCTAACGAAGGAACTTTCTCAATTCCATAAATACTGATCGAGAGGGCATAAAGTCACCTACACATTATTGTTACTGCGCAACCAACAGTTACACCCCAACTACGCCACCTACTAGGACAAGCTAGGGCACTTTAAAATGTTGATTTCTATATTGTACAACTAGCATGTCAAACTTGACTATCTTTGTGGTCCGCCTGCCCTGGGGCCGCATTGTGCTGTGGCTGTGACCCGCCACAAGACAGGAAAGATCTTTCCTGTCTGCCCTACAACGGCCAAACGCGTGCACCGACGGCCGCAAGAGCGCTAAGCATTAGTGCACGACGGCCACCGGATATGCGCAAACAGCATGTGAAGTCATATCCTGCAGCGGTGCTACAGTGTGCAGAGTGGCTGTGTGTCTGCAGAGCAGGCCAGCCACTCCTCCTTCCCTCCTGCTCGCAGTGCCAGCCACTCCCCCTTCCCTCCTGCTTGCAGTGCCAGAGTAGTGTCCGGCCTGCTTGAGCAGAGAAGAGCAGGGCTGGAACTGGGGGGCAGGTGGCTCATCTTAATGTAGGAGAAGAGGGTCAGTGTATTAAATTGGGGGAGGGAGAACAGTGTGTTTATTTTGGGGCGGGAAGGGGGCAGTGTGTTAAATTGGGGGAGGGCAGTGTTTTCCATTAGAGTGGAGTGAGGGGGGGCAGTGTATTATATTAAGGTGCAGTGTATTCGATTGGTGGTTGGGGTAGTGTTTTGGATTTGGGGGCAGTGTATTAGATGGGGGGCAGTGTATTAAAATGGGGGGAGGGGGCAGTGTATTAGATTGGGTCTGCATGGAGGCGCTGAACACTCCCCACGGAGATGCTCATTGGCTGCCTAGCGTTTTGCCACACGTGCACAATAGCCTGCCAATGCTTTCTTATGGGAAAGCATTGGATTGGCTGAAATCATCAAGTTTGATGATCTCAGCCAAAGTGAAGAACGCACAGATAGGACTTCAAAATCAACAAGATAACGTCATTTGTTTTTTACAGCTGTGCAACAGCATACATTCGCCACTTCAGTCCCATTAACAAACTTTTCTAAATATGTCAAGGTAGTTGGACTGAAACATTGGTTATATGCAAATGCACATCTCCTTAAAATAAATGCGCTCTTTTGTTTACTTTGAAACACTACAAGCGTGAGGACGTCCAGTGTCAGTTAGGTGACTTTATTTATACTGTACTTTTCTAAATAAAACTAAGTTTCTACGAAAACTGAAGTTTTTGGTTTTTGGTGGCCCACATAATCTTAGACTTTGAGTTTGGGTGCAGTGGCTGTTTAGTTTTAGCAGCAATCTATAACATCGCAGTTTAGTAGATGCAGCAATGATATGATTGGAGGGTTAACGCACCTGTAGTGGCTGTCTTCCTGATCACCACTAGCGTAGCTTCCCCTGTGAGAACAAAGTCAGACTTGGTTCTCAATAAAATTCTGCTGCAGCATTTGACTGGCGCAGAGACTAGCTGCTCATGCACACATGCCTCCCAAAGCTTCCCTATGGGCTGTTATTGGATTGGCTGAGATCAGCAATCTTGATAACCTCAGGCAGGGAGGGGGTGTGGCTGCGTCGAGACCAGCATATTTATGGAGCAAAAAGCACGTTAGCTTGTTGAAATGTTTTATGTGTGAAAAGTGCCCTCTTTTTTTATTTTTTTTTATTTTACAAAACGTGCAAATTTCAATAGAAATTGGCACTCTTATAAATTTAAAAATAAAATATCCGTCTTGCACTTGGATAAGTGGGAACTTTGTGTTCCCATTATCTTTACAGTTTTTCATTTATGCTCAGAGACTGGAGTTTTGCTGCCCCGGTTCCAAGTTTTTTCAACTTTTATAACTTAACCTTGTTACCACGTCCCTCTATTCCCCCACTCCCCGGCTTTCAAGCAGTCAACTGGTCCTGTTGTTATTTCCTGGTTGTTTTGCTCAGTGGAGCTAAACTAAAGAGGCAGCAATTGCTCAGAGCCTCTGTCTTGCAAAGACTTCTCATTGAGCTGCATTGGGAAGTCTGTGATTGGACAGCCACACAGTCTCGGCGAGGTTAGAAGGGGAGGGCTTGCAAATGATGTAGAAAATAGATCTACAGCTTTTGCAAGCTGTTTTCAGGAATACCCCAATTTAGAAAATGCATAATTTAATGCATGTATGTTTTCATCTGTAGTATATCCACTTAACAGTTACTTTTTTCTGTTTGGGCAGTGCAGTGTCCCTAGTATGTAGAACTCAGCACAAGTACTTTCATGTGTTTACATTGTATGCAAAAAAAAAGGCTTGTTTCCAGCCTTGTCAATAAATAGCTGCTATAAGCAGTGACTATTAAAACGGCTCAGTCGAAAAAAATAAAACCTTTATGAAATGCTCATAAAGACTGTTATAATATCACTGAAATTCTAATGCAGTCAGAACATATCAAGAGACAAAGTAGGGCCTACTTTTGTCTTATGCATTTTGCCTACACTTGACAAAGCTTGACAAAAAGGCGGACCTACCTGCTGACAAGCCCTCAGCCGTTGCTAGGCTTTCCCGCAGGGTTCTCCATAGACATCAGTGTTGTACCCTTGCGCATGGAAAACAATAGCAACAGCAAGGAACAGGTTCAGATAAGCCAAATTAACCTTTCCCTGCCCCCCACCTCCACCTTACTGCAAAGACCCCAGAAGCTGACAGATCCGCATTATCATTGTCGCAGGTTTTTTTTACTAGCTGACATCCAGTAACCTTTTCTCGCAAAGATACCGACCACCCACAGGGTAGCCAGCTGCTGTATAGGTTGTCACCATAGCAACATGAACTTACCAGTATAAAGACTCGTCCTGCGCATGCATACTTCACCCTATTATCTGCCTTAGTATTAGATAGCGACAATTTATTAAGCTGTGATTTTTTATTTTGCTATGTCAGATATACATCTGCATAATTTGGGGTAAATTTCTTTTTTATTTAAATTACACAAGCACTTCACTTATTTTTCCTGTAGGATGTATAGGGAGACAGTTCTTGTTAAAGGATCGCTAAAATCACACAGAGGATTTCATCTCACTGGTCCGGTTGCAGTGGTGCTGTATGTCTAACCCTTCAAGGTAGAACAGTGCTGTTTTGCAGAAAGGGTAATGTTAAACATGCCTCTTGTGCCTGTCATACTGAAAGCCAACAGAGGTGCTTCTGCTGTACTGACAGAGTAAAACTTGATCATGTGAACTGGGAGCTTATAGGAAAGCATTGGATTCAAGCATTGGACACTTGCCGCGCATACACATCTGGTCCCCAGTACTCCTCTATGGATTGGACCATTGCTGGGGAAGGAGGCTATGTCTCCTGGAAAACGCTGTGCGACGTGGAGAGGTGAGCAGCACCGAAGACGTCTCAGCACTGGAAAAAGGTAAGTCAGTAGAAGTTCTCACACAGCTTAATGGGAGCCAATGGCCTCTCCTCAAAGGGACACTATAGTCACCTGAACCACTATAGATTTATGTAGCGGTTCTGGTGTCTACAACATGTCGCTGAAGGCTTTTAAATGTAAATGCTGCATTTTCAGAGAAGAGGCAGTGTTCACCTTACTGCCTAGTAACATCTCTAGGTGCAGTCACTCACATGGCCACTACAGGTGCTTCCTATGTCAGTGCTGCATAGTGTGCAGCACCTATGATAAGCATCTCCACGCTCTGCACGGAGGTGCTGAATGTGTTCCTCATAGAGATGCATTGACTCAATACATCTCTATGAGGAGATGCTGATTGGCGCAGAGCGGCATTTGCCGTGCATGTGCAATAGCCTCCCAATGCTTTTCTATGGTAAATCTAACCTTTACATGCACTTGGAGGGGGGCCGGGTACCTAAATATTGAACAGTTTACTATAGTGTTAGGAATACAAACCCTTTTTAAAGCCATTCTCTAAGACAGTAATTCCTTGTCACTAATGATGACATTTTACATTCAGTAAGCAGTCGTCACTGGCTAAAGGCAGTGAAATGCATTTTAGTAAGTAGTTGGTAAAATGTAGCTACATTAAGAACAAGTCCAATAATATTATCAAAAAAATAATAGTATATGTGCCTTTTGGGTTTGAAACCAAAATGTACAATAATCTATGGGTTTCTCTGACAACTACAGTATTAATATTGGAAGTAACATAAACACGATAGCTTTACTGTTTTCAAGGTTTTCAACCCACTTTCCAGTAATGAGGGGTTTGTTAAGGAGATAGAGTAAACATTTGTTTTATTGGGTTGTACTGCCATAATTAGTTTTTAAGTCCATCATGAATAGGGGGTTAAATAAGTCCAATTAAATCATGACAGTGCTGACACACAGTCTGTAATGAAAGGGTTAAATAATAATTTAGTCACAGTACTAATGCCACTTCTACTGAGGAGAGATATTTGAATATACACACACACACACAAAAGTGATGGTTGGGAAAATAAACCTCGAAAATATTTTTATATATATGTATATTAAAATAATATGCAAATAAAAGACCATATGTTTATGTGGAACATTTGGGTCATATTACTGCAAAAACAAACAAATTATATATTTTATTCCAGCTTTAGATACATGTGTTTTATTTAGGGTTGCTGTGGTGCTAGTTAAACAATTAATTAGAGAAAACAACAATTACATAGAAACACTAAAATAGACTATATTTGTATTTAATTCTGAAAAGGTGCCACCCCCACCCCCCCCAATATATGTATGGAGTCTTGCTACTCTAGACAGGATTGGGCCCAGTCAAATCATCACCATGGCAACCAGGCCTTGCTGGTCCACATTCACTCATCAGACTAAGTTAACCCTTATGTTTTTAATGTATAAATATATATACACACATAGGGCTTACAATTTCTAGCCAGGACTTGAAAGATGCGTGCCATTGCAAGCCTGGAGAGTCCACAGTACACTCAGTAGGACTGAATTTCTATTGGCCTGTGCTCTATTTTCACTAGCAATGGCTAGTGGAAATTTTGAGCCCTGTAGAGAAAAATACAAGGATTTGTTGCAAATTCAGGTTTTAAAAAAAATATTAAAATTTTATTCCACATACACCTAAGCCACGAATCCTTTCTTTCTACAACAATTCATCAATTGAGGTCCCTGGCAGAACAAAAGAATGATATAAAAGACATACAAGATATTAATGGAAAATAGGTATACAGATACTCAAAAAGCATACTGTATAAATGCAATATTGTATATTAAAAATAACAGGAGGTTATAACGTTAAATATTGCAGGTAACGGCATTGTTCTGTTATATGATGTATATGTAATACAAAATGATGTCCGAATTGCAAAATGGGAGGGTACATCACCCCTCCTGAGAACGGTGCAGGAGGTACGAACAGGGTATTATACAGAACAAAAAGCCTTCCCCTTACAATACACACTTCATTCATTTATAGAATATATTTAAAAAAAATCACGCACTGAAAATCCATTTGATGTCAAATGCTGAAAATCTAAAAATCAAGGGGAACAAGCAGTGAATTGTAGAGATATACGTTTAATATTGCTCCATATACACATATACAATATATATATATATATATATATATTTTGTCCATCTGCTAGTCAAAAGATAATTACCTAGCTAATTTATTCAATGGAGAAATCCCAAAAAAATTTTTATTTTTATTTTTTTTAGGTGCAAAGCGTTGCACTGATCTCTACAGATTTAATTTTACTATAAGTGTGTATTAAAACAAAGGAATAATACTGGCTTGTATATGCTGCAAATCGGAGCCATTGTGGCGTATGTAATCATTTTGTAATGTCATAATAAAGATAAAATACTAAAAAAAAAAAAATGCAATTTGCATGCAGGAGTTCGAAACAAAGAAGAAAAAAAAAAAAAAACGCTATGCCAAAGCCAAGGGAAAAAAGAGAAAAGAAGACACAGAATGTCCCCTTGTGTATTTCGGTGGGGGGAGGGAAGCAGGAACAAAACACTAAATGGTTTGGGAGAGCAAAATACCAACAGATGTGTACGAGGGG